>NW_027287527.1:1092500-1477183 GCF_022747635.1 Hetaerina americana
GATATGTCGATGTTTTATTCGTAAAAAATAAATTCGTGATGTCAGATTTTTTAATGCAAATTCATATATATTTTGAGCATATTGTATTCTTTTTCAGATGGCTCGTTATCGCGCACCTTTCCATCAGCTTCGCATTGCATATGGTACAAACAAGGGGAAGAATTACACAGAAGAAGAAGATCGTTTTCTTGTATGCATGCTACATAAATTGGGCTTTGACAAGGAAAATGTGTATGAGGAACTTCGTGCTGCTGTCAGGTATGTTTACTATATTATATGTGTATATTTATCAGGAGCTACACCAAAGAACGATCAAACGACAAAATGTTCTGGAAAGAGTTAGCGTTAAAAAGGTGAAACATCAGATGGTGCCTAAAGCACTTATTGTTGTTAAGGCTCAAAATATAAATAGCAACCCTCTTACTTTGTTAGGTGGAATTGCTAATCAAGGGTTGTGATTTCTCTTGCATTTAGGTCTGCCCCACAATTCAGGTTTGATTGGTTCCTGAAATCTCGCACAGCAATGGAACTCCAGAGGCGCTGCAACACATTGATAACACTGATTGAGAGAGAGAACCAGGAATTGGAGGAGAAGGAGCGCCAAGAGAAGAAGAAGAGGGGACCAAAAGGTGGTGGGACACCCTCGGGAGGTGTGGGAATGGGTGGAGGGGGTGGTGGCATGGGAGGCATGGGTGTGAGTGGCACAGGCAAGAGGAGGGGTGAGAATGCCACGCCTGACAGTGGTAGAGGGCGCAAGAAGAAGCGAACAATGGATAAATGAGCGATCACCAGTATTTTAAGCATGAAAGCGTAACCGACAACATTCCCTTGGATTTGAACTCAAAAGTTGCTCTGTAATGCCCAAGAATTTGGTGACCATTTGAATGCTGAATTGTTCAGGATATTCCAGGTGCATCATGTCTTTTTAACACGTATAGAAGTAATTTCCCAGGACAAATTTAATATTATTATTAATGTGAATGGAAGTTTTAGGTGTTCTCTTAAAGCATGTGTGCTCGGTGATAGCATTGGAGTGAGACTTGTCTTCGTGATTTTCGTCAAACATTTCACGTCCCCTTGATGTGCAAGGAACATTTTTTTTGGGCAATTTCTTTGCCCATGAAACTTTATCCATCAAACACTGTTTCCACCCCCTTCTGTGGCAATTTATTTTTATTTTATAAAAAGTGTAAATTATGAATAAATGTTTTATGTACACTTTTAGTTTGCTAGTTACCTGGTTACCTTAAGAAAACAAAAGCGTTGTGATTCATCTTGTTTAGTCGTGAAACCAACACTATAGTATGTACCACAGGTTGAATGGATAGTGAGCCGAAATTCAAAGTGAATGTGACAGAGTCACAATGAATAATATTTTTGGTGTGCTGTGCTGACTGACCTGGGGATGCAAAGTATGGTCGTGTCGGGAGTTGGTTTTTTTTGAATGGTCAAATGACCATCCTGAGTTTTGGCTCCAAGTTCTTACATGAAGGTATTTGAGTGCAATAGCAAATAATTCATACACTAATGAATAAATAGTGCAAAACACAATTCACCTTTATTTTCATAATTATTTAAATTTGCCAATTTTCACCATGCATATTTCACCATTCTTATATTATTTCATTGCTGGAGTTCAGGAATTTTTTGTCAGCGTGGAACTAATTGTTTAAGAGACAAGAACTAAAGTTAAATGATATGATCATATTTTCATTTATATGTACTCATTTCAGGACTTGAAAGAGGCTACAGGATGTGTAGAAATAGAAACCATTTGAACAGTAGGACATATTTGATTCCACCACTACGTATATGCCTAATTATTAAGACCGCATACGATTTGAAGTTCTTCTGTTGATATTTACTTCATTGATTCATTTAACAGTGCTAGCTAGGTGCATCAAGGCTTTGTCTGGATGTAGTCTTGACTCTTATGTAATCTGGGTTTCTCGGAAAGCCCCAATAGCGATTCTCTCCCAAGGAGGAGTACCCCCCAGCATAACAGACGATGTATGGTGATGTAGTATGGGTTTCTCAGAAACCCCCAATAACGATCATCTCTCCCAAGGAGGAGTGCACCCCAGCAAACAAGACAATATCCGCTACCCAGTTTCCCCTTTTTACTACAATGTAGCTACTATGAAGTCATCCCTCCCCCCAAAGGAGCGATGGCTGTGCTATCGCGATACCTTATAACGGCGATCCTGGAGCAGTACCCCCATTCCTCTTCTGATACCCTGCCTCTGAGTCCGTTGGTCGAGCCTATTACCACACCAGAGATGCCCAGCCTTGCCCCAATCGCTCGTGTCTACTCCCCGGTGCCTGAGCCCCATAGCTTGAAAAGGGTTAAATAAAGGCTCATAAACCAAATACTACTGTCTCATTCTGTACTACGCTCCCACAAATGATGTTGTGGCCACCAACCACACGATATCTAGTTTTAAAAGGGCTTAATTGGGGTGCATCCCAAATCTCAGTTAAACAGAAGGGCTACTCTCATGAATTATAGGGCACACTATTCGTCCGCTGAATTTTATTCAGGAACTACTAGTTAATGTCATTATCAGGTACAATTTTACATCATTAAGTGTAGGTATATATACTTTTGCTTCAGGGAAAGTGATAAGGAAAAGGATAGAGGATCAATCAAAGAGGAGGGGGCGAGGTTGCCTGTTATGACATTAAGGGGAAGGGGTACGAGGTTTAGTACATTTTCCTGTGAAAGAAAGGGAGGCTTCCAGGATTGGGCATAGTCATTCAAGCAATATATTGCTAAATAAATTTTCCTTTTTTAAATTTTCTCCTAGTTATCCATCTGGTTCAGTAGCTTGCAGGTTCAGTAGTCTTGACTCTAGTTTTCTATGGACTTACTTGTGGTGCATTCCAATTCTCAGTTAAACAGAAAGGTCATTCTCATGAAATGAAGACCACACTATTCGTCCTCTGAATTTTATTCTGGTGCAACTAGTTTGTGCCATCATCAGGTACAATTTTACCACATTATGTGTATGTATACTAGGGTGGTCCCATAAGTACCTGGGCTGACCTAGAGATGGCCTTAGTTGTTTGAAAAATATCACTGTATTAGAAAGTATGCATTCTAGAGAGGATATGTTTCAAGTTTGAAGACACCATGTTGTTTAGAATTTGTTTGTTAGAAGTGAACATTTACTGTGAATTAGTGAGAATAAAGAAAAGTGATCATTGCAGTGTGATACAATACTTTTATTTGGAAGGCCTCAGCACAACCAATATAGAAGCTGAACTGGATTCTACTCTGGGTGAGTCTGCTCCTTCATTTACAACAGTAAAATATTGGGTAGCAGAGTTTAAACAAGGCCATACAAGCTGCCAAGACTAGCATCGCATTGGTCGACCAAATGAGGTGACAACTCCAGAAACGGGGAAGAAAAACCACAAAATGATACTGGATGATCATCGACTGAAAGTGCGCGAGCTAGCAGACATAGTAGGCATTTCAAAAAGTGCAGTACATGGCATATTAACTGAAAATTTGGACATGAGAAAGCTGTGTGCAAGATGGGTGCCATGTTTACTCACACTCGAACAAAACAAATGCCGTGAAGATGTTTCAATTGAGAGTTTAAGCAAATTTTTACAGCAACAAAGCAGGATTTTCGCACAGTTTCATAACCATGGATGAAACATGGGTCCATTACTTCACACTTGAGACAAAAGGACAATCAAAGCAATGGATTCAAACTGGAGAACCGGCTTCAAAGAAGGCGAAGAACCATTTCATCTGCAGGCAAGGTCATGGCGTCTGTTCTTTGGGATGTGCGTGGGATAATTTTCATTGATTATCTTGAAATAGAAAAAAATATCAACGGTGAGTATTATGTGAACTTATTGCAACATTTGAGCGAAGAAATCAAGCAAAAGCGGCCGCATTTGGCTAAGAAGAAAGTGTTGTTTCATCAAGACAATGATCCAGCTCGCAGATCCATCATTGCAATGGCCAAAATCCATGAATTAAAGTTTGAACTGCTACCTTATGCACCCTATTCACCAGATAAAGCTCCTTGGATTATTTTCTGTTCGCAAACTTCAAAAAATTGCTCGGTGGTCAAAGATTTTCTAACCATTAAGAAGTGATGATGGCAGTTAGTGGCTACTTTGAGGAGCAATATAAATATAGTTCATATTACAAAAAGGTTATCGAACTTATTGAACATCGCTGGGAGAAGTGAATGAAGCTGAAAGAAGATAATGTTGAAAAATAAATACATTTTTTTTCCAAAATTTTTGTTTTTTCTTTGTTGGGTCAAGTACTTCTGGGATTACCCTCGTATCATAAAATCTTCCTCTTGTTTGTCATGCATTATTTCCTCCTTCAGTTCTTCATAACTTTTATCACATAACCTTTTCCTTCCATTTGCCTCCTTACCCAAGTCTCCCTTGTATTGTAGCCTTTAACATCCCACTTTTCAGTGTTTTCTCCACCCATTTATGCCTTTTATTAGATTGCCCCAAGTAACTACCTCTCCTCATATACCATACATATTTTAACATCATTTGTCCTGCTCTTTATCGAAATTTTTTATCTGATTCTTTTTCTATATCTCTAAAACCACTGATTTACTCTCATGTACCATCTTTTTGATCCGTACAGTGCTATGCTCCATAATTCTTTTCTGATATTTTCTTTAGTTCTTTACTAGACAAATGTGTCACCTATTCCGTCTCTCATTGTACTTCTTTTACCAATACAATTCTCCTAACGTCACCACTACTATGTCCATTTTCCTCTAAATTATGTGAACTGTTCTAACCTATTCCTTCTGAGCTTTCCTACTTCCTGTGAATCTCATTACTTTCATTTTTAGTCTGTCATACTACATGAGAGGTTAGTTATACTACACCTCTCGTGTTACTCCTGTAAATCACACAGCAATAATTACATTCCCTTGGCTGTCTAAACAATTATTTGTCCTGTATCTTGGCCAACTGTTGACCTATGTTATTTTCAATAGCATTTCATTATGAGTAAGTCATGATCTGAATTTGTATCTGCCCCAGAAGATATTCAAGTTATTGATGCTCTTCCTAAATCTATACATGTGACCTCAAAATGTATGTGGTGCCTAAATTAAACTCCTGGTATCTTCCATATCTGCATACCTTAAGGTGGTGATAGAGCTATTTACTATTAATTTTGGGCAATGCTCCAGCTGAACATTATTGCTTTCTCTCCAAAAACATTCCTTAACAAAATTCCTCTCTTCACCCCTCACTACATCCCAATATCCCTTCATTGTTAGGTGTTTCCCCATGGCTTATTCTTAATATTTCTTCTAAATGATTGTACAGAATGTCTATGCATTTTAACTGGTGACTACTCATTAGCATATGTCACCTGGATTGTCACTAGATTGGTTGGAGATACCTTTTATTCTACCAATGATATTGTTTCCCTAACCTGCTCTGTATTCATTACCCTTCTCCCTAGTTTCCTACGTAGTTCTAGTCCTTGTTGACTCTCCTCCCCTCAATATCAATTACTTTATAATTTCCGTGTTGCTCCAGTAATCCCTACTGTATCTCCATCTCACCTCACACAAATCTATCATAGCTGTACTTTTGTTCTTCATCACTAATTTGATGTTTTCTAGCTTCCCCACTTATACCAGGAGTATAACATTCCATGCCCCTTCCCAAACTTTGCAGTCCTCTTCAGTCTATTTTTGGTCAATGTATTGATTCCAGAATTCAAGATAATATTATTCAGCAATATTTTATCCAGGTATTTGCATTCACTGCATCTCTATTTTCATTTTGACCAGTTAAAAAGAAAAATAAATTTTTTATTTAACATTCATTTTTTCTTGGCAGTGATATAATAGGAATAATTGTCATTCCCATTGAGTACAGCTGTCTTTTGTTGGAAGAACAATGAGGACATGTAATATCAATTATACCACGAAGTTTTTTTCAGTTATTGTAGCATATTACCTTTAAACTGCATGTGAGGTACGTCCTTCCACCTTCCTCGTTGTTTATGTAGCGTTAGCGGCATGAATGTTACACAATCATTTTATTAATTGGTAAATAAAGGAAGTATTTATCTAAATTATTTAATAATTTCTTTTTTAGTCTTCACTCTGGAGCATCAAAGGAAATTGTATAAATACCATCTCTTTTGTTTTGTAAGGTAATCTACCTATTAAGGTAGGTTTTTGGATGGACACAATTACCAAACAAACATTTTATCACTCCTAACAAAACACAAAATCCATCTTACTTCCTCTATCAGGTCCCTCTTCATCTCTGAGTACTTTCTTCCTCCCTTCATCCCGTCCAACATCCCTATCCTGTTCCTTCCCTTTCCTCTTTTGCCCAACATTCTACCCTCTATCACAGTCTTCAACATCCCACTGCCAGTCAACACCCCCTTCATCCACTTTTCCTGCCTCCATAGGATTGCTCCCAACAAACCCCTCTCTTCGCCCACCATACCAAGTACTTCCTCGTTTGTTTTCTTCTCTGTCCATTTCACCTTCTCCACAACCACATTTCAAAAGCCTCCAGTCTATGTCTATCCTCCTGCTTCAATGACCACGTTTCCGCACCGTACATAGCTACGCTCCATATCAAAGTTTTAAGAGTCTTTTCTTATTATCCTTAAGCAACATCCCTGTCATCAACTCCCTCCTCCTTGTGAAAGCCTCTTTGCCTAGTGCAATTCTTCTCCTTACGTCCCTACTACTTTGACCCTGTTGACCATCTCTTGTCATCTTTAAATAATAAGTATCCAGACCCACCTTTGTATTTGAACAAAGTTGCTAATATTTTTAGGTATTTTCAATAAATAATCTTTGTACAAGTTTATACTTGATTGTTAAAGAACCAAGGGTTGCTTCCTTAATGCCCGATAAGTAAGGTACCCCTGTCAGCATGTGTCATGAATACAATAACAATAAAAACAATAAAGTTTAACTGAAACCCCTTTATTCCTGGATTCATTAAGGGGAAATTTACATGAATTCATTATTTCAATAACACATAATATAGTAGGAACACTAATGGGCACAAATAAATAAAAGCATTGCCATATAAAAATGTATTCCAATATAAATAAAGACAAGTAAATAAAATAAACTTAAGTGTAAGCATGACTGGCTCACAACAAAATGCCCCTTCATCTCCCAAAATTTGCTTCTGACCTACGGAGAATATAGTTTAATTAGTGAAACTTTCATATAATATTTCAATATGCTCAATTGTGGTACTACATTGGTAACATACCCCATCTGGATGATGACATTACTATCCCTCCAATTTATTTGCAATTCTTTCAAGTAAGGAGAGGATACTCTACACCTGTGCTGTTATTTCCCTCTCCCTTCCTACCAGAGAATTCAACGTCTGGGATATGTTCTGCAAACAGTGCAAGAGTGAATTGAATGCCACATATTTGAAGGAGAGAACATGAACACATTCCACTCACTTTACTCAGTGGAATGTTAATGAGTATTTACTTAAATGAAAAGCTAAATATGTTGATTCTCTTAACAGTAATATTATTTTATTTACTGCTCAGCTTTCAACATTACCTGTAGAATGAAGAGAAATCTCCCCTCACCTGGTCCCTAATTGCATTTACCTCTCCATATAACTCACACCTCAGTGGAGGTGTGGTACATTGAAGAAGCAAGACCCATATATATTGTGGCAGTGAATTAAAATTCATCTAAATTTCAACTTAAAGTCAATTCTTTTGTTGATGAAAGCCTGCAATACTTGTTTGCAGTTAGAGGTGCTGTAAGAGTTCTTCCCACTATAATGCAAAATTGTTTAATTTGTTCAAATAAATTCCCTGATAACCCCAAAGAAGTAATTCTTCAAAGATAACAAATTTTTACCATGTTCTGGTGTTGTATGTTGATTTTTATTTTCTTTTTCTTTAACAATTGTATATTAGCAGAGCAGAAAGAGCTGGACATTTGGAAAAAGTCGTTATTCAGTAAAATACAATTCAATAAATGTAACAGATTGAAGTTAGGGAAAGAATAATAGCAAACCTCAATTGGTTGATGCAGAAGTTCCCCGGAAGAAGCCTAAAAGAAATCATGGTATATTATCAGTTGCATCAACTACAGTTTTTGTTAAAAGCCATTTAAATTATTACATTATGCTGTTACAACAAGCTCACAGGAGTGTAAAAGGAAATTATTCGCCATATGTTCTGAAAGTGGGGTATGCTTTTGTCAGTTTACAATAATGAAATTGTGATTTGTTAGGTAAATTTGTAGGTACAAAATGACTAATTGTCTTTCATTAACTCTCTTGATAATCCAAATCTACTTTAAGTATTATTTTTGATGTCCTATTATATTTTAATAGATTTTGCCAAGCAAATTTCATTTGTGACTCAACCAATATGAGAAACTCGAATGCCATCACTACTCATACTGATATTTTTAATCCATCAATATTTGCATGAGAGAAAAGTTAACAGCTGTTGATTGTTTTCTCAACACCGAGGTATCTCATTGATGCCATGTCTTAAAAATAATATAAATGTAGATTGTCATACTAAATTACTTACAGCAACAAATGAGAGTTATATCAGTGCATTAACATTTCTGGGTAAGTTAAAACTCCATTTCTTCTGTGACATAATTACAATGACGAGGCCCTTGTAAGGGTATTATGGCTTAATCAGTGAAAAAATAGTAATACGGAACTCCAATGTTCAATAACATGAGATGCTATCACCCACATATATCTCCTCAGAATCAATTGCCACCAAGAAATTTCCCTTCGTATTAGAGTTAGGGCCGTCTCTTCCTCCATCAAAGGAGGAGTATTCGCCAATAAAATATTAAAAGTAGTGAAGTATCTCCCTGAGAGAGATGATAATATCCATCATTAATAAAGCCTTACCTCTCCTCTCGTAGACGTACTTTGCATTTCGGGATCTCGCCTTCCCTTTTAGATCCTTTCAGGACCACAAGTGAGTAAGATGAGGCATATGACAGTAGTACATAGTTTCAATAGGTGTTTAAATTGCATGCCACTATTCACAAGGTTCTTTTCTTACTTTTTTCCTCTTTGGAGGAACGTGAAAGTCCAGGGCCTCCTCCACCCCCAACCATTGATTGGTTTTCAATCTTTCCCAAAGGTCGACTGAATTTGTCTCTAGCGAAAGAGCTATGCTCGACCTCATCATTTATTAAAACTTTTGACTGTTTAAACGTAATTTTCCAGGATTTACACCTTCGACTGAAAATTGATGTGGACTATATTTTCCTCTCCAAGCAGATGTCGAATTTTATACTCTAACAAGTTAGTAGATAGATCATTAGGCTACATAATTATGAAGGAAAAAGTTTATGTAACAAAGGTATAACACTTGTAATAAATGGATACATACTCAATGGAGTCCATCGTTCGATTAAAATAGAAAAAGACCAGGATATTTCTCTGGATAATCTTGGTGAGGTTCCCGCTTGAATTTACCGTTACACTTATGCAGCCTGCTCTCCATTGGCTTATGCTATTTTCGGATGTATGGTCGAGCAGTTTTTCATGTATACGAAACTTCTGGTTACAAATCAAATTACCACCTGAAGTAAACATAGTAATCGGTGGTGAGACTCCGGCCATTTCACTCGTATTAACATCAGGCAGAGTTACAAAGTATGCCATCAGTAAACTCTGCCCGATGGAATTCCTCCGCTCTCTAGATCGTAATAGCTCCCTTAAAAGCCAGTCTAGTTTCATTCTGCCTTCTGATAACGTCAGGCGGTGGACCATGCATGACGATATGTCTGTAGACACATTAGTCGCAGCGAAACATATTTATGGACAACAAATGAATTGACCTATTTAGTATTACTGTTAAAGTCACTTCCTAGAGCTGATAGCAGCAGGTAATGAAAAATGACGCTTTTGAAAATACTCTCAATACATAGCAGTTAATCACAAAAAAATATGAAACGCTAATCTCTGAGTAACCTCGCCAATCAAAGATTTTACATAATTATTCTGGAGGAATCTTCCACATTTCGATTATTCAGCGATTAGTGACGAAAAAAGTAGAAATTGCACGCACTGATACTTGTCAGCCAACACTATACGTACAACACATCTCGTATATGGGGCCCATGAGCTACCAAGGCGCTCTGCCCTGACCGCACACACCATCGGAGAAATAGTATGGGTTAAGTGGAATTCTCGCAAAAAGTGTATTGTAATTAACGATATTAACTTAACAGAAAAAAGTGAATTGAAATAAAACTCAAGTTACTCAGGTAACAAAACCATTAGAAATTCTTCAATAAAATTAAGTAAAACTGTTTCCCGGTCCCATATTTCCTGTTTAATGATTTAAGAAGATTAGAATTCCCTTTGCTTTCCCAAGCTAATTTAGAGCTACCTTGTGATAATCCTTATTATCATTGTTGTCACCCAGCATACCCGAAACGAAAATGCTAACGATGCAAACTAAGCGCGATTGTAAGAGCTGCGCGGGAAGAAAAGCGCAACGTTATGTTTTTATAGTGGCCACGTGACTTCATATTTCGTGACGTGAATTCGTTCCAGGAATTGTGGGGGTATGACTAAGGTTATGTTTAATCAGCCTTTTTTTATAGAGTTATGCGGAAAAATAATTTCTCACTAACTCTTTCTGACTTGCCAAATGGTTTGAGTATACAAGGCTCTCTGCCACGAATATTACAGTCGGGAATTTTAGTTTCATCATGTCGACAAAACCGGCGGTAAGTGTGGTTTCTTTTCTGCATGTAATAGTAATATGTTCTCGTGTCATGGGTTCTTTTATATGTAGATGTGTGAGTTATTCATTTGGCGACACTGTGAATTGAAATTGACCTTGGTAAGCTGAAGAATCGTGATTATATACGTGCAAGACTCGCCTGATTTTGATAGTCATTTGCATTGGTAAAATATTGAATTACCGGTATAATTACTGGCCTTATCACTCAAATATTCGGCATTTAGTTAGAAAATGTGTGTATTTTTAGTTCAGACCACTACGGACGAGTGTTGGGCGGCCCTGAGTTTATTGTAGTCGCGTATAGTTTTTCAATAATTACGGTGAAATACTGGCTGACTTTTAAATTTGCATGATAAGCTTAAACATTTAACTTTCGTGTCGGTGTGACATGGGATGTGGAAATGTTTTAAGATGAGTATTCGAATTGGATGTGTGTTTTTTAGTCAGTGACGTTTATCAGTATATGTAACCCCTAAGTTTATGTTTTCCTTATGTCATTTGATTGCATATGACTGTCCACAATTATTATTTAAATCAATCTTAAACAAGGCATAGGAGAAGTGGCCGTTTTAAGGGGATAAGTTGCCGAAGTTTATTCAGGGGTTAAACTCCATACACCATGCTAATCTTATCTTTACAAAAGCCGTCAAATTTATTGCTTCATAACCGTGGTAACTTAATCGTGTTCTAAACAATAAAGTTTGTTTCTGTTCAATTCCACGGTGCGGCTTTGCATGCACATGACCCCACCCTTTTAAGGAGAAGTCATCAGTCGATGATTTTTGATTAGTGAATAAAAGTTGGTATGTGAATATATACAGTGAATTGAGGACGTAAAGAATTGGCTAATAGAGAATATGATATCTACGTTAAGTCAATAACCATGCCCAAGGTTTGAGTAGCATCTCTGTTTGCCATAGTTCATATACAAAAAGCATGATCACACCCACATCGAAAATTATCTGGTTTACTGTCAATACATTTCATATCCTCATTACCACATATTGGTACTTTTAAAAAATCGTAGCAGTTCCATCCCCTATATCAAAACATAGATTTGTAATCGTTAATTAGGTTGAAATCTAATTTGGAACAATTCATGGAGAATTCCTGTGTGTAAGTAAGTGTAAAGTAAATATATTGGTTGATTGAAATTAATGCATTAACCACATAGTTGGATTACTCCAATATAAAGAAACAACTTGTAATAACTTTCAGCTCGGAAATTTAACTTGTTAGATTTTTCAAATAAAATACTCATCATTTTAAAAGACTAAACTGAAGAAATCAAATTCGCAGCTCATCTAAGTGTGACAAAGTAGTGTGCACAATTTATCACGTGGCTTTCAAATGATATCAGGTATCTTAATGAAAGAAGTGTCTTATTTGTAAGCATTTCATTCTTTTTGTTTTTTGTTTGCAAATATGAAAGAGAAGTAGAAAGTCCTGAAACAATCTGCTTTCATCAGAATTTTCATTCTTGTTAGACTTGTGGGTTTAGTGGGGGCCTGAAATTATGTCCATGATGTCAGTATAACAGGCATTAAGACTGTAAATATTATGAACATTATTTCCAGGAGTAGTGCTGGTAGATAGATAGATAGATAGTTTTATTCGCCATAGAACAATACATAATTGTATGGGCTTCGTCAAAAATTCAATTACATCAATTGTATACAGGTTCTTAGGAATAATAATGTACATGACATATATGAGTATTAAGGATTTAAAAAAGTTGAATTTCCTACATTGGCTCTTTCTGTGTACTCTTGGACGCTATAAAAAACATTATTTAAAAAGAAATGTTTTAACATTTTTTTGAATTTATTTTCTTGGGGTAGTATTCGTTTTAACTCTTCAGGAAGCCGATTAAACAGTAGTCTTCCTGAAACTTCTGGGGTTTTTTTTAGTACTGCTACTCTGCAATGGCCATTATGAAGATTTTCCTTGCCCCTGGTGTCGTACTTGTGAACGTCCCTATTTCTGATCAGTGAAGGTGTTTTCGTGCAGGCATACAATATCACATTATACATATATATACTGGGAATGGTCATGATTTTGTGACATTTGAAATACTCCCTGCAGGATTTTCTTGCATTTAGTTTAAATATAACCCTTAACGCACGTTTTTGAAGTGTGAGTATTCTATTGATGTTTCCATGTGCTGAACTCCCCCAGCAGACAATGCCATATCGAGCTATGGACTCAAATATACCATGATATACTGGGATTAATACTTCTGTATTACAATAGTTGGCAAGATTTTTTAAAAGGAATAGGGTTGAACATAATTTTTTACTACATTTTTCCATTTGAAACCTCCAGCTTAACTTGTTGTCTATTTCTAAACCCAATAAAGTGGTATGTTCTAACTCGGAGATCAATTGGTTTTCTATTTCTACAGAAATATTTGACTGAAGGTCTCTATTACTAAATACCAAGTAAACTGTTTTTCTTGCATTTAGTTGTAAATTATTTACATGCAGCCATTGAGCGACTGAATTCGCCATAGCATACATGTCTATTTCTAATTGAGATGATTTAGTATGACCTGCTATTAGACTTATGTCATCTGCATAGAGCACCACGTTATTATTCTCTGGAGAGATTATAGCTTTTTCAATGTCGTTCACTTACACCAGGAAAAGTAAAGGCCCTAATACAGAATCTTGTGGAACACCATATTTAATAGTTTTCATTTTTGATTTGTAGGTAGCACCATTTTTTCCGACAATTTCTACATACTGTTTCCTATTTTCCAAAAAAGATGTAAGCCAATGATGAGCTACTCCCCTGATACCATAATGTTCTAGTTTAGTTAAAAGAATGCTAGATTTTACAGAATCAAAGGCTTTTGATAGATCCATGTTAACCCCTATAACATGCTTTTTATCACTTAAAGCTTGGGCAATTTTAGTGACATAATCACTGCATGCAGTTTCTACACTTTTATTTTTTGTGAAGCCATGCTGTGACTGAGAAAGAACTTTATTTTTTATGAGGAATTTTAATAGTCTTTCTTTCATCAATTTTTCAAGTATTTTTGAAATACATGAAATTAGTGAGATTGGCCTGTAATTATTCAGTTGGTCTTTGGCTCCCTTTTTGTGTAGTGGAATAACTTTGGTTATTTTTAATTCTTCAGGAAATTGTCCAGTTAGAAACGATTCATTGGCTATATTGGTAATAGGTAAAGTGAAAGATTCTTGACAAAGTTTTATTAGATAATTTGATATGCCATCATGCCCACTGGATTTTTTGTTTTTTAGTTTCTTGATTACATTTCTGACTTCATTTTCTGTGGTGGGATTTAAGTAAATTGATTCACTAATGTACATTAATTTTTCTATGCTATCATTTAGAATGTTTTTCTGCGCTGTTGTTTCGCCAATGATATCTACGAAGAAATTATTGAATTCATTTGCCACATTTTGAGGATCTCTAATTTCTTTTCCATCAATTGTTATTGAGAAGCATTTATTTTTCGCGGGCTCTGATATTTTACTGGAATTTTCATTATTTACTACAGACCACAACGCTTTTGTTTGATTGGTAGAATTCGAAATAATTTGTTGGACATGGTCATTTTTTGCTTTCCTAAGCAGCATCCTGTACTCGGACTTCATTTTATTTCTTAAGGGTACCAGACTGGCATCCACTTTACTAGCCTTAGTTAAGTAGTTAAGCCTATTTCTAGCAGTCAGAACCTCATTTGTTATCCAGTTATATCCTTTATTTGCAGATTTATTTTTTATGGCTAGCTTTTTCAATGGGAAACAAATATCTCAGTAGTACTCAATAATTGATTGAAATTCTTTGAACTTGTTTGTAACTAGAGTTGCATTTAGTACTGCTGCCCAGTCAACACTCTTCCACTCCCATTTAAATAGATTCATATTTTCCTGTGAGTATATACGTGTGTACACTGTATCTGTGTTTCTGTCACTTCTATCTGTTAGAGTGTGTGCGTTAAATTCAATAATTTGTGCATGATGGTCTGAGATAGTAGTTTCCAAAACTAGAGATTTGAAGTTATGCTCTGGTAGATTTGTAGCTATGTTGTCAATAACAGTTTCTGAGTGAGATGACTCTCTGGTTGGGGTAAAAATAGTTAGCTGAACACTGTAGCAGAGAAGTATTTCTTTTAGCTTTTGAGTAGAGCTGTTATCTTTTGAGACATCTATATTCAGGTCCCCAGCAATGATAATTTTATTGTTTTTCTTGACAACTTTCTCAAGTATTTTATCCATTTTTTTGAGGAATTCATCGACTGGTGAACTTGGAGATCTGTACAGACCAATAAAAAAATAAGTTTAATTTGTCTTGGGCCATTTGCACAAGGTTACTACCTTGATCAAAAATTTCCCGGAATTTATTCAGAAAATTAAAAATACAAGTTTATTCATCTAAATCTATATTGTCCCCTTCAAAGTAATCCCCATCGACTGCAACACACTTATGCCAGCGCTTGATCCAATCCTCGAAACATTTTTTATATTCGGTTTTCGGTATGTCCATCAGTGCTTCCTGCGATTTTTCCATTACTTCCTCTCGGCTGCTAAAACGCGTTCCCCGTAATGGTTTTTTAACTCGATTGAACAGAAAGAAGTCACAGGGAGCCAAATCAGGTGAATTCGGTGGCTGTTGGATGGTATTTGTTGCATTTTTCGTCAAAAAATTACGAATAATCATAGCACTGTGCGACGGTGCGTTATCATGGTGCAAAATCCACGAGTTTTCTGCCCACATTTCTGGTCTCTTTCGGCGAATTGCTTCACGCAAACGTCTCATAACGCCCAAATAATACTCTTTGTTTACTGTCTGGCCTTCTGGCAAAAATTCATGATGCACTACACCGTTGTAATCCATGAAAACCGTCAGCATTGCCTTCTTTTTTGACTGAAAACGACGTGGTTTTTTTGGTCTCGGCTCATTTGGTGAACGCCATTCACTTGCCTGATGTCTGGATTGCGTGTCGTACTCATAAACCCACGTCTCGTCTCCAGTAATGATCCTTTTGATGAATGTGGGATCGGATTCAGCCTCGAAAAATTATGTCTTTTGCGACGTCAACACGGTCTCTTTTTTGCATGAAATTGAGGTCTTTCGGCACCAACTTTGCTGCTACACGACGGAAACCCAAATCATTAACCACAATGTCTTGGGCGGATCCATAGGCAATGTTCAAGTCCTCCGCTATTTCTCTGATGGTTAATTTGCGGTTATTGACCAACATTTCTTTTACTTTATCAATTTTTTCACCGACTTTCGATGTCGATGGTCTGCCACTGCGTTCATCATCTTCGATTGACTCACGACCACTTCTGAACCGCTCGTGCCACTGGTAAACGACCGTTTTTTTAGAGAATCGTTGCCGAAACACTTTTCCAACATTTCCAACGTCCGTGCGCCACTAAATCCGTTTTTTACGCAAAATTTAATACAAGTTCGTTGTTGCAAATTTAAATCCATTTCTGCAATTGTAAAAAATCGCCAACACACACAGAGATAGATGTACTCTTGGCTACGTAACTTTTGCAAATGTCAAGTTATGACACTAAGATTTAAAGGGAATATCAACAACAGATGTACCAATTTAACAAAAAAAACAGAACTCAAATCGGAACGACGGGAGCGCCACACGGTGGTTATTCCGGGAACTTTTTGATCAAGGTAGTATTTCAAATCCCTTTTCTTCGCCGATTCTATTTTTTAAGTTTTTATAGGCTCTGGTTACTGATTCAAGACAAGTTTTGGCGAAAAATGCAACACCGCCACCTTTGTTTCTTTCCCTACAGAAATGATCGACAAGAAAATAATCCCTAAGCTTTAGACTTTTCATTTCATTATCTTTTAGGCCGTGCTCCGTTATACAAAGAAAATCCGGCCTCTCTTCCTGCAATAGGATCTCAATTTCCAGCTTTTTATTTGCTATGTATTGAATGTTTTGATGTAGAAGCTTTACAGAGCAATTTTTTGTGCAATCAACTATATTTTTTGTATTTTGATTGGGGGTACTGATTATATTGACACGGGCTACCTCCGTTTTCCGTTTCCCTTGTATGCACAAATATTTGCTACATTTTCAATTGCCTTACCTAACAGATATGCCCCTTTGCGATTTAAATGCAAGCCATCGTGAGCTAAGCAGTGATCATTTATACGTTTGTTTACGTCACAGAATACAACCTTAAGAGCACCACAAGCCCATCTAAGATTATCATTTACGTTTTGGATATAACTAAGGTCGAAATCTCGTCGACGTAAAATACTATTTACCACAATAACTGATTTGGAGAAATGTTTCTTTGTGCACCTAATGAGCTCGTACATTTCTCCCATTACTTCATCAGGCGATCTTGAGTTTCGAAGATTGTTTGTTCCCACATGAAGAAAAATCGTATCTATCTCGTTGGTTTTCACATTTTGAGCGATTTCTTCCACCTTTCGACTCATTTGCTCAGCTTTGATTCCACAGAACACTTTTTTTTCCACTCCTGTGATATGGACATGTTTCACAATGGAATCACCTATTAGAATAACTTTTCCGGATGGAAAAACACTTGGGGACGTAGAGCTTGTTTCAGCGCGGATCAAAGGGGTAACAGAGGCCTTTTTTTTTACATTTTCACTTTCATTCAGAATAACTTTTCCGGGTTGAAAAACACTTGGGGAAGTAGAGCTTGTTTCAGCACGGATCAAAGGGGTAACAGAGGGACTTTTTTTTGCATTTTCACCACTTTCAACGTTATTTCGCTTCATATTTTCCCAAACAAATTTAGATTTGAAAGGGACAGTTGTTGTTGATTTAGCCCACTTCTTACCAACAACCAATGGACCGTTTTCTTTGTAGAACCTAAGTTCCCTTTCCAATTTCTTAGTTTCCAGTTCCCACTTTTTATTTTTTTCTTGAAGTGCGGCCAAATCCTTCATTAAAATGGATATAACTTTGTCCTTAGATTCAATCTCCTGCTTATGCTTGGCGAACTTCTCTTCTTCCGAACACGAGGTACACATCCAGTCACTATCTTCTGAGATTTCATAACTTTCCACTTGAGCACACTTAGTATGAATCCATGAAAAACACTTATCACATCTTATGCCCTTTTTTACACCTTTTTGACAGATTTTGCACTTATTCACGGAATGTTTTTCGTTTTTTTGAGCGGGCTCTACGAGAAGAGTTGTTAAAGGCGCCATTTATGTATATGTTATGTATTGTGTTATGTATGTGTTATGTATTGTGTTATGTGTTATGTATGTATGTATGATGTATATGTTAGCCATTATTACAAAACCTGTGTAAGGATTTTGTGATTATAGCATGACGTCATTCTTTTCTCGGTCATCCTTTCCTCCTATTCCGGGGTTACTACCTATTTACCATCTTGATCACCAGTCAGACCCTCTCCCCACTGAAAAAGTAAAATCCTCTCAAGTCATTCATGGATACTAGATGCAATACTGCTATCTTTGTGAGCATCACATTACGAGTCTCATGGTAAAATTGTGAAGCTTCAAAGGACTTTCATATGTTGCTCTACTCCAAGTATAGTCTTTCCCTGAATGTAGTTCCCCATTCTAAAGCATAAGTCAAATATGTTGAAATTACTATTTTTTGGGTCCAAATGATGGTGCTCTGCTTGTTCTGCTATTATAGATGTTTAGATAAAGTACATAGTACATTTTTGTGTATGTTACAGTATGGTGACTATGAGAACTTAAAAGCATTGAATTAGAATGGAATTGCTTTTAATGGTAGAGAGAACGCTTCAAATATTTTTTACTTACTAATAAATGGTGAAATGGGAATTTTAATGGACAGTTTTTGACGAGTTGAATGTAAAATTATTTTTTTATTGTAGAAGGTTAGATGCATTCTCTAAACTTTAGGCAGTGATCTGTCCTAGGATCTGACAACCCATAAGAACTGGTTGCAAATTACGAAGCTTAGAGAAGAAATCCATGATAGGTAGACCATATGGAGACAAAATTACCACAGCAGATAGGTACAATTTTCAACCTCAGCTTGAAAATAAATACTTGAATATTATGACATTTGACATGATTAACTTAATACTAGTAGTCATGAACTTCTTAGAAAGTTGGACGCATTGGGAATAAGTGGTACCTTACTTGACTGGATGGAAAGTTATTTGACCAACAGAGAAGTTGTAGTAAATATTAATGCATCTAAAAGTAAACATTTCTATCTGGGTCCACTATTATTTAACTTATTTATAAATGATATTGTAATGGCATTAGACCCAATTCCATTTCTTTTGTATGCCGATGACTTAAAAAAAATTTTAACAGCTCATTTAATTGATGATCACCTAACTGCAAAACTGCGTTTATAGGCTTGAAAACTGGTGTGACCGTAAATATATAACTTTCAATTTAAAAAATTGCTATTCTGTAACATTCGGCCGGATAAGGAGTCCATAGCAATATGAATAGAGACTAAGCAATTATCTTATGGCCTGATTAACATAGATTAAAGACCTCGGAGTTATATTTGACTCAGTTTACATTCCATCAACATTATAACTATATTCTTAACTAAAGCATACAAATCGCTTTGATTTATCCTCTGATACTATAAAAACTTTAGATACATATAGCCATTTAAAGTTCTGTTCATCTCATTCGTAGGTCACTCTGTGAATACTGCTCTACTGTCTGGCCTTACTACAAACTCCATATTCATACAATCGAACGTGTTCAAAGAAAATTCAAGTGCCAAACTGCATTAAAATTCATTCTTCACAAAGATCTCTATAGGTATCATGAAATTTTATCTCCACTAAATCTTCTCTCCTTGCATAAATGAAGAAAAATTAATAACATAACTCTTCTTTATAAATTACTACATAACAAGGTTGATTCCTCAAAACTTCTATACTTCAATATCTTTCTGAGTACCTTCACATAACACAAGTATGAAGCACTCTTTGAAATTAAACATCAGGCACGAAATTACACTTGCTATTGGAAATGAAAAATAGTAACTTTGTGATCCGACTGAAAATTTAATGCGAAACGACCCGGGCTTTGACGTTCAATGTCATCTTCAGGTGACAACTCTGACGGACATCCAATTTGAAATTTTACATTTAGAAAAGAAAGGACTTAGACTAGATGCTTTAGAGCAGGTTGAAATTTAAAAAAGTGTACGATACAAAGAGAATATTGTTAATGACCTTTTGTACACCTCCCACTCCCCCCTCCTAAACTTACCGCTTCTCCTTACCTGCGCTTATGAGGATAAGAACCCCTCTACTTCCCCGACACCCTCCCTTGACCTCAGAGATATGTACAAGGTTTTTGTGTAAATGTCTATGAACCATTAAAACCCACCCACTTACCTCCACCACTAGGAGGAATGCTCCTCATAGGGTGCCTCATTTTTTCTACCCTTCCCTCCAACTACCATTGCTCAATGGAATGTCGAAACCCAGGTCGTCTCGTATGAAATTTTCAGTGGAATCACATAGTTATTATTTTTCATTTCAATCTGAATCAATTCCATGAAGTTATGCCAGAAACTATCAATTATTACACTTGCTACTCGCCTATAAGCCAGATTATGAGAGATGCCAACAGTTGTGATTATAGTGATCTATTTTCTATTTCACTAGGATCCCTTTTATAAAATGTTATTAAAAATCAACGAAGAATTTTAGAATGCTAATTATTGCTGAGTGGATATCTGTCAATAAGTTGTTCCATGCCCATTGGGAAAATTTTTTTAATCGATGCCTCAAGGTCTAGTTAATAACTACTACTAATATTTATCATTTTGTACCATCATCTGGCCTTAAACAAATATTATATTTCTAATATTCTGTTTCCATTTTTAAATTTGAAATCTTATTTAATAATGATATTTTGTCCACATTAATTAATCTAACGAGGTATGTTTGCATACCTGTATACCATCTGAAAATGTCTATCATGCTTAGCAAATCAAAATTCCTCTTTAATTCTAAATTAGATTTTAATTCTCAATAACAAGTATGTAACTTTATGTAATTTGTACCTGAATGTAAATATCTTTTATAATTGTGGAACTAATGTATGTTTTTGCCTTTCTTTTTGTGCGGGGGTTATTCCCATAAATAAATATCTAAATTGAACTCTCTTTTTAAAGTATGAATGCATTATTCTTTTGGTCTATGGCTAGTTAATGATTGACAGCCTGCTTGAAGTGGAAGCTTTTCTTGTGGGCTTAGTGAACCTTCATGTGCTGTATAGCAAAGGTTAGTGGAATTGGGTTAAAGATTGGAAATTCATTTCACATTTATGGTGACTCAAAAGTCAAGGGTTTAACTCTCGCTATTTCCTGGAAAGGATGTTAGAACCTGGTAATTTTGCTTGACTGATAGAGGAGGGTTAATTGTGCATGCTTCAGTTGGGCTAAATGGATCACAGGAATCTTAAGGAGGAAGAATTTGGTAATGCTGCCATGTCGTCAACTTAATCGGCTTAGGGTAAACTTAGGAATATATTTTAAATACCAAGAACAAGCAAAATGTTGCCACAAAGAAGATGGCTCTATCAAACAAAAAGAAAATGAAGTGAATCTATTTCAGCTAAAATTTCTCACTTGCTTTAAAGTAAGTGGAAAATTTTGATCTTACCTTAAAACAATGAGTGCAAGAAGTCATTTCCTTTTATGAAATTTCCGGAGGTCACACTCTGGTGGAATTATCTAACTGCCCTAGTAGTTACGGCAAAGCTATAAAAACAAAAACAATGGTTTATTACATTCAGAATGCTTCAATGAACCCTTGTGCGTACATAATTATCATTCACTTTGGCACAATAAATGAAGTAAAATTTAATGTGCTGTCATAAATAATGGACACAATTACTGGATAGCAGTTCAATCATGATATCTTAACATACAACAATCATATTTACTCTTAGGCCTATGCCAAGAGTTTTGCCTTTTTTAAGCCTTGAATTATTGCTAACAAGAGTGAAGGCAACCTTAGATGCAAGACGATCAGTAAAGAACACAAGTTGTTTAATTGTATGCATGATCACAATTGTAAATTACTGAGAACAATTAGTTAATGGAAATTTTCTCATTTCAGAGACGTCGCAAGCGCATCAGTGAGCCAGATGGAGGTTTTAAAGATATTTGGGTCTGGTACTGCCACGTCTGTGATAGTCTTTTAGAGACACAATATGAATTTAATGAGCATTTGTCCAAGGAGAGTCATGCTTTCAGATGGTGTTTAAATAAATTTGAGAAGAAAAGGTGGGTGTTTAATTCCATTATTACTTTGTTGTTATAAAAATGGATTGACAAACTATTTAACTCTGTGTGTGGGTCCACATCCTTTCAAAGTAATATTTCTAATTCATATTTTCAGGATTAGTTCAATAGAAGTATACATTTTTGACGAAACATTCAGAATGTCTTCTGATGGACATTTCCCTGTTTTAAAAAATTTAAAGAATGGAATAGTCTGCTTGAAATTAAACAGTTGTATTTGAAACAGCTTTGCTAAAAAGGCCATTGCAGTTTAATTCAATCATATAAAATGTGTTTGACCCAAACAAGCATTAAATTAGTATTTGATTTCTCAAAGTATACTCGTGTGTTTTATATTTGTGCAGTGTATAACGGAAGGTTTTTTGTGAAGTGCACTCGCACCACATTTTTTCAGCTGTGAATTGAATAATTTTAACTGGAATACTAAACTTCTTCTGTAAGCAGTTTTTGAATAAATAACATTTGGATATTCCTTAACAAATTAGCAGAATTCTTTTTCTGTCACATTGTGTATATGTACAACTTACTCTGGATGTAAAAGATGAGGATGTGCTGGTTCCAACTTGTTTAGAAAACTTAAATATCAATAATTGTAATATCCTTTTTTGGATTAAGGATACTCATCAAGAGGCAAGCAAGGGAAACTACTTAATACTAATTACTTAACCTAAGAAGCCTTTGTGTCTTTAAACAGCAGTTAATGAATATCTGTTTGTCAGGTAAAATCTGAGAAATCAAAATTCCTTGTCCATTAATATCTTTATGTTCAGGATTGGTCATTAACAGGCTTCTTGGGACTAAAAACTAATACAGTGGAACCTAGCTTAACGATTACCTCGAAGAGCGAGTAATTAGGATAATGAGAAAAAATATTTTTAGAAAAACAACTTGCTAAAAGATTGACTTTTCATATAACTAGTAATGAGGAGAGGGGGTATTCCCAGAATGATTGCACGCTTGCGGCTTTAGTTTGTTTAACGCTTGTTTCCAACCATCGTATTGTCCCTCTTGATCACCTATTTTATTTTCAAACTTGTGTTCAGATGTATTATGTGAGTTTTTGTGCAAAGTTTAATAATAATTAATGCATAGTTTTAAAAATGTCCATGAATATAAAATCTACAAGAAGACAGTCTTAGAAGAATAAAAATAACTGAGAAAAGGAAAGTGAAATCATTGAAGAGCGAGGTGTGAGTGTTGCTCATCTAGTGCACGGATACAATTGGTCGTAATCAACGATTTGCGCTATCCTCAAGAACAAGAATGAAAAAAGGAGATAGATGCCTCAAAGGGAGTGACAAGTGTATCTACACATTTGTTTTTTATTCTAATGATTGAAATGAAATTATTGACTTCGTAATTCCACACACTTCATATAAAAACGAGTCAGGTTTCGACATTTAATGTTATCATCAGGTGGTCCTCATGTTAGCAAACTTAGTACATATGTATACCTTTGATCGGGGGGGGAGGGTTGATCAGAGAGGGAGGGTGAAGGGGTAAAAAGGGTTAAAATGTAGCCGGGAGGAAAAGAGAATTACATCTTTCGGTGCCAATCGTTGACATGAACGAGTGGTATATCTATGAGTGGGTAGTGGGAGGGATACAAAATTTCGTTGGCAAGTTTATCCTTGCAACGGATGCATTTCAAAATTGCCAACTGCTCCATAGCATCGAGCCATTGACCTTTATTTTCAAAATGAAGAATTTTAATCACAAAGTCACTTTTGTGGTCATTCCCGATGAGGTGCTTCGCAAAGAGGGATGTTATGTTCTTATTCTTTGCACATGTTTGGTGTTCTTTTGTCCTTTCTTTAAATTTTCGTCCTGTTTGCCCAGTATACTTTGTGTTACATTCTGAGCACTTTAATTCATACACACAATCCACTCCCTTTGTTTTTGGGAACTTCATCTTTTGTGTGAGAGATCAGGTTCTTAAGGCATGATCTGCTGTGAAAGGCACCTTAAATTTTTTATCTAGGTAAAATTTTGATTGCTTTTTGAGAAATATTCCCTAGATAGGTTATTTTCGTAAGTTTCTTCTGGTAAAGTTTATTAGTTAGATCTTCTGAATAGCCTGTTTACTGCTATCATTTTATTACATTAAGCTCCTTATTTATTTTGAATTTTGACGTCGGGATGGAGGCTAATCGGTGGATCATTGTATGAAATGCCGATAGCTTTTGGGTAAAGCAATGCATTAAAGAGGAATTAATTAATTGGTCTGTTTACATTTCCCTGAAAAATGGAGTACTGTAACCCATCTTTGTCTTTATATGTGGTTAGGTCAAGATAATTCAGGGAACCTTTTTCACACATGAATTGTAGATTAGAATTGACAGAATTAAAATTTGCTAGAAACTGATCTAGTTGCCTATCAGAACTTGTCCACACACAGAAGTCATTGTCTACATGTTTAAACCAACAAAATACATTATTAGCGGGAAGAAAAGCTGAGGAGAACAGAACTTTTTCAAAAATTCCATACAAAAATCGGCCAGGAGTGGGCACTTAGGCGAGCCCATGACTAAACTATTGGGTAGTTGGAAATTTACCATTAAAAATAAAATAATTTTGGAAGCATACGTCTTTAGTAATAAGTAGAGTTCACTAATAACTGGCACTGGGATGGATTTCTGGAGGAGGATGTCCTCAGCTTCCATGGGTGGCACATTGGTGAGAAGGTTGCGTACATTGAAGGAAACAAGCATGCACTTTTCCGGGATGACCTTTTTCATTAGTTTGTTGATAAGGTCCAAAGAATTCACTACACATAGTCTAAGGAAAAAATGGAAACCTCCCTGAAGAGTTCATTAAGTCTTTTCGCAAGCATGTTGGTTGGGAGCTGACATATTTGATACTACTGGTCTGATTAGAATCCCATTTTTGTGAACTTTTGGTAACCTGCAAAACTATGGTGCCGAGGAATTATTCACTTGCACTAGTTTGAACATTTCACAATTTTAAAATAATGTATCACTAGATTTAATCACTTTCTTAATTTCTTGTTGAAACTAGGGGGTTGGGTTTGCATGAAGTACTTCAGTGTTATTGTCTGTGATGAAACCTTTGCATTTCGTGATGTAAGTCTTTCTTTCTAATTCAACCATCTGGTGATGATCAACTTTTTAGATGTCACTTAATTTATAATGGACTTCAAGGCCTTGTACTCTGTAGAATACTTTTTCTTTTTTACTTCCGGTTGTGAGATTTTAATATTTTTATGTTGAGTTTTATATTCACCTTCCTTCTCTGACCAACCTCCCTCCTCCTATCAGAAGGTATATATACCAAGTTTGCTTCTAATAGGACCACATGATGATGGCATTCAACATCGAAACCTGGGTCGCGTTTTTAAAAAAAAAGTGTGGTATTACAAAGTCAATAATTTCATTTCATTTCAATATGCAATGCAAATTCCATAAAGTTACGCCGGAGACAACAAAAAAATATTCTAATGATGTTGAAGATTGCTTCTCATATGGATGAACGAAAAGGAAAAGTAAGGTGATGTTATTAACTAGAGTGCTATTTGTGAGAAGTTGAAATTCCAGGATCAAAGAAGAAGTATTTCAAGGAAGCCATGAATGGCTCGAGAAGTTATAAAGAAGAATCGTCATCTACAGCATTGTAAGGCATGGTGAAGCAGCAAGCTCTGACTCAAAAGGCAGCAGAGAACTTCATCGGTGACTTAGAGAAGCTCGTAGTTTCTGAGGGTTACCTGCTGCAACAGGTTTTTATTGTGACAAAACAGGTCTCTTCTAGAAAAAGATACTGAGAGAACCTATATAACAGCTGAGGAGAATGCATTGCCTGCCCGCAAGCTAGTTAAAGATTGCATCATATATAGAGAAGCATCACCCTAATAAGGCAGTCTATGCTTGCTACTAATTTATTTAATGCCAATGCTGTTGCATTTTCAAAAAATTTTGCAGTGTCAGCAAAAACAAATATACCTTGATGGCCTTTTTTTAAAAAAGAATTACGAATTTATTATAAATAATGTACTAATTATTGTTTACTATATACATGTATAATTACTATGGAAACAAGACTATTCGCTGTTGCAATAATTTACTGAGAAGTAACTGATTTGAACAGCATAATGATTGGTGCAATGAGTGGGGTTTATGCCAGTATTTACTTGGTCAAAAAATGAAAATAACCTGTATAGATTCTTTTGTTGAAAGCATTTTGTTCATGGTCTGGAGACCAGAATTGAACATAACTTGTATTCAGTGTACGAAAGTGGGTGCCTATATTCAATTATGTTAATAAAAATCAGAGTGTCAATGGTTTATAATTAAATTCTGGAATAATAACGAATCCTCAATTAGATGATTGACCACATAAAACAAGAATACACATTTCTTTGAATTCTTATGGGTTGTTTTGTTTTCCCAATAATTACTACTTTTTATCCACACTTAATTTGTCAAGTTATTTATGACTGCTAACTAATTATTATATGCATGTGTTGCAGATCATAATTTTTCTTGTCTGCATTAATGTTTGATTTTGGAACACCTGTTCCATCATCTTGTGGTGACTTGAAGGTTGTATTTTATTTAAGCTGTATTTTTATTTATTCTTAATCTTTTTTTATTTGGTGGTATGCATATATTTTTTAGGAAAAACCTCATCAAGGAAAGGCATGGTATTTGCATTGAAATAGATTCTGAAAATAAGCACATTTATAATCGCTTCAAAGGGGTGGTAGAAGTTAATCTTCGTCCATTTGAGACGTGTAAATTTCATGTGGAAGTGGTCAACCTAATGGCTGGAGGTAAGCAACATTAATCCTGTCATTCCTAAGACTTTTTTCTCATAAATAAACTAAGGATATAATAACTTCTTATTAGCAGATTACATATCAGACTTCATCAGAACCCTTTGTTTAGCTTGATTGTATTAAATTGTTACGAAAACATATTGATGCATTCATTCAGTGGTATGTATTTTGTATGTACACAAATAAATGGCCTGATGTTCAATAGTTCCACTAATGATTTTTGAAAGCAGTGCACCAGCCTCAAGTATGAATGTTCTGTATCCTTAACAGTCCTTAGGGATTATATAAGATGGTAAAATGAGCATCAGTAATCACTTACTTCCTGAAGATTAGATGGTCCATCCTTAGCATAACACCTAAGTCATGTTATAATAGCATTGTCATTCTCAGCCAGTGAATAGCTAAATTAATTTGAGCCTTATGGGAATGAAAGTATGTCTGTTAAGGTTTCACTGATTCATTTCAAATCCAATTCATTGGAAAAAAAATTGAACATCACTCTACAAAACCTGAAACCTATCACTAGAAAGAGAGCATCAGAAATGACTTCCTTGCCTCGTCAGAAGTCTTATTACGTATGATATTGTTGGAAATGTCTTCTGCAATCATGTTTACTGGTTGTATATGTGAGTTAATTGGGATAAATTGGATTACATTATATGTAGAAATATATCTTTTCTTTACATCCTTAAGTAAAGGTATATAGAAAAGACTTGAAAAATTTAATATTGATTGAAGTTTGGTATGGGCTAAGACACTACACCTTTTAATCTGGAGGATAAGCATGTAGCGGAGACTTTTGAGAGAGGGTAAGGAGAATATTGGAAAAAATAAAATGGATAAATATTGGAGAGGCCACAACCAAAACCAGAGAACAATAAATATGAGAAGGCCATAAAATCCATGGGTGACAGATGAGATCAATAGAAAGATAGAAAAAAGAAGGAAATAGGAAAATGTTAGGGCAGAGTTAGTCAGAAGGTCAAAGAATTTAGTAATATACTGAGGTGGGGAATTAATAGAGCAAAAGATGCATGGCAGAAGATGCCATAAGAGGATATGGAAAATTAATGTTGGAAGGGTGAAATTGATGTGCCATGCTGGAAGATGAAAGCACTGTCATGGAACAAGAATGGAAAATCATTGCAAACAATCCAAGATAAGACAGGAAAAATAATTTTTGAACCATAGATATGCAAGAGAGCTGGAAGCAATGCTTGTTGGAAGATGGTAATGAGAATAGCCGAGGTTCAGGCACGCTTGATGGGGAGATGCAAAAGGCATTTGGTAAATTTATATCAAATGAGGCCATTGGGGTAAATATCATCCTTGCTAAACTACTAAGACTTAAGGAAAATGTGGTAGGATAGCTATTTATGGACTATTTTGTGGCTATTATGAGTGAGGTATTAGGTTGGAATCATCATATAATGTTAGTTCCCATCCCAAAAAAAAGGACAAGGTTGCTATATGTGAGGATAATAGAAAGATACATTTGATGTTGAAGTACAGTTGATGTTGTAGCCGAAGTGGTTCTCTGGATCATCAACAATAGGATGGAGAGCAGGGCAAATAATTACTTAGGGGATGATTACTTTAGATTCAGAAAGGGAAAAGGCACGCATGATGCCATAGCAGTAATGATATCACTAATAGGGAGGAAAATAGAACAGAATAAGGATGTCTTTGAATGTTTCATAGATTTCGAAAAGGTATTTGATTGAGTAAATTGAGTAAAATCAATGGGTGTATTGCAGAAAATGAGTAGCTTAGAGGGATATGTGACTAATGCATAGCATATCTTAGACTGCTCAGGAGCGACTGGGGGAAGGATAGGCATGGTGGGCAGTTTTAAGGAAAGGGGTAAGACTGGGGGTGTCCATTATCATCCTTGCTTTTCAAGGTATATGTGGTGGAAATCGTTAAAGAAGCATGGTAAGATGTGGAAGTAGGAATAAAAATTGGTGGGGAATTCTTAAAATCAATCAGGTTAGATGATGATCAAGCTTTAGTAAGTCAGTCAGCCTAGGAGTTGCAAGCATTGTGAAGTGAATTGGAAAGTTAGTGCGATAAGTATGGGATGAGAATAAATATAAACAAAACAAATATTATTTGGTTTTTGAGAAAGAGGAAAGTTAAGTTAAATATTGGAAGAATTTCATTTGTCAAGGAAGCGTTCATTGGAGGAGGAAATTGATGACAGGGACATTGAGTAAGGATATTAATGAAAGATGCACTAAAACTTTGATATGGAGTGTGGTTTTATAGAGTGCAAGTTGTTGGAGCAAGGTGACATGCTTTGTTTGGAAGATTTTGAAATTGGAGGAGGATGGGAAATGTTAAATGGATGGAGGAAAATATACAGGGAAGTTAAGGGAAAGGTGGAGGAGGTGAAGGGATTTTTGAGAAAGATTCAAAGGACGCAGGATAGTAGGATGCAGAACATTTTGATTGGCAATGGAATGAAAGCGATTATGATTGAGGGGAGGATGTTAGGCAAGCAAGGAATAAATGGAAAGAGGGTAGGCATATTAGACGGATTGAAGGGAGGAAGGATATTAATGAAGATGAAGAGGTAATGGTTATAGGTTAGGATGTTGGGTTGTTTTTTCTTAGGATGGGCCAGGAAATGTATTGTTTTACTGTTAGATGGTCTGCATCCATCCAAAACCTGCCATAATCTTTAGAATACCATGCATAAAGGTATTATTATTATTATTAGGTAATCCACCAGTTAAGGTAGGTTTTTGGATAGACATAATTACTAATTCAACAATTTGTGACCCCCAGCAAAACACAACATCCTACTCTACATCAGGTCCCTCTTCAGCCCTGAGTACTTTCTTCCTCCCTTCATCCCGTCCAACATCCCTATCCTGTTCCTTCCCTTTCCTCGTTTGCCTGACATCCTCCCCTCAATTACAGTCTTCAACATCCCACTGGCGGTCAATACCCCCTTCAGCCACTTTTCCTGCCTCCATAGGATTGCTCCCAACAAACCCCTCTCTTCCCCTACCATACCAAGTACTTCCTATACTGTATATAATCAATCCATATTAAATCCTGTATTTGGCATTGATATAGTTATTAATTGTTAGTGTATGTATAATCTGTCATTTAACATTTATTTTTAATAAATAACATCTCAGCATTTATTGTTGCATTAAATCAACCTGATGATGACGTTCAACGTCGAAACCTGGGTTGTGTTTTTAAATAAAGTGTGTGGAATTACAAAGTCAATTATTTCATTACATTTCAATATATTAAATCAAGTACTTTTTAAGCCTTATAAATATCGATGTCTGTGTAAATGTATTCCCCTTGTTCATTTTTCTATATTTTGCTAATTGTTTCTTAGTGCATGCTTCAGTTTTGATCAATCGGTTTTTAATTTCGGATTACTTTCAGTGGGTGGTGATGGTGGAGGAGGACCAAATGAGCAAAAAAAGGGCCGCACTGGATTGGGTGGGAGTGGTGTGAGGGGCCCAGTTATCCTTCACCGGATTGTTTCTCTAGTTGACGGTCCAGTAGTTAAAGATAGCAAGGAAGTCTCCCATGGAAATAATAATATTGAGCTTGGTCAAGGTTAGTTTAATTGATTAATTCAAAATTGTCATAATGAGATATAGTCAATAATGGAGAGGGAAATACTACAACCTCATATTGTATGCAGTTACATGCAAGGATGGTAAGTGTGATGTGGAGATTCACCATGAAAAAAAATCATTTCACGGAACAGAGTCAGATACCTAATAATAATAGCTATTTCTCGAAGGCAGAAGTCAATAAGTCCCCTGAATGTGGACATAAATGTCACGAAAAGCATTCTTAGCTACTTTTATTGTGAAAAGTAGTTGTGGAAAGGATTTTAACAGATTATGGCCATTTTGTTCCCTCAGCACAGCAAGACAACACAAATGTGTTTTCTCATGTCCACCAGGTTTAATAATGACATTTTTCATGTTTAGAATCTACATTTTGTTTGAGGGCACACTGAATGTCAGTGGGGCCTCATTCATGTTTCTTATTTGTGAAAGTTCAAAATTTTCTTTTGCTTGCGTTAATAAAAAATGTATGCAACTCAATATTCTTATGTTCATATTCTCTTGGTATCTCTTATGCTATTTTAGTTTTAGTCCTCCTACGTAGGTCTCTTCATGAATATGGTAAGCAATGATATTGGCCCATAAAGTCAACGTTGTCTCTGTTGGTAGCAATCACTCTTGTTTGTTGAATAGTCATTTTGGTGGCAACTAAAAATCTGAATCTTTTATGGTCTAATATCAAAGTTTTTAATTCTTCCTCTTAGTCAAGCCATTTTGCAATTCCTTGTCACTGGTTATGATTACTGCAAATAACTTTTTGTAGTTCCTCTTCCTGTCCTTTCCAAGTTCTTATCATCATCTCAGTTTGCGGTGGTCGAAAACTCCTCAGTTGCTCTTTCTGCATTTTTGGCTTACATAATCACTTGTTGCTCGAATAAAATATCATAGTAGAATCTGTATTGTTTTTTAGCCATGCTCTGCCATGAAATCTCTGTAGGAAAATAACTTTGGTGATTTAAAAAAAGTGTTTATTTAAAAATGCATTCTAATATTTAAATAAAGTAACACCCTACTGTTTTTAAGTTTTTGTGGATGCACAAATATGATTGTGTAGATTGTGATTTTCCATGATTGAATATGATCCTGGCCACCCGGGAATGGTTATTCTAGCTACCTCCTTATCCCTCCCATTTTTAAACTATTAACTTGCTGGTAAGAGTCACATTTGGCAGATAGTGATTTTTATTAAGCTCGTACTCTAAGAAAGAATAAAGACTTACTGCCAACATGCACCCCAAGGGAGCTTAGCTTAGTTAGGAGTTACAATTCATGTTTTTATCAACTTTTCCAAATCAAATAGCATTCCCATACACACATTGGAGAAATCAAACTTAAGATATCAGTGGATGTCATTTTACTCTGCTTCACTCCTCCAGAGGGAAGCTAGAAAAATCTCATGCAACTTATTATTTTTACAAAACAGAAAAAAATATTATGGAAAGATTTATTTGAAGCCAATTTGTTGCAAAAAAAATAAAATGCAATAGAATGCTTTAAAATATGTATTAATGTAAACCAGAAGTTTCTTAATTTTGATTATTGGTGTACAAGACTCGCCCTATATTTTAGGCATATTTTAGAAGTGAATCATGTAGGTCGGCAATTATGGTATACAGGGTAACCTTGCTTGACCTGCTCCTCACTTGACAAGCAATTTGCTTTACGAGCAGTAATAGTGGTCCCGAAAATGACCCTCTTAACGAGTGACTTTTTACATAAGAAGTGACAAGGAGAGGGAAATTGACAATAATTGTGTACAGACCACTTCAGTTTGTGTTTAGCTCTCGTTCTGCTAGCATCTTAGTGTCGCTAGTGATCACACATTTTTCCAAAATTGTTTTCAGACTTATTGTCAGTGATTTTTTTCTGTGATGTTCAATTATATTTTGTGCATTGTTATAAAAATGACCCTGAATAAAAATCTGTAAGGTGAAAGCCATAATATTATAAAAATAACAGTAGAAATGAAAAATAATATCATTGAAAGACTGGAACAAGGTGTGAGCATGGCTGATCTCACATCAACCATCAGTCAACATCAGCAATTTGCAATCTTCTAGAACAAGGAAAAAACTAAGGAGATAAATGCTTCAAAGAGAGTGACAAGAATATTTATGGGATGAGCATTTATTCTGAGTGATGTTGAAAAGTTGCTTCTCATATGGATAAATGGAAAGCAATTGCAATGTGACACTATTGACAAGAATATAATTTGTGAGAAGGGGAAAGTGTTTTTGCCGATCCCATTAATTAATCTCATAAATTCATCTCTAATAAGATGTCAGGATCGTCAATGGTCAAACCAGTATTTAATGCTGAGCCATGCATGATTTGAGAAGTTTATTAGAAGAACTGGCATCTACTGCATTCTGAGGCATGGTGAAGCAGCAAACTCCAACTTCATCTATGACTTCAATAAGCTTGTAGATTCTGAGTGTTACCTGCTCTACAGGGTTTTACTTGTGATGAGATGGGTCTCTTCTAGAACGTGATGCCGAAGCGAACCTATATTTCTACTCTTAATGGTGGAAGAGAATGCATAGTCTGGTCACCGGCCAATGAAAAGCCATCTCATGCTGAAAAAATGCAAATGGCGATTTGAAAATTAAACCCTTGCTTGTATACCATTCAGAAACTCCTCAAGTTTCAAAGAAGTGTTAAGTCCAAAACCAAGAAAAATGTGATGTGGAGGTTATGGGAAACTGAAACTCTGGTAAGGCAGTGGCAATACATGCCAAAAATTTAATAAATGATAATTCTGAGTCACATTTTAACAAAATTTTGAAGCATTAGCAAAAACAAATGTTTCTACACAGCTTTCTAGTGAAAAGGATTTGGGTAAGTATAATAGATAATTAATTATTTATTTTGATTCTTTTTGATTTTACTAATCAAGTTCGAAGTCCTGGTTGCTTTATTCTGCGATAGAAGCAAAGATGAACATGATCCACCATTCTAAGCAATGTATATGTAATATTCATTGAATAAACCTTGTACATAATTTATTGTTTATCATATTGTGCATTAATTAATACATGTATGTGAAAATTTGTTTCGCTAAACTAGTGTTTCACTTTACGAGAAAGATCACAGAACGAGGAATGCTCATGTTATGAGGTTCCACTGTAGATAATAAATATATATTCATTAATGGCCCTATGGTATCCAGTATATGACATGCATTAATGCATACCATAATGAATTTCAGTAGAAATGCAGATGGGATCTCTCAAATCTTGTCAATTGTGAAATTTCCCAGGTGTATTAGTGTACTTGTATGTTGTTGTGCTTATAATAAAATTTCATTCTCTAATGTCTCAGATTACATGCTTAAATTTCCCATGGATTCCATTGTTGCTATTAGATTAATATTGATGCCATTTGTAAAATTTTCTGATAAACAAATGGACAAAGATTGGGGGAAGTTGTCGAGCTGTGGCCTCCAGTTGGCAAAGATCTCCTTCCTAACATATTGCACGCCTTTCCTCAGCCTTTTTAAGGACTTCCATGTAAAACTTATTGTACACTGTCTGTCGCTACTACTGTCGGTACTAATCCTTTTCAATTTGGCAAATAATGCATCCAAACATGTATTTTGAATGATTTCGTTGCTTCGAAATGATTGGTTTTCATTCAGAACCATTGTTATTCATAGTTAACTTTGTCTTATTACAGTAGGCAATGTGGTACTGTTAGGGCTTACACCCAATTACAGTTTTTATTAACCATTCCACATAATAGGGGAACTTTTTTGAAAGTGGATAGCTTCTTTAACTTGTGTGGTAGGTACTATTTGGTGAAATAATGTGAAGGGGTTGGTCAGTGAAGTAGAAAGTAGTTGATTGCAATAAAATCTCACTAACCCCTGGATCAATTTGTTTCAAGGCTACCCCCCTTCTCTCAAATATGCTAGGCTACTTCTGCCTTGATATTTCTATTTATTGAACCCTAACAGCCCTATGCAAGTATCATATTTTAAACACCAAAGTTATATGCTAGTGATTAAAGAGCATTATTGATTGTTATGAATTATCCTGTAGCTAATTTCCCTGTAGCCCCCTAGCAGTATCTTTGCCCTCTGGGTTTGTATTTGTCATTCCATTAAATTGTTTTACTTTCTCTTTAATTTTAAACTATTCCTTAAGTATTTGTGCATCCATTGATCAAATTAGTCCGTACTTCCACTATCACTCATACAAAATAATTAGAAAATTCACAGAATCACTTCAAGCTACATGCAAGATCACCTAATGGCATATGGTAGGAGATGAAATATCTGTTTTAATAGAATTAGTAATGTATATATTTTAACCAGTGGATCATTTTGGTTTTATGCTCCTAATAAATTTTCAAGGTTGTTACTCATTGTGTCCTGCATTTCTGTTTCCTTTTATTTAATCCTTCTGGCAAACTACCAGCATCTGTTTATTCATATATGATATGGAAAGTAACCTCCGTTTGTATGTAGCAAGTGAAGTAATGGGGGGAGCCAAATGTTTGCTCTATATACACCCACACTCAAGGTAGTATGCCTTGAGCTGCAGTATTTGTAAGGTTGCACTGTTTGCTATTTGTTTACAGTAGTGAGTTAAATTGAACATAATTTAACTTGGGAATCAATTTAAATTGGGAATCCTGCCAAATGTGAAATCCATTTAGTGCCAAGGTTTTTACTGGCAATAAACTTCAAAACTGCCGGCATACATTGGGAAATTTGTGCTGTGCACCGACTAAGTGATGAGTGACAGTGTTGTGCATCAGTGGTGTTGTTAGTTTAAGAGTGAATGGACTAATGTACATGTTGTCCAAAAACTGGCCTTCCATCAGTCCATATGTCACAAGGCTAGCCCAACCACTACAGTCCTCATCGTGAACATCGTTGCAGCCATTTGTAAACAATGCACCACTGCCCCAATCTGCATTCACTCATCACTCTGTCTCTGCACACTTCCTGAAGTTGCCTATGAATTTCAATTGGCTTGTGATTTTTTGCCAGTAAAAACCTAATCATAGATCCCACTTCACAACTCATGGGATTTTCTATCACAACGCACATTTAACAGTTCCCGGTGGTTAAGATGGTGGCCATAACTCTACCCACTGCCAGGCAGAAACGTATGTTACTTTCGTGGCAGGCCTCTTATTATAAATCTTAATATAAATATAGGCAATGCATATCATGTATGTTACCTGTATTGTTTTTCTAGGTGATGGAGTAGTAGTAATAATTAGGGGAGGTAGATGATAGCCGTGTTCATTTACACTGCTAATGGGGAGTGTTTTGATAGAGGTAGGGTAGCAGAAAATGGGACAAGCCTGGAGAGAAACCTGCTGTTGGCATTAACGTACTCTTAGAAAATAAACAGAAAATGTCAAGAGCTCCTCAATTTTAAACATCCTGTCTAATGGGTAGGGTAATTCAATGGAAGTGCTGTGCACATGGATTGCTTGTGGGGATTGTGATACTAGTGAAAACTGCCAAAATTTGAGCTTGGGTCCTTGTGGTGGGAAGCCAGTACAATAGCCACCACGGTAACCTGATCCCCTAGATGATTAAACGTTATTGATTAGAGACCAAAAATTAATGTTACAATTTAGGTTTTGTTTTTATCATTATTCTTGGTAAAAATAATCAACTTTTAGCTAATATATCATATATTTAAACATTTTCATTTGCCATGAATTAATAGCTGCAATTTAATGCATTTTTTATGCCAAGTATATTGAATGTTTGTAAGAACAATTATCAATGCAATTTATGACATATTGTTCTATCCAATTTTGATATTCATTTGAGCAATAAGTGCTCATTCATGATCACTATGAATTATTTTCCATTTTTGACGAGTTTATGCCATTATTTTTACACAAATTTACATCCAATAAACCTGGTGTGTTAAATTAATTATCGTCCTCAATCATAAATAAGTATTGTGGCATTGTAGAGTTAACTATTTGTCAAACAGCCACTGATTCAGGGGATTCTCATTATTCCCCACTCTGTTTGTCCTGAGGCCAATCTAATTATGCTAGTTAAAGTCAAGTATTTTCAAAAATTTATTTTATTCTTTTTATCTTTTTTTATTCAGGTTCCAAGCATGATGTGACCGTAGAAATAGGTGCCTTGGATGTATCCATTTATCGCTATCCCATTGTGTTTATATTGCAGCCAAAATCAATGAGTAAACTTTTCTTTATAATTCGGGAATTGGTAAGTGACACTCTTATTCTCTTCTTTTATGAAGGTATAAAACTTGTGGGGGAAATAATCAGTAAAGTATTGATGGACACCTCGGTTATTTTACCTGGTTGACCAAATTGTGCACACTACTGTTTCATGATGCGATCATGAGGTAATGAATAATTTCCTCAATATTTATATTCAGCTCATTGTTTTATTTTCTGACATGTTAGATGGGTATGATATTATAAGTTCAGATTCAGTTTTGGAATAAATAAAAAAGCCTTTCATTGCTAGCAATGTTGTCTGAGGATCACTGAAACACATCGTCACCTCAGCGATCGCAATGCTTTCATCTATATTTTTTTAAATTTTTGTTTTTTATTTGATGAAGTTTTCTCGGGTGTTCCACCGGGTCAGGGGTTCCATGTTGGCCCAGGCCAACATGACTCAGTGGAAGACCTGACTCAGTGGAAGACCTGAGAAAACTTCATCAAGCAAATACGCCGGGAAAGCACGAGATCTTACTTCAGTTGTTTTTTAATCTGCCTGAAACAAGCATGGATGAGGAAAACACATGTCTATATGATGAGGTATGTTGCACAGATATTATAGTGCAATGCAACTTTTACTCAAAAAATGAAAAATCTTCAAAAGTTCCACTTTCACCCCCTAAATATAGGAGCACTATATGCTAGTGGCCTAAAGGCTGAGATTGAAACTGGCGTTTCCCTTATAACATGCAGGGTGATTTTTCATGGTTTTTTTGTGGAATAAACTGTGCCAAAAATACAGTAACTAGGTCACCCTTTTAGAAAAAATGGACAACTACAAACATGCATGAAAGATCTCTGGGGAATTTATGTTTATTCTTTTTCATATATTGTTTTAAAAATTGAACAGTAAAGATTTATTATTATTATTCATTTCCAAAACAGTGGACTAGAATGACTTTTCATATGGTGTTAAAAATTAGTTGGTTTAAGGAGAATCAAAGCAATGTTTAAGCATATTTTTTTATTTTTGGAACAAATCAAGGGCAGCACCGTCAACCCAGACTCTTATAGAACAACTCCATGGCAATCTGATATTTTTATCTTGTCTGAATAACCACCTAAATAACATTCAGGATATGGTTATGAAATTACGTAATTTCAACTTATGTGCAATTTGAATAGTCTCCATCAGGTGTTCATAAAGTGTATAAATTCCGTAGCTAACTCCAAGCTGTATTCATTTCATAGCACAGATCTATTTCTGGCAACTGATATTATGAGTTTTTTTAGTAGTTCACATTTTTCGCCACTATTGGCACTCCTTAATGCCGCACGGTATTGGAAATTATCCATGAAACTGTTCACGTTATTTCCCTCTCCCGTCTTTTTTAGATGTATTTGATTGAAATGAAGTCAAAAAATTTTTTTTTACTGGCTGATGTAATTGAGTAACTGTTTTAAATCCACACAGTGATGCAAAAATCAGGAAAACTGAAAATAAAATCATGTAAATATGGGGTTATACATGCATTGGAAAATTAGAAAATTTTATGGGACAATTTAAAAATGCTGAAAATTGTGGGAAAAAGTAAATTCCAATAATATAGTCATAGGATTTGACTGTATATTGATAAGAATGTGTGTTGATGTGTGTTAGCCCTGGTCTTAACATCCACATTTGGGCAGTTCATACGTCACTCATACCCAAGGACTCTGAGAAATGTACAGGTTGTGGAATAGTCTCCTATTCTTCCAACCCACTTTTTACTGCAATGTATTTATTAATTTTACCCTATTCACTCTATTAAATGCTTTCTCAAAATCTATGAAATGGGTAAATACATCCAGATAGTGTTCTATGTTCCTCTCTGTTAGCAATCTGATTACTGCATTGCCATCACGCGTGCCTCTCCCCTATATGAACCCAAACTTATCATCCCCTAAGTAATCATTTGCCCTGCTCTCCAGCCTCTTGTTGATTATTCTGAGAACCACTTTGGTTGAGTGCAAAATCAAACTTATTGTTCTGTAGTCATCGCTTATGGCTGCCATTCTCGTTTTCGGAATAAAATGTTGCATTGTAATGCTCATTTAGTGGATGTCTCTGTTGGAAGTTACTGTAGCGGCATCTTTCAGAGTTTCTTAGAAGAGGAACTAACATTGATCTGACAAAATCTTCTGGCCAAATTCCCCCCACATTCTCCTAAGCCTTCTTTAATGCCCTCTCTATCTCGTCGCCATTTATGCCTGCATCTAAGCTATTCTCATCTGCGTCATATTTTCTTTTAATATCTAAGCTTGCCTGCCAAATTCTTTACTGTGTAGTTAGTTCCTGTCCAAGAAACTTGTATATTGTAAATATTCTTTCTTGTATACAAAGTCTCCAATAAATATGCAATCTGGTAGCCATGATGCGGACTACTTTATTTCTATCATATTTTTTTAATTTTTATCACACTTATCATTCTCTAGACCTCACTTACTGCTGCCTTTCAATTTTTTGGAAAAGGAACTACATGGTCTGTGCAATAAATTTGCGAATTGCAATCTTGTGGCCATGACATGGACTATATGACACGACCCTGCCCACTAGCGGCTGACCTGAGACCCAATGAGCCATTTGTGCTTGGCGGATAGTCGAGTTGTGTGTTTGGTGCCCGTCATGTTAGTTTCTGTAGTCCTTGTATTTAATGTTTGTCAAAAATGGAAATTGACGAAATCATGGAGCAGCAAATCAGCATCAAGTTTTTTGGTGAAGTGCATTATCAAGTTATCAAGAAATAACTGAAATGTTGACAGCTGTTTACGGTGATAATGCTATGAAGAAAGCATCCGTTTTCAAGTGGATCAAGTGCTTCAAAGATGGCTGACAAGATGCCACGGATGATGAAAGATGGGAATGACCTTCAACCACCTGTGTTTGTGTCAACATTGATCGTGTGTGGTCCCTTGTCCTTACCGATCGTCGAAAAACTGTCTGAATGATAGCTGATGAACTGAATTTAGGAAAATCAACAGTGCACACTATTTTAACCAAACATGATGGATGGGTACTTCGCCATGACAATGCACCAGCACATTCAGTATTGATTGTTCGCCAGTTTCTGGCAAAAAATTCAATCACCATCCTTGATCATCCTCCTTATTTGCCAAGTCTGGCCCCCTGCGATTTTTTCCTATTCCCCAAATGCAAAAATGTGATGAGGGGACATGACTGGGAAGATGTGGACACAATAAAGTAAGAAATGAAGAGAAAACTAAAAAGCCTAACTGCCGACGACTTCCAAGGGTGTTTTAAACAGTGGAAAAAAAGATGGAATAAGTGCATAGCAACAAATGGAAAGTACTTTCAAGAGGACATAATCGATGTATACTAAATTTGCAAAATAAAGTTTTAATGGCCTCATTTTGCATATGCATTGGGCAGACCTCATATAATTCTTCCATCTTTCTTGAATTTTCCGTGGTTCAAGTGATAATTTGAACTTTTCTTTGATTGTTTGCTTGATTTTCTCTTCTTTCTTTTTGAGAAGGCTTTCAACTTCCTGTACTTTTAAAATTTTCATATACTTGCACTGCCTCTTCCAACATTAGTCTTTTACTCTCTTTATGTCATTCATTAGTTTTTTATTATTTTATTCTTTATGCTTCTTTCTACCTCTTTTTGTGGTTACATTCTTCCTGTTACATTCTTCCACTTCCTTCTCTCATCTATCTTTTTTTTCAAATTGTGTGTAATTGTTGGTTCCATTGTCCTTTTCATGATTACTGTAACTGTTGTTTCGTTTGCAGCTATCGATATTCCTTTATTCATATGGTCCCGTTTTTCCCGTGTAGTATTCAGCTCCCTTTCATCAGCCATAATTTTCTCTACAGCCTGCTGACACTCCATTTTTGTTGTTCCGGTTAATACTTCCATGATCCATTTCCTGAGCTTTCTTCTGTTTTATCTTTTTGAATAGGTTACACTTGATTATTTGCTACTTACCAAAGGACAAGTGTAATTTGAAAAGTTCTCGAAATAGAATAGAAAAAACGATTTACCTAAGTGAAGCTTTTTTTTATTTTTCAATGTAGTCGCCCTGCACACAAATGCTCTTGGTCCAGCGATGTTCCGAAGTCTTGATCCCTTCTAATAAATTATATTCTTTCTGGCCTACAAAATAACTATCTACTTTGGCTTTTAGTTCTTTGTTTGAAGGGAATCTCTGTCCAGCCAGGTAATTTTTGAGCTTAGGGAATAAATGGAAATTTGATTGTGTTAAATTAGGTGAATAAGGCAGGTGTGGCAAAAATTGGTATCTTAGTTCACATATTTTTGCTGTATCAATGGCAGTTCTGTGTGGGCACGCATTGTGTTGATGAAAGATGGCTTTCTTCCTTGCTAAACCTGGTGTTTTTTTTGTGCATCTTTTGCTGCAGTTGGTCCTGGAGGTTAGCGTAGTATTGTCTGGTAATAGTTTTACCACTGAGAAGATAATGTATCAGCATAATTCCTGTTGCATCCCAGAAAACTGAAGCCATCACCTTTCTGGCCAACTGTATTGCATTTGCTTTTTTTGGTGGTGGTGAATCAACATGTTTCCACTGCTTTGAAATCTGTTCTGTCCCTGGGGTATAGTAGTGGACCCAAGCTTTGTCTGTGGTCACAAACTGGTGCAGAAAACATTGTTGATTGCTCTTAAAAGAGGTCAAACATTGTTTGGAAATTTCCATTTTGATGCAGTTGTGATCCTGCATAAAGAGTTACGGCACCCATCAAGCAGATAATTTTCCCATATCCAATTTCACTTTTAAAATGTAATATGCCTGTTCAGATGATGAGTTGGTGGTCCTCATGACCATTTTATGCACTTTAACAATAATTTCTGGGGTGGTAACACATTTTGGCTGACCACTAAAATGGTTGATCTTCTAAGCTGCCCTGATTCATGATCCTAAACAATTTATACGTAATTTCCTTTGAATAAATGCTGTGCATAATTTTTTTTTAATTGAACACATTATCGTATTTTACAGAGTTGTATATATGTGCTTAAAGTTGATTAATCCAGTTTTTTGCCTTATGAATAAATATTGTGGAATGAATTATGCTCACTGTACATACATGTAAACTTGTACACACGTGTGTGCTTGTGTGTATACCTGTATATATGTGTAAGAGGTGTGACCGAAAACTGTCCGACCTGCGTTTTTTTATTGTTATTTTTTTACTGTGAGGGCATTGTGCACTACAAATTTGCTGCAAGAGGTCAATCAACAAAGAATATTATGTTGAAATTCTGAAAAGATTACGTAATGCCGTGAGAAGAAAATGACCGCGTTTCTGGTCAAGCGGTGACTGCCTTCTTCACCACGATAACGTGCCAGTGCATTCATCAAACCTTGTGTAGCAATTTTTGGCAAAACACAAGATTGTACAGCTTTGCTAGCCTCTGTACAGTCCCAACATAGCCCCCTGTGACTTTTGGATGTTCCCAAAATTGAAAATGGCACTCGAAGGGAAACAGTTCGATGACATAGAGTAATCCGTGCACAAGTAAAAATGTGTGAGCAGGGGCGTTGTCATGGTGCAAAAGCCAATTTTTGTTCTTCCCCAAATCTGGGCATTTTTGGTGAATTGCTTCGCACAAATTGCACATAACTTGCAGGTAATATTCCTCATTTACCGTTCTACCCTCTGGCAAGAACTCATGATGCACCACGCCCCTGCAGTTGAAGAAAACTGTAAGCAAAACTTTCACATTCAATCGAACTTGGCGTGCTTCTTCGACCTTGGCTCATGCTGCAGCTTCCATTGGGGTGATTGAGCTTTAGTTTCCACATCACAACCATAACCCCATGATTCATCACCAGATATGACCCTCTGGAGCAAATTTGGGTTGCCACCGACAGAGTCCAACCCTTCATTAGCAATGTGAATGCATTGCTGTTTTTGGTCAAAATTGAGTAATTTTGGTACAGATTTCATGGCGACCCACGTCATACCCAAATCATTGGCAAAAATCAAATGGCACGAGCCAATCAATATGTTTAGGTCCTCAGCAACTCCTCTAATGGTGATTCGATGATTGGCCAAAACTATTTACTTCACTTCATCAATGTTTTTGTCTGTTGTTGACGTGCTCGGGCATCCGGCACACTCTTTGTACTTCACATCTTCTCGGCCCTCTGATAACATTTTGTACCATGGGTAAATGTTGTTTTGGTTCAAGGTAGCTTCTCCATGTGCCACAGTCAACATTGGGAATGCGTTTGTTTACTTAATTTCGTTTTTCATGCAAAATTTGATACAGATTCTTTGATCCATTTTTTGGAACTGGCAAAAATCGAAGACAAGCCAGAGCATATCCAAGTAAAACAGCTATCAACAATTAACTGAACATTCGAAATGGCCAAACTTTTTGGCATAAGTGAGAGACGTAAGTACCAACATAACGCCACAAGAAAAATCAAAAATTAAGTATACGTAACCCGTGAAAATTCAAAATTAGCAATACTTTTTGAACAGACCTTGTAGACCCTACGTTTACATTTAAGGCCTTATAAATTAGTTCCATTGAAAGCCATAACCAGGAATATTGAAAGATTTTGTTCACTCTCGCCGATGCTTCTGGGCCAGGAGGCATTGACGTAAGAAGGAATTAAGTGTATGTGAAAGGGAAGGCTGCAAAAATACTAGTCCTGCCTGTATATGGTATCTACCTGAAAGTGTTGGTCCATGCTGAATGCCCATACAGATTGAGGAAAACAGACATTTTGGATAAGGAGTTCCCAGATGTTGGTTTAAAATTTAAAATTTTGGTGTATTTTTTATCCTTGATTAACTTTTTTTATTCATTGAACTTAACTGCTCCCAAGGTACAAAATATTAATAAAAAATAAGCTCATAGGGGTGGTTATAAGTGTATTTCACTAGATTCAGCATGTTTATGTATCATTTGGACAGGTAATCAAGGTGTCTTCTGGGGAAAAGCTAGTCAATTCCACGATGCCTGAGATCAGTCCATTTCAGGGCCTGGATTGGGTGCCAGTTACTGGCACTTATGAAGCCATAACAAAGAGTGGGTAAGTGAGCATATTTTCATTATGAGTGGTTTCTATCTGATTTGTGTTTGAAGACTGTGATAGAGGGGAGAATGTTTGAAAATGAGGTAGGGGCAAGAATAGGATAAGGATGCTGGACAGAAGGAAGTACATGAGAATTCATGTGTAATTATAAAAAGTTATTCTTTTGGGACTTGCTGTGGAGTAGGATGTTGGGTTGTGTTTTGTTAGGAGAGACAAGGTATTTATTTGGTTGTTGTATCCATCCAAAAACCTACCTAAACTAGTAGATTACCAATGTACTATTACCTACCCATAATCTAACATCTTATTCCCTGCATTGAATGCACATGTGTGTGTGAATTTAGGTCTTCATTTAGGTCTTCATGAAGCAATGACCACAGGTTAGAAGTTCGAAGTTTTGCAATGATTAAACAAAGGCAAACAAGTATTAATCTTCAGATGAAGCTTAAAATATTAAGAGAAGTGGTTCTCAGAGATAGGACTACAACTCAGATTACTCTAGCTTTAAGGATCCCAAAGTAAATTCTTTCAATGATACTTAAGAATTTTGATAAAATAGGCCAAGCGGCTGTGTCGGGATACGTGGGGCTCAAAACCAAGCATATGCATGGACCTCATTATAAAGATGTCGTAGATGAGCTAATGGGGTATTTTAATCACATCTGAGCAATAGACATGCCCTTTAGTTGGCCCGTTATTCAACAAAAGCATGTCAATTCCATCGCTTGGGAATCAAAGACCTCAAGTGAATAATAAGGTATTACTCCAGGACATGAAATATGTTTTGAGTCTGAGAAAAAACTCGAAAGTAAAAATGTCACCAATTTATCCATCATCTAATACACATGAATAATGGCACATATTGATATAAACTGGTTCCAAACTATTACTTAAGTTATTCTATACTGTGGCAGATACTTATTTGCACTCTTATGGCCTCAAACCCTAACAAAGATAGTCCAGGTTTCCATGGATGTATCCTCAAACAATTTGATAAATTGCCCTCAATATCTTATAAAAGACACAATGCTTAAAAATAATGAAAAAGTGGCAGAGGATAGTGTGATTAAGTTGACGTTAACAACAACAAAAAGATGTAAAACACTCTAATATATATGTACAAGGCCCCGTCAATGAATACCTTGCAAAACTGGGTTGATGCAGTAATAATGTATGTAACTTGAAATTTATTTTGCTTTTCTACATATTCACCCTGTGCATTCAGAAATTCATCCCATCTCTTAGGAAGTACTTGATAGCTGACAGCATAGAAGTCTTTTGTTTGCTGTCGCAAGCCAACGAGTAAACTCTGTAGCCATGTAAATGACTTTTTAGGGGCCGAAACAGATGAAAATCGAGGGGGGCTAAGTTGGGACTGTATAGTGGATGTTCCAAGCATTTCCAAAATAATGGTAGTAGCATCTCTTTTTGTTCGTAACGATACATTTGCAACTTATATATTGACTTACCCACGTATAAATCCTTAAAAGGTTGCTTTAGTTATTGTCTCATCTCATTAATGTTCAACAAGTTATGTAATTAATTTTATTATTTAGTTTATTAAATTGAAATATGAAGGACCCTAATTTTCACTCATATTTCCCTAGGTTTTTATGTATTCCGAGGAAAAAAATATTTTTTCATGAAAAGTCTTTATTTTTTTCAGGGCTGTGGTCAGTAAGATAAACGACTATCCTATTCCAATCAACCTGGTGTCATTTTTTGCATCTGGACTGAGGTATTATGAAGGAATGCCAATTGAAACACAGAATGCTTATCACAGGTTCAAGTAAGCAAATGTTAAATGAGTGTTATTAATATTCCATACCTGTATTGACAGTTAATACCTGTATTTCATTAGGTTTGGTCAAACATTTTCACTAAGAATATTTATGTGCCAAGTAATACCATAGATAACTTTCCTTCTCAGCAATGATTGCTATCTGTGAGCAAATGGAATTGTTTCCATTGTTGTATGATAGAAAGCTTTGGGAAGGGAAATGCAGTTCATGTGCTCATTCAGCGGAGTGAATGTTTTGCTATGAAAAATTGAAGTTATTGGTAAGACTTGGTGGTGTTGAAATTTCTTGTTGAAAATGAGTACCAAATGAGGCCAAAATGTAAGCCAGTATTTTATGTAACAATTTGGAATGAACGAAATCACCCTTACACTTAAATTTGAACATCAGAAAATATTCTTGAATCACCAAGGGCTAAGCAATATTTAATTAATTATCACAAAAGTTATGATTTTTATTTGCAGTTAGAGTGAATTCCTATTTATTGGATATATAATGTTAAAAATTCTCAACATAATTCGTTAGATGTATTAAGATTGTTTATATCACTAAATATGTTTAATAATTGTTAAATAATGTATTTTGTTTCTTCTGAATTATTTTCAAAAGTTATTTGTTCATTAAAATGCCAGTAGCATTACATGGCATAATATTTGGAATTGTACAATGGCATGCACAGTACAGCTCCACCCAAGTCATGTGATTTATTGGGTACCAGATCTTCCTGGGAAACCATAACCAACACAGGGAAAGGAACTGGCCCTCCTACCCTTATGTGTGAATTTCACATGCTGTTGGGCTTAGTACTGGATGAACTCTACCATCACCTACCAAACCGACCTTTGGGTTGAATACTGTGTTTTAAAGTGGCCTGTGTAAGTTGAACTCATACTTACATTGGCTTCAAGGCTGTTCAGGGTCAACTATTTCAGTACCAATTACATAAATAGGCTGATTTTCCTGTGATATGATCAATGGCACCTATTGTAACTTCTCTGATTCGGGACAGAAAAATACAAAATGAAGTTGTATGCAATCTACGGTAGTATGTAATAATTTGATGAAAGAATAATAATTCTCTGAATAAACATTTGTTATTTGTGCTATCAAATATCAAAGCTATATATGTAAATGAAGGAATCCTATGAAATTATTAGAACCAAAAAAGTGGACCATTAAATTGCTATGAACTGAGAGATAACTTTGCTATGGTTACAATGTGGTTTTTTTTTGGGTGGTGACCAAGAGCTAAGGTTATTTGCACCATTAGGGATGGATGGGAAAGAAAGGATGGAAAGAAACCCAGCATCGGCATTAGCCTACTTCTGTCGAAAAGCGGGTTACAATGTTCACATTCAGTAGTGAGCAATCTTATTTGTTTGTAAATTTTGATTTTTTTGTTATTTTTAAGTTAACATTCGATAACTAACATTTAGTTTTAATGAGGCATTGTAATACTAAGCCTTTGTCAATTAGTATATGCAGGTTTAGTTGTATATTTGTTTGTTTTCTATAAACATAAATGTGTCTGTAATGTAACAATAGGGAAACATTTATTCAAATGCCTCTTGACTATCATTTAAGAGAAAATGAATTTCCTGTAGCCCTCTCACTAAATTTTGGTTTTAACTGTAGGCTGTGTATAACATGAATGCCATATGTTCTTAGTTGATTCTATGACTGATTATTCAATGTGATAATGAAACTACCTTTTAAAAAGCAGTGTGATCATGATGAAATTCTTAATGGTACATGTGACTTGGAGAACCTTTCCTAGCATAGAATATCATTTGGATTTGGAATCATAAATGTGGGAAGAGAGAATGACAAGAATATTTTACTCATGCCAGAGTGCCCTAAGACTTGCGTTTCATGCATCAATATGGCTGGATTAAATTCTGGGTGGTAATTAGAAATTGTGGAGCATCCACCATAGTCAATAGATGAGAGACAGTCTTCCTTTGGCTTGGTTAAGGAGAAGAATGAAACACGTTAATTATTAAACTGACTGCATCTGCTAACTCTGACAGGTTTGAGTAATTACAATGAATTTATGGAAAGTTAAATTTGTGTCAAAAAAGGGCACCTATATGCTTATACAGAATGTTATTACTAATATTTCTCATTCATATATTATAAAAATGCAGCATAAAGTGTGAGGGTTTTCATAATTTTCTGTGGTTGCATTAAGATCTTTCACTCAAGGCACCTGATAATGATGCAATAGGGTCAAAACATTTAAAAAAAAAGCTTAAAGTGCATTGCTTGTGGAAGATAGTGTATAAAAAAATTAAGGACTTGTAACCTGATTTGTAGAACCCTAGAAATAATGCCTCGTGCCAATTCTAATTAAAAGGATTTTTTTAATTCTAAAAATGTAATGTTGCTTCAAGTAACTGAATAATTGCTTTCTGAAGTTATTTTGAAATGTTAAGCGCAGACACAAAATGTATTCATTATCTCAGTTTTGGACTCTGATATCACCTGAGCAGTAAATGTGGCAACCTGATTAAATTTAACATTTGTTTTATTTGCAGTAGCCTCGTGACTGATGGAGTTACTCGGGAAAACTATGCTGACTATTTTCATATGCTGCTTCATTATGATGAATTCGAAGCACAGAGGCATATTGAGAAATTCAATATGACTGGTGTCCATTTGATGCTGGCAGAAGATGATAATGTGGAACTTGAGGTATGTATATTTATGGAGTGGTGGTAGAAAATATTGGATAACAGCTTACTCTAGTTGCTCGATGATTAAGTTGAGAGATACATTTTTTGAATGATTACAACCTGAAAATTAACGACTGGTAATGAAAATTCAATTTGTAATAAACTAAGAAGTATGAAAATAAATAGTTTATTATTTATATGTACCAATTCTTTTTTAATAGAAAGCTTCGTAGAGATATTTGTTTTTGGTGATGCTACTACATAAATTGCCACTCAGCATTATTATTTAATAAGTTTCTGGCACGCATGGTCCTTCCCTTTTTAGGTTGATGCCTCATATGCATGGTACGATGCAACAAAGTAATTTCAACAAAATATAAAATTCTGTTACTTACTGCTGACTCAAAACAAGTGTTATTTTCAGCATTTGTAATCAAATCAACCATTTTCTATGCCTTTATTTGGGAAAAAATACTTAATAGTAAGTATTTTTCTGACAAATCGGACTATCCTTATTTGTCTAAGTTATACATATTTACCCCCAGCCCATAAGACGTTGGCTGATTTCAGAGCATTTTGGAATAAAAAAGTGTCTCTTATGGTCTGGAATTATGGTACTCTCATATGTACTATTGTCTTTTCTCTGATTTTTGCCCTAAATGTAATGTTAATGTTATTCTCATAGGTGCCTGGGCTTGAAGAAAAACGACCATCCCTCCTGGAGAATGATATGGTTTACATAAGATTTCGGCATGGTCCAAACCCTGAAGACATTGATTCCATACAGTACGAGGGGAAGATCAGTAAAATTAATCGAAGCACAATTTGGATTGAATGCAGAAATGGGTACAGTTTTTTTTTTACATTCCTTACAAATTGAATATTTACGTGGGTCATTTAATAAGTAATTAGGAGAAAAAAATTATTTTGGGTAGAATTGAATTTTTTTCAACTTCATCTCATTTTAGCTTGATACACTTTTCTCGGCATCTCTCCAAACTTTTTTAAGCCATCTAAAGAGTAGGTTTCCTAAGGTCCTAAAAGTAGGCATCTGTGTTGGCAATGTCAACCTCATTCAATGTGATTAGTTTTTCATCAAGCCATTTTTTCAAGTTAGGAATTAAAACAAGTTCCTCAGGGTCAAATCTGGTGGATTGTAATAATTAAAATTTTAATTCCATAATTTTCACCATCGAAACTGCACAGGTGTGCACCAGTGCATTTTTTTGATAGAAAAGAATTTTTTTCTTTGGAAAATGAGAACTATATTCCTTAATTTCTTTGCTCAACCTGTGCCATAACTGCACATAACAATCTACATGTATCATTTGTACTTTTTGCCAGTAATCAATGCGATGAGTGCATGCATCCCATAAAACGATGGCCATCACATGTCAGCTAATTCCAACATCTTTGCATTCTTCGAAGTTGGATCATCTTTTGAAACTCACTGTTTCGACTGTTCTTTAGTCTTTGCATTGTAGTAGTGTATCCATGTTTCATCCACAGTTATGTATCAATGCAGAAACTCTTTAGGATTGCGATAGGAAAGCACTAAACCAACCTCTAAATCAACCACATGATTACATTTATTCTCCGCTGAGAACAAACATGGCACCCATCTTGCGGAGATTTTTTTCACACCCAATTTTTTGTCCAAAATTGAAAGCCCTACCATGTGATAAGACCATGGAGACACGTATTTTGCAAGCTTTGATTTGTTGATTATTCAAACTAATTTTTTTCCATATTTATGTGTTAACAAATTTTGGTGCTCATTCGACTATGAAATTGACATCACATAATGGATATAGCTGAACCTTCCTTTAATAGCAGTCTAGTGAGACTTAAGGCTTACTGAAAGCAAACCTTTTCTACTATGATACTATGAATGCCACCTGTTGGATTTTCTAAGGAGCTATTAAATGACTCTCGTAGCAAAACTTATTAATAAGTCCTCATTTACACCTTTAGGTAAAAGTTTGTAATGATTCAGTTTGGGATGAAAAGTGATATGTTTTTTTCCATATTTATTTTTTTAACTTGGACAGCACCAATAGAGAGAAAGGCACAGAAGAGGGCCTAACCAGTTAGAATAGGTCTTGGAATGTTTGGATGATGTTGAGGACTGGGAAATTAGAAGACATAAAAAAGGAGATAAAAAAAGGAAATAATTGAAATTCTATGGCTGTGCATGGTGAGATGGAAGGAAAGCAGGGATTACTAAAGTGATAGTTCTAGAGTAATATACAGCAGAGTAACATAAAGGTATCATGAGGTATGAAGGGAAATCTGTATGCCCTGTCCAAGATAAGGAAGGAAAACTATTGATTGATCCTGGAAAGATTACATAGAGGATCCTTGTGATAAAGATATTAGGCATGGAATGAGAAAATTACCTGGGTGAGAGTATGTCCAGGCATACTTGATTAAAAGATATCAAATTAAGGCAATTAAAAATTAAATAAGGCTTTGTGATTAGATAGCATCCCCACTGAATTACTTTAGGGTGTAGGAAAGGGAGGATGGAAGATTTTTTATGAGTTAATTCATTGCATTTATCAGGGGGGGAGGAACTTGGCTGGAAGGCTTGGTCAGATCGGTGTCCATTCCAAAAAAGGGAAAGGCAGATGTGTGGACAGTGAAATACTCTTTGATTTCACACTCATCCTTAGTAATACTTAAGATCATCAATTTAAGGATGGAGAGAGCAAATGATTACTTAGGGATGATCAGGTTTGGTTCAGACATAGAATACAATCAGGATGTATACAGGGTACAGCACTTTTCTCCAGACCTTTCAATTTGAATTTCCCACCATATTGTAGATCCACTGGAGGTCGCGATAGGTGTTCTTTAAAGCTATAGGCATCTAGTAAACAGGCATAACCTCAAAATGGCCTAGATGTTACTGTTACGTACAACTGCGGAGTACAATCGAAAATTCGCTAATATCGAAAGTGTTCGCGCTGGGCGTTTGCCCAGTGAAATAGTTTGATTCTTCAGGTACCCCAGATCAATTGTTTAAGATATTGTGACTAAGTGTAATGCTTCGGAGAAGTCTATGGGAAGGTTTTGCTTTTTGAAAATTTTTTATTTTAAAATTTGCAAATTCGAAACTTTTTGCAATTTTTCCCGACTGGGCAAATTTTGAAGAATGTCGTGAAACTGTGGCTGTTAACTATGGCCTCGGGGAGACAATATGTCAATCAACAGGATGGCACACCAGCTCATATGAGTTATTTAGTCCAAAACTGGCTCTCGGATAACATTGACATGTTCTGGTCAAAGGAGTTCTGGCCCCCCGAAGAGCTGGGACTTGAACCCCCTCGACTATTATGTTTACAGCGTAGTCGAAAGAGTTACCATTTAGACAAGGCTGCCTAATGTCACTTCTCTACGCACCGCTCTCCTAGCTGCATTCGCGAATATGTACAGTGCTGTTTTAAAGAGTGGGTGCGATTGATTCAGGACAAGATTGGAGGTGATCATTGCAGCTGAAGGGGGTTACATTGAGTAATGCTACTCTTGACAGATACCACTACTTGTGTGTAAAAGGATTCTCATTTGTATTTTTTTTTAACATATTTGCTTTTAAACAAAAGTGTCCAGATTTAAATGCCGTACTCTGTATGTATTTTTCATAAATTTTTAAAAAGGCATTTCATAGGGTAAATTGGATTGAATTACTTAATTAATTGCAGAAAATAAGATTTGATTGAAAGAATAGGAGACTTGCCCGTGATTGGTGCATGTTGCAGACTGCTCAGCTGTGAGCAGCCTGAATGGCTGGAGAGTTGGAATGGGCAGTGTTGGGAAGAGTGGTAAGACAGGGGTGTCCATTATTCCTTTGCCTTTGTAAATACATATGAAGGAAATGGTAAAAGAGGCTTGGGAAGAACTATAGGTGGGAATGAAAATGGAGGGAATTCATAAAATCAATCAGGTAAATTGATGTTCAGGTATGGATGTATCAAGTTTATCAAGCTATAGTTAGCCAATCAGCCAAGGTGTCACAATTATTGCTGATTACATATGAAAATTAGTGTAACAAGTATGTAATTTGAATCGGTGTAAGCAAAATAAAGTTCACAAGGTTTTCCAGGAATGGGAAGGCTAAGTTAAATGCTAACATAGGAGGACTTAAACTAAAGCAGGTGGAACAGTTTACCTATCTTGGGAGTGTTATAGACTAAAATGGTCAAAGTAGTTGGTATATAAGAAGAATAATTGAAATAAGTGAAAGAGGGTTTTACAAGGAGAACTGAGTTGATGAGAGAAATGTTGAGTGAGGATAATAAGAAAAGATGAGTGAAAGCTTTTAGATGGAGTGTGGTTATGTTCGGCACAGAAATATGGTCATTGAAGTGGGATAATAGGTATGGATTGGAGGCTTTTGAAATGTGGGTTTGGAGATGGATGTAAAAGGTGAAATGGGCAGAAAGGAAAAGAAACAATAAGTACTAGTTAGAGGAGGAAAGAGGATTTTTGAGAGAAATCCAAAGGAGGCAGGAATGGTGGATGGTTGCATTTGGTTGTGGTTGAATATTGAACACTGATAGAGGGAAAGATGCTCGACAAGCAAGGTAAGGGAGGCAAAGGATAGGCATGTTGGAAGGAATAAGGGAGGTGGAGAATATTAAATATTAATACTATTAAGGAAAAGTTTATTCTATTATAGGGTGTAAAGTTGTATTTTCAGGCAAGGTTTGGATGTGTGTTAGGGTGTAATCTGTGTCCATACAGGACCTGATTTGAACAGTAGACTGCCTTTACTTTACCTTCAGATTCAAAAATATTTTATGTTGCTGGAAAAAATATTTTATCTCCACAAATACTGGTATTTCTGCATTGTAGCTGTTATCATCCAGACACATCCTAGAAAAGCATAATGTTGTCTATCCTACTTAATTTGATATATTGTGCAAAATTTGGAAGATATTGAAAAATCAGTTTTTGAAATTGAATCCTTATATCCAAATTAAATGGTATTGTCCCCATGAATTTGAAATTATTCCTTTCTTACAATGAATAAAATTCATGGTATGATTTTTTTTTTACAGCTTAACTAGTCTGGTTTACCCTGGAGCTGTCTTTGATGTACGATTTGGATTCAATCGATTCTCTGTAGTTATAGAGCATCGTTCAATTGAAAATATGGTTGAGCGAGATCTTCTTGATTATGTATTTCCAGATGAAAATCTCGTGTCAAAAGTGGATATGAGTCAGTTGCCTAAGCTTGGGTGAGTAGTTTTCAAGTTTAAAAAAAATATTTTTCAAGTTACTTATATTATTTATTCATTAAGGTTCTTTAAATTTTTCTATTCTATCACACCAGTGTAATAGAACAATAGCATGACATTTGCAATGTGTGAAGAGAGGAGATATTGATAAATTTTCCTTGTCCAGAAGACTTCTGGACTCCCACATTTGTGTTAGTTTGCTATGAAGATCTCAATGAATTTCTTGTGAAAATTGCTTTATTTTGTAAGATAGATATGATTTTTATCAAGTGATGAAGTAATTAGGAAAAGTGGGTGAAGAGAGAAGCATGAGGATGACACTTACATGGTGCTTGACCCCATTGAGGTGACTGTTTCAGTGATGTTGTCAAGGTGAAAATACTATTGAGGAAGGTAACAGGAAACCACCTGAATTATCATTCCATGATAAATACGGATGGAAACTGATATAAGGAATCATGGCAACTAAAGAACTCGTAAAGACTAAACTACTAGAAAAGAATAAAGACTTCTGGGTTGTGTTTTGGGGGGGCAAGGCCTTCATGGTCATCACCACATGAAATCCTTACATCACTTAGCTGAAACTGGAGAAAAAGAAGACCAAAATGTTTAAGGTGGGTACGTTGAAGTTTAGGATGATGATTAGGATAGGGAAGATGGAAAACATTAAGATAGATAGGGTGTAAGTATGTTAGGTTTGTTTGAGATGAGATGGAGAGACAGCGGGGATTATGCAGAGAGATTGGAATGGATTGAAGGGGTAGAAGAATTATTCAAAGCATGTACATGAATTAGGCAACAGAAGTAACGGTAGCAGAGGGTGAATTGGGATGGGCGGTAATTGGCAGGGAAGGGGCACAGGGTTGCCCATTATCATTAGTATTTTGAAAATATAGCTGAGCAAATGTTAAGGCTAGCATAGAAACGTCTGGAGCTGGGAATAAAAGTGAGCAAAATGATTGAATGAAGTTTGCAGATGATCAAGTAACCGTGAATCAGACAGTGTGGGGATTTTATTTGTTCATGAGTGCTTTGCAAGAGCAGTCCAAGAGGTATGAAATAAACCACAATAAAACAAAATTATTGAGACTCTTTAGAAGTAGGAAAACGAAGCTAAATATTTAAGCAGTATGGAATAAATTAGAGCAGGTTGGACTGCATTTTAGGGGAAAGGTGCATGGCATTGTAAAGGGGACATTAGAAGAATTGCATTGAGAAAAGAGGCATATGCAAGAAGAAGAAGAGAATATCTAAAGGGTACACTGAGTAAAGATGTGAAGATTTGGATTAACTTAAATACGGATCATAGTGCTTAATGGACATGAGATTTGGTCTTTGAGGCAATAGGATGAGCTTTTTGAGGTGAGACCCTTCTAGATAATGTGGTGGAGAATGAAGAAAATAAGTTGTGTAGGGAAGAAGACAAATGCTGAGGTTTTAAATTTGGTGGGTAAAGAGTTACTTGGAGGGGGGGGGTGGTTAGTATATACTTAAATTTATTATTACCAATACTGTGTGAGGGCTGTCCAATTAAGAATGATCGTAAAATTTTAATTCGTCTTTTTTATTCTACAAATTTAGTTTTATTTTTCCATTATTAGCCTGAAGTGCAATTGGTGCGGTATAAGTTTCATTGATTTGAATCCATTATTGCTTCAGTGGGAGCCTTTGCAAGTTGAAACATGCTTAGTTATCTTATGCCTACATCTTATGATGAAAAAATGCTTTTCATAAAGTTGTTTCTTCATATATGGGAACAGTGAAAAGTCAAATGAGGCTAGATCTGCATTATAAGGAGGAGGATGAGGAGCACACTTCATTGATTTTTGAGAGTAATCATGATTTTGCCTCGGGTTTTGCAGTTCTTACAAACACAGTAAATGTGAAATTTTGCTGTTTCCAATGTGTGGGTGGCACCCAATGATATTTTCTATGTTTCTGATTGTGCTCTTGATGATATTCAATGAATTTCTCTCACGGTGGTAGCAATGATGTTAATATTTACTTTCATGAGGCAGTGACTGGAGCTCTGGGTCTATCTTCCTTTGCAATTGCCTCCCCTCTTAAAAATTTTAAGCCATCTTTCAGCTGAGCTATATGGAATAACATAATCACCACAATCTCTTCCTGTGAAATTAAATGGGCTTCAGCCGACCCTTTGTTCCAGTGAAAGCAAAATTTTAAATTTGCGTGTTGCCCATAGCATGTTACCTCCATCATTGCCATAGGCAAAGTGAGCATGTTTCAACTTGCAACAGCCGCCAGTGTTGTATTACTGGGTTTAAAGTAATGGAACTTGTACCACATGTACATTAAGATAGCAATGCAGCAAAATTAAATTTTGCACTATAAATTATTCAAGTAAAAGATTAATGAGCATTCCTTATTGAACTGCCTTTCTATGATAAACAGGTAGGTTTTGGAAGTTATCCATCAAATATTACATATCCTTTCAAACTTATGACATTATTCTAATCAGTATAAAAGTTAAATATTCACTGCCCTATACCATTTCATTCGTCAGCTCCTCTTGAGGGTTCATTACTTTTAATGTGGTCCTAAGTATTCTCTACTTTGCTATTCACTTGTTAACAAATGCTCTCCCCTCTGTCACAAATTTAAACACCCTCCAGTTAATCACTTCTTTTGGTTTAACCTTAATATCTCCAGATATTTTTTCATGGATGTTTTCATTTTTTCTAAATTGTATGAAACATTGTTAAAAGTCACTTTCACTAAATCCTCCTCATTATTGTTTGGTAGTTTTCCATTTAAGGTAGATTTTAGATCAGCAAAAAAACTTAACACCGATACATTTCTTAGCCTATACAACATCCTAGGATCACTAAAATCCCCACACCAGAGTCAAATGTTTTTCAGTCCTGCATACATTATCCTCTCCCCTCATTTTTCCTATTCTTTTCCTCCATCTACTTCCCCTGATTAACATTCTCCGCTGCATCACAGTCTTTAACAATTCATTGCTGATCAACATACTCTGCAGTCACCTTTCCTGCCTCCTTTGGGTTTATAATAACAATCCCTTCTCCTCCCTGACCATGTATAGGCATTTTCTCAGTTGTTTTCCTTTTCGTCCATGCTATCTTTTTCACCCTTCTCCTCACCCACATCTCAAAAGCCTCCAATCAATCCCTGTCCTCCTTTATAATAATTGTTAATTAAGTTTAAAATTCGAGCCTTCAAGGCAGTAAAATTGATTCAGCATTCAGGATAATTCTTTAATGAGAATTGTAGGCAAAATGAAGTTTGAAACATTAGAAAGCTGATGAAATTGAATAATTTGGGCAAAAAATGTTCTTAGGGCTCATACATATTTCAGAAGTCAACAAGAATGGTAGACAGGAAGTTTGCAGGAAGCATACAAAACCTATTTCTGCATATTATGCTCTTTCTTATGATAATGCTACAAATTATGATAGTTGAGTATGTTATATACGAAGTATGGGTGTAATAAGGTGTGCTGGAACCCTGAAACTGTTTGAATAAGGATTATAAATATTTTTTTTATTGTTGTGATATACTATTTACTAAGTTAAATGTCTAATATTTTACATAATGGTTCATTATTCCTAAGTTACAGGTTTCCAAAAATTGATATTTTTATTTCATCATTCTTTGGCATGATTTAAATGTGCATAAGAGTAATATTTATTATTTTATTTATTAGTCTAATGATATTTTCCCTTTCATTGGTATGACTCCCTTAGAACGGTTTTATTCCTCTGTAATTATTCTGAAATATTCTACTGACGTAGCAATCATACCACAGTTGTAAAGTTCCAAATACTTGCCCGTATGCATGTAGTGTTGTTAACATAATGTTTTGTTTTAAAATGAATATTGTTTTGTATTTTCCCTGTAAGCCCTTTCAGCGTAGTCTTATGATTCATTTGCCACCCTTAATCATTCCTGACACATGTAGTGAGAAATGGGAATGCAGAGACTACTTAATCTTGATTAGTCAGCTTATTTTCATAGGCAGAATTTGTTACCTCACAAGAGTTGGTTGAGGGTTTGCTGTATTTCTGTCTGTATTCCTCTGTATATCTTCCCTCATGCTGTAGTATTATCAGATTACTGTTATGCTTCAGAATATTTCAAAATTCCCTTCTGAAAATGTGTGATAAATAGTTTTCAGAAAACATTTCTGGATCCAAACTTTGTAAAATAAATATTATTATTATCATTTCTAAAACTTACATGTGCAGATAGACAATGTTAGGTGGCACACAAATCCCAAGTAAAGTCCCAAGCATATACACCAGTTATGTGCTCTATCTCTATGATTTTGATGATATCACATTTCCATTGTCTCCAATGTTCCCTCTGCTGCATCTCTGTCTTGTATGAATAGAAGAGTGCTTTTCGTTTCCACACTTTTGATAGGCTCCCAGTCTTACGTATACTTAACAGGGAGAGATGATAATTCTTTCTGTAGAATTCAGATTATGACAAATCTTAATCGAGTAAATTTGATAATATGTAAGATGTGAATCTTTATTTCCATTTCCAGATATGCTATTCCCTATGGTGTTTTGTGAATTAAATAATGTTATTAATCTTCAATGAGATTATTTTGAAATATTATCTACATGTGTCCTTGTCTTTAGATTGTAATTGAAATATTTTTTCTTTAAGTACTATAATCATGCTTTCGCCAACATAACATTGAACTAAATGACTAAAGCCAAATGCTATATATGCAGCTCTTAAAAATTTTAGTAACTAATTTTTGAAAATCAAAACTCAATTTGATGCCATTAATTTCATTCAAGAATACTTGGAGTGATAATAATGCTTAATTCTAATGTATTCATTATGAAACTAACAATTTCAGTTTTTTCAATAAGAATGTTGAAAACAACCCTGAACAGAAACAGGCTGTGATAAACATACTCCTTGGTTCTTCAATGTCAGCACCATACATTGTTTTTGGTCCTCCAGGCACTGGCAAGACAATTACTATAGTGGAAGCCATTATGCAAGTAAGGAGTATTGAAAACAAAATTTGGGTCCTACCATAGATTAATGCTTGGTTGAGCTCTTATTTGTGCAGAAAATAAATTTGTCAATTTTAATTGGCCACATTTTTTTCAAAAGACTAATGAGTTCCAATTTACTGATATCTTGAGGTATTCAATAGCTGTTTGGTCTTGTGTACAATTGTTTAAAATGTATAAACTCACTTCCACTTCTTAACAGTATTTTTGTGTTCTTTTTGATATTAAATGGCCCTCATTTAGCTGCATAATTTCTGCTGTAAAGTTTGCCTCAAAATTTTCATTTTGCTAGGTTATTTCATAATTACAACTTTTATTTTATGACTCATAAAATATGTTAAAGCAGATTTCCTTTCTCATGTGTTATCTCCATGTAAAATTTGGAATTGTAAACGAAAACCCAAAAGTTAATTTTTCAAAATTTTAATTTTAATGTGCAAATTATCTCTGCATATAATATTTGATTCTGCTATATTCATTGTTCTTATTGGTTTATATTTTGCTTATTTTTTATTATATCAGCAATATTAATTTTAAAATGTACCATGCCCAGGTTCCACTATTGATAAATGCTATCATTGGTATTATCTGATTGGGAAATTCTCTGCAGAACAAGTGAAGTTTGATAAGGAGTCCTGAACTGTTTGAGGAGGACATTGATAAATAGTAGCTTATAATACCAAAATCATTTTGTTTCCTTTAGGCGGAAAATCAATTAGTTAAATGATTCATGTTGTTTTCCCAGAGGGTCAGTCTGTGTTCATAAGAGGATAGAATAATTGTCTGTCAGGAATTGATGCTCAAATTGCTCAATTTCTTATGTTTATTCTCTTCTTCAAATCTTACTCTCATGCCTATCTTTTACTGTAATATGTCGGCAGTTCCAGTAACTCAATTCTTGCCTTAGTAATTGTACGTAATACAAAAAGAAACAGGTGCCATAGGTATTGATAAGTATATCAAAGGAAACTTTTCTAGATTATATTTTGCTAACAGACCTGAGTGTTGTTTATTCAGAGAGTGAAATAAATTTCTGGAATGTGTTTTGGATGAACATGGTATAAAGAGTAGAGGCATAAGATATGAGACATAACATAAGAATTGCATTAGGCAAAGAAAGCATCAGTCAGAAATCCATAGGAGGCACAAAAATGTGATGCTAGGCAATTTGATTTGAGACAGAATGTTTAAGACTGATGGAGAGGAAAATGAGAGGCAAGCAATGTAGGGGGGAGGAGAGAATAGCCTTGATGGCATTCTCAAGCCCCTTGAGAATGCCATCAAGGCTATTCTCAATTGAGGGCTGTAGAAAATATTTGGAATTTTAAAAGAATTTATTTTAGTGCAGGCTGTCACAATGTGTCACATTGAGGAGTAGTAGTTTTGGGGGGGGGCGACCGACAGCCAAGATCATTTGCACTGTGAGGGATGGATGGGAAAGGAAGGGTGAAGAGAAACCCAGCATTGGCATTAGCCTACTCTTAACGAAAGGTGCCAAGGGGTCTGCAGTTGAACGTCCCATCTGATGGACAGCCTACTCACTCAGTGCTCTCTAGTCACATTGAGTGAGGCATAGCAATGCACTAGTGGTTAGTCAGAGTGTCCATAATCTTCATGCACTGGTTGACTATCCTCAGTAATATTTGTTAAGAGAATTTTACAGGCTAAAAAGTATCCAGACGTCAAAAGTAAACCTTTTTCACAGATAGGGTTCAGAATGGTAAAATGTATTTTATCTCTGTTTTGTGGCAAAATGGCTCCTTTTTTGCCCCAATAAATAGAGTCATTATGAAAGTTGCAATTTAAAATTATCTTGATATGTACAGATATGAGAGGAGTAACTGTTAAAATTGGAAAATTCTTGGAAAATGTTTTTCACATACCCACCTTTCCATTATTTTCGTAATATTTAATGCTTAACGTCATATTCAGGAATTACTGGTCTTTGTGTCATCAAGTTTTGATGATTAAATGGAAGTAAGTCAGAGGCATAGCCAGAAGTATTTCAATCATTATCCAACTTTCCCAAGATAATGCCTAAGTAAATGGGGTTTTAACTGAGTGGCATCAGTGAGCATGGATTGAGGTACCATAATTCTCCATACATAATACACACTCAGCATAAGACACTCATGCCTTTACTAGCAAAATGAAAACAAAATTTTCTTATCACTATGAGTAATACATCTATTGTTTTATGTTAATGGCATTATGAAGACATCACGTTATGGCTTTCTGGCGTTCAGCAACAGAAGGGTACTTACAGCATTTTCTGTTTCACTTGCTTACCTCTCTTACTTTCCTGACATTTTTTATATTTTACTTGTCAGTGGAAGAAGCTTCCTCCCCACCTTAATGTCCATAAGCATGTCAGATTTCATTATTAGTTTGTAGGCAGGGACTTATAAAATGTTAAACAAAAAATATTTGTTTCTCCACTGTTGAAAACCTTTCGTTCCTGGCTTCCTCTAATGGCATTCATACTTGTAGTCAGTGGAAGGTTCTTCCCCACATTATTATTCATCCAGTATGGCTTATATTGATCATGATTTGTGCATGGAACACTACATATTTATAATGTTACAAAGTGAATAATGAGGAAAGTGAACATGTTGTTCTTGATAATACAATAGACACACTCAATCAACACAAAATTCATATCTCCGACAAAAGTTTCAAAACATGTGAAATCTTTCACTTTCCAATCATAGGTTTCTGTGAATGAGACTTAAAACTATGTGAATATTACAATTTTTGTGATTATTTATCTACAAATTGCATTGTAAAAATATAATTCATTACCCTATAAAAATGTTATACTTGTTACAATGCATAAAATGTTCTTCACTCTTTTGTTAAAATTTCACGGCATAAAATGCATATTATATATTTATATACATGGGAAATGATGGTAACCATCCAAATTCTCCTTGCAGTTACAGCTAATCTGGAAAATCATAATTGGAGCACAGGTTTTTCAGTTGAATGTGATGGTGTTACTATATTTTCCCAAATCTTTGCTTTATCAAAAAAATAAATATAAGTAATATGGAATTAGTGAGTTATTGTCTGTGAATCAATGGGCTTACATGCCATTTCCCCTGAAGGTATCAGGATATTTTGCCATAGATTTTTTCATAGGCTCTCACTTAGCTACTATCTTGAGTGTGTTTTGCCTGACTATCAAATGGGGAGTAAAGAGGAAACTTGCCTGTTGGAAGGAAAGTTTCTTACTTAGTGGGAAGTCCAGCACCTTCAGCGTCCTCCTCCTTGGCACTAGGGTGAGAAAAAAAAATGGGTAAACCCATGAATAAATAATAGGGGAGCGTTATTGAACCGGAGAGAGAGGGATTGGTAGGAGTTGAGTGGTTATAGGTTACTGACATCAGCAAGGCATGACATGAGGAGGATTATTGGAGAGGAAATATTAGATTGGAGGTAAGGTAGGCATGTCACTCTGAAGAGGTCTTTCTGGAGGGAGGCCATCGTATTGAGAATGAACTGAAAGTAAAGGAAAGGGGACAAAAATGTTCCAATCTTTTCCAGTGTTGTACAATCTCAGGTTAGGTTTAGCCTCACAGGACTGAACATTCATGACAAATGATTTCTCCTACAGCAACAATATGAACTGGTTGTATCAGATGACGAAATTTTTTTTAACTCCTGCCAGCAAAGGATTGAGGTACTGCCAGATAGGCATCCAATTCAGAAAGTTATCTTTAGGAGGGGGGGGTAAGAGATCTGAGAAGCCAAATAATGGAGGGATGAGGATTGGATCAAACCTTCTTTGTGTACGCTATGCATAATCAGGATTCTATTGTATAGATCAAACTGGAAAAATGTGATATGACCTGGAAAAGTCATGGAATATAATAATTTGAGCCTTTTTCTCCTTCCCTGCTAATTTAAAAAAAAATTGCTTGCTGTGCTTATGTTGAAATTTTATTTTACTTCCCTTTATTATTCATAAACTAGGAAAAGACTTAATGTAGCTCATAAACCTATATAATTTTTTTATGTAGTAGATTTGTACAGTAAAATGTATTGTAGCAAACTTGCCTTACATCAATCTTTATCATGTCCTAACCAACATTATTCTACCACAACCTATGGGATATTGCTTATATCTTTCCAATCATTTGCTTATCTGGTAAAGGAGATGGGGAATTAACCACTTGGGCTGGCAGGTTCTCCCTTGGTGTGAATGCATGTCTTTGTGAAGCTGTATCAGAAATCATCATGCTAGCAAACACCGAATCACCATGACCTAAACTTTAAGAATTATTCTGGTTCTGGTAAAGATTAGATTCTGCAGCAACAGAAGAAGGAATCTTCAAATGGAGTGTTTTTGTTAATGCTATTTTTTGACCACTAAATTTTCACATAGAAGTCTTACATAATTTTGGAGCTTGTAAAGATTGAATATTAATTTCATACATTAAACTTTGCTTTGGCTCAAGCATCTGTATAAAACAGGGAGCCATGAAACTCAGTCTTGCAACATTTTAATACTAATCAATACCAGTCTTTCTCAATACTTAATACTGAGCATGACACCATAAAAAATTCATTATACCGCCAGATACCACTCAATGACCGTTATGCATAAATTTAAAATTTTGATGAACATTTTGTTCACTTGTAGGAAAAATGTCCTGAATTGACAAAAAACAAGAATAAATATAATTTTGAATTTATTCTGTTCAATACCATATTAATAACAGGTTCCCAGTATTAAAAACAGGTTCACTGAAGTAATTCTTATACTACCTTGATCAAAAAGTTCCCGGAATAACCACCGTGTGGCGCTCCCATCGTTCCGATTTGAGTTCTGTTTTTTTTGTTAAATTGGTACATCTGTTGTTGATATTCCCTTTAAATCTTAGTGTCATAACTTGACATTTGCAAAAGTTACGGTCGGTTTTCGGTTGTCCATCAGTGCTTCCTGCGATTTTTCCATTACTTCCTCTCGGCTGCTAAGACGCGTTCCCCGTAATGGTTTTTTAACTCGATTGAACAGAAAGAAGTCACAGGGAGCCAAATCAGGTGAATTCGGTGGCTGTTGGATGGTATTTGTTGCATTTTTCGTCAAAAAATTACGAATAATGATAGCACTGTGCGACGGTGCGTTATCATGGTGCAAAATCCACGAGTTTTCTGCCCACATTTCTGGTCTCTTTCGGCGAATTGCTTCACGCAAACGTCTCATAACGCCCAAATAATACTCTTTGTTTACTGTCTGGCCTTCTGGCAAAAATTCATGATGCACTACACCGTTGTAATCCATGAAAACCGTCAGCATTGCCTTCTTTTTTGACTGAAAACGATGTGGTTTTTTTGGTCTCGGCTCATTTGGTGAACGCCATTCACTTGCCTGATGTTTGGATTGCGTGTCGTACTCATAAACCCACGTCTCGTCTCCAGTAATGATCCTTTTGATGAATGTGGGATCGGATTCAGCCTCGCAAATCATGTCTTTTGCGACGTCAACACGGTCTCTTTTTTGCATGAAATTGAGGTCTTTTGGCACCAACTTTGCTGCTACACGACAGAAACCCAAATCATTAACCACAATGTCTTGGGCGGATCCATAGGCAATGTTCAAGTCCTCCGCTATTTCTCTGATGGTTAATTTGCGGTTATTGACCAACATTTCTTTTACTTTATCAATTTTTTCACCGACTTTCGATGTCGATGGTCTGCCACTGCGTTCATCATCTTCGATTGACTCACGACCACTTCTGAACCGCTCGTGCCACTGGTAAACGACCATTTTTTTTAGAGAATCGTTGCCGAAACACTTTTCCAACATTTCCAACGTCCGTGCGCCACTAAATCCGTTTTTTACGCAAAATTTAATACAAGTTCGTTGTTGCAAATTTAAATCCATTTCTGCAATTGTAAAAAATCGCCAACACACACAGAGATAGATGTACTCTTGGCTACGTAACTTTTGCAAATGTCAAGTTATGACACTAAGATTTAAAGGGAATATCAACAACAGATGTACCAATTTAACAAAAAAAACAGAACTCAAATCGGAACGATGGGAGCGCCACACGGTGGTTATTCCGGGAACTTTTTGATCAAGGTAGTATATTTAATAAATCAACTTGCAATATCTGTGATTAAATACTTCACTAGCAATAAACACATTAAAATAACTTTATAAATGTCAATATAATGCATTCAAATTCTTTACTTGTATGCATACTTAGTAGATTAAACTTTGTTGGCATGATTTATGGCTCAATTTTAATTGTAATTAATATTAGTTGCAAATTTGTTACATCCTGAACATATATTTTATGCACGAGGTGCACACAATGTGATACGCAAATTGTTGCACTTGCTTGTGGTAGTAGCTTTATTTGTCTGTGGACAAAATACATTTGCATGGAGCCGTCAAGAGAGAAACATAAAAAAGGTGCATCTCAGAAAATGGCACCTGAAAGTATGTATGAAATGCAATAAACAACATAATTAAAATACAATAAACATCCTAATTAAAATAAAATATGCAGATTTGAAAGCTAGAATGGAGTTAATACATGTTATATTTCATATATTCACTAATATTAGAAAACAAGTTTTTTTGTGGAATATCTTTCATACACAGTTTTAATTTCCTGTGTTCCAAGCATTTAATCGTAATTTGTGGAAGAGTTTGAAACCTTTGTTTGTGGTGCTGTTGAGGCTTTTTAATGTTCTTAGGCTGTTTAAATGGATAAGTTTAATTAAAAGAACTGCGGAAGCTTGCATGACTGTAACTTTTAACGGAGTCATTCTCTGATGTGCATTTGATTAAGTTAGTATAATTTGTGTTGTATTATGGAAATCTGAATTTTTTAACAAATGAATTATGGTTTTTTTGTGCATGAAAGTCAGTTTCCTCTATGTAAACGCAAGGTAATGACAAATTATTGAGTAGGGCGTGTATCAGTTTAGCGGGAGTTCTTCATGAAACCTGTGTGATTATTTTTGGTTCAACATTCATATCTAGGATGCTTTCCTTCACCAATGCCACTTTCATTGCATTAGAATTATAGGGGAAAGAATGGTCTACTTGTCACATGCTCAGGCCAGAATGATGAACTTCATACAAATCTAATACAGGCACAGGGAAGAAAATGTAATCACCATTTACTTGAAGCTGCCCTACTTCCAAGTTACCACTCTCAAAACTCTTGTGCTTAAAGTTTGGTTTTTCTGTCTCTTTCCATAAATCATCTCACGCTTAGTCACTTTGAACAATTCTATACATCATGCCTAACCTACTCCTTGTTTTCTATTTTTCAAGCGCTCTCATTTCAGTATATCCAATATTTCCGTGGCACTCTGTTCTTTTGTACCTTCGTAGTACATATCTTGCTGCATTTCTTTGAACTTGATCTATCTTTTTAATGTGTACAACCTCATATGGATCCCATACTATGGACAAGTATTCTAGGATAGGGCTAACCAGTACCTTGTATGCTTTTTCTTTTGTAGCTATGCTACTTCATTTTAAATTTCTCATTATCCAATGAAGTACTTTTAATGCCTTCCGTGTTACAACATCTACTTGGACTCCCCAACCAAGATCCCTAGTTAAGTAAATGGCTAAATATTTGCAATGACTGCTACATAAGATTCTTTCTCCGAAGAGAGTGAAAATTTATTTTTCTGCATTCTTTTATTTGAAAAATTTATATGCTTTCTCTTACTAGTGTTAATGCCCATAATATCATTTGTAACCCAGTCACCAAGGTGATCGATGTCATTTTGTAATATTATGCTGTTATTTACATGCTCTACCCATCTGTATATAATGCAATCATCAGCAAACAGTCTTATTTGGGAATGTAGGTTGTTTGGTAGACCGTTTACTGAAACTAGGAAGAGAAGTGGCCCCAGAACACTGCCTTGCGGAACTCTTGCTATAAGTTCACTTCTTTTGAAAATGCATCCCCTATTTTTGCCTTTTGAATTTTGCCATTAAGAAAATTTTTTATTAATTTCTTTACCCTCAAATCCAATGGTAACGACTCCAGCTTTAACAATAATTTATCGTGAGTTACTCAGTTGAAAGCTGCAGAAAAGACAACGATTACTGCATCAACATCCTTTCCTTCATCTATTGCATCACCAATATGTTGGCTTAATCCCAAAAGCTGCGTTTTACTTGAGTATCCCGTTCTAAACCCATGTTGGTGTTTGAATAGCCATCTATCTCTTGTCCACCATTCCCAAATGTAGTCTGCTATTCTTTTTTCCGTTAATTTGCAAACAACTGATGTTATGCCTACTGGTCTGTAATTCTTGGCTATTGTTTTATCCCCTTTCTTGAAAATTAGTGTAATGTTTGCTTTTTTCCAATCATTAGGCAAGGCATCATTATTAAAAGTTACTTTGAATAGATGACTCGGGTACAAAGCTATTGCGGTATCATCCAGTTTTAGAATGTCAATTTTCAATCATGCAATGGTGAATTCTAACAGTGTATGAAATGACACCCTTGTTCAAACTAAATGAATATAAGATACTTCTTTTGAGCCTCATCGTGCTAAACATTTTGTTGTTGTTGATCATGGAAAGAGACAAGTTAATTTTTGCCAATTTCACTGGGGAAAATAAGTAGTCAAATATTGTTGATAAGAAAATGAGTGGTTTGGTGGAAATTGATCTCTGTTACTTACCCATGCTTTCAAATACATTCAGAAAAGATGTGAAGACAGGAGAAAATTCCTGTATAGTCTCGAATGGATACTTAAGGGTAAATGTAAAGTTAACCTAAAGGACTAGAACTGAGCCTTGCTAAACTTCAGTGAAGGCATCAAACTTATGATTTCATGAAGGCAGAGGCATTATCATGTGGCATAGTGACAAGTCTACCCAAATTGTTGTAATTGTATAACAGGGTTGTGCAGAAGCAGGGAGGTAGGAAGGTTACAAGAAAATTAACAGGAAAATTCAAATCTGTAAAGATTTTGGAACCCTCAAATACTTACCTTATTGGCACCAAATTATGTTAGCAAAGACTGAACACATGAAAGCCACGAAGAAACGTCAGGATTTGGTGTCGTAGTTTCCATCAACCATATTCCTTTTGTTTCTTTCATCAAGCTTGAGGTCAATGTCATGTTTTATTTCACCCTGTTACCTTCAGTTTCTAAAATACTGCCGACCAATTCCTAATTATGAAAATGTTACCAGCAGTGTTTTGCCTCCAGTGATAATTTCTCCTTGCTTATCTATACCATTCATTGCTGCTATAGTCAATAATTGTTGGGCGCAGACAACCAGTACTGGCAGTGGTAAAAACTTGATGAGCCAGTCAGGTCTAAAATAAAATATCATTAGTATTCAGTCAAATATGTATAGGGTTTTACATATATTTCCCAGAATGTAGATAATGCTGAAGCTTAAATTAAACTCCAGCCCATTGTCATTGTTTTTGTGTTTATAGCTGCCAATGTAATGACAAGAATGCTGCTGAAAAATCAAGCAAGACAACTTAAATGGTACTTCGGGTTTTAATATCCTATGAGTGTCACTCCACTCATTAAGAAGTTGATAATTTTTCTATTTAAAAACTTGAAAGTGATACCATAGATCATAATACTTGTTTGTTTCTTCCTGTTCAGTTTTCACCTGTATCAAACTTAGACTATTTTGTGGTTGTGGGCTTGGATTGTCATAGATTTTGTTTTCATCATCTTCTGCCTATCATTTTTCTTTTTTTGTTTCAAATTCAAAACTATCATAACTGGTAAATTGAAGTGAACTATCAGAGACTGCCTATTCCCCCATTTGTTTATTAGTCTAGCTCTTAATGGTTTATCTCTAGTTCTAGGAGTTCTAAGGTAAATTTCAATTTCAGGTTTATAAAATGTGTACTGATTCTGTGATCCTTGTGTCAGCCCCTTCAAATGCAGCGTGTGATCTACTGACTGAGAAGCTCTTGCAATTTTGCGATAAAGATTCAATTTACAGAATCCACTCGCGATCAAGAGACATGTGAGTTTTTTTTCTTTAAGCATGCAATATAAAGTTTGTCCACCATGGAATATGCATGCAGACTTGAAAATGTAGCATTTATTTTTCAAATTTACCAACCCTATTGTTTGTACCAACTTGAGTTAAAATTGAATAAATATTAGTAAATGTATAAGCTCATTGCTTAATATGGCATCAATTTAAGTTTGCTAAAAATCGGTTTCAAAGGAAATTAATGTATGCTGCAAAATACGAAATTATTTCAAAGAAAACTTGACTTTGATTTTTGATGTTTCAACCAATTCATTGGATTTTGTTTTTGTTTATTGGAGCACCTAAATTTGTATCTGAGTTATTTATTGCTAAGTTACAGAACATTAATACTTAATGTTATGTTGATTACTGTACTTGACCCCTTGGGAAGAATTACCCTTGACAAAGAAGCCTTTATAAAGGGGAGGGGGTGGATGATTTTATTTATTTCATAGTCTACCATTTAAGGTAAAAGTTTAGCAGTGTTCAGTCCCTGGATCCATAAATAACATACCTGGGACAATACTGCCATAGTTAAAAACTGCACATCGTTCTGCTGCAGGGTGATAAAATGTATTATGCTGTTGCCGTCAGTAAATTTCTGGAAATCAAAAATTTGTGTTTGACCTTATTATGGACATCCATCATTTCTGTACAGTCATATCCAGCACATTTAATTTAAGCTAACTAACAGTAAATCATTAAAGATCATGTGCATCACATTCAAAGAGATTCATAACTGAAATTAAGACTGTTAAAGGATTAACTACCTAAAACTAAAGAGAATAGCTCACAACTTTACACATTGCCAGATAGATAAGTTGTAATTACTACTAACAAAGAACTTATTACTTCAGTATGTTGCATGTCTAGGAATTATATAAAATTCACCTATGAAGGATACTTCATTGGTACTTCACCATGTTCTTTTCTTTTTAAACTCATCCATTTCTAAAAGATATGCATTTTGTCCTTCTAGTGAGAGTATACCATCATGCCTGCACCCTTGCAGCAATATATCAGATGGTGCAATTGGGGATGTTAGCAAAACTATGCTGATGACGTGTCGCATTCTTTGCTGCACTCTTATTACAGCAGGGAAGTAAGTACAGTACATTTTTTTCCCTCCCCAATATTCTCTTCATTTATTAAAAGAAATGGCACCCCACTTTTCAATTACTCACATCCCCTCTTGATTCCCAAAATTTGTTTTGCTACCTGTTCCTATTATTTTTCTAGTTGTAATGAGTGTTTCAAATCAATGTTTGTTAATGTAAATTACAATATAAATATTGTATACACTAAGGAGTTAAATTTGGAAAAGGTCATCAGACTTAGGTGAGACCAATGAAAGGCAAGGAATTTGCTTTGATGCTGCATCTGCTAGCAATAGCAACTTCCCATTTTTGTCAAAGACTTCACAAGGGAAGCTGGATATCAATCAATTCACTCCATCACAATGGGAAAAATTTAGAGGTGTTCCTATAAAATATCATAAAAAATAAATGTTGTTGATAAGTGAGGCTATGAAGAGGAGTGAAGGTTTAAAAAGCTTCACCTCATGAAAGGTGAAAACCAGTTGGGATCACTCATATTTGGAATGATTTAACAAAGGAAGAGGGAACAAATGAAAATGAGATGTTTGAAGCAAGAATAAGTTTGGATCAAGAGTGGAGTGCATCTATATATGAAAGCAAGCTAGCACGAGTTCTGAGTGAGTACTTTAGCTCGTTCAGAACTCGAGTGTGCATGGTCTGTCCCAAAATAAAGTAGAATAACTCTGGGAGAAAATATTTATTGTAGATTAAAGTAAAAATTAATAGAATTCTTCAAAATAGTACCCTGGTACATCGACTTGCCTCTCCTAGATGAGGTACACTGCCTAGAAGGTGTTGGCGGGAATTTCATTGAGGCTTCTCAGCATGGCCTATTTGAAGTTAACCAGCATTCCAAAATGGTTGCCGTTCTAGCTCCTTTTTATTCTTGGGAACAAGAAGAAGTGCGGTGGTGCTACATAAGGGCTGTAGGGTGGCTGAGGCAGCTTGGCCAGGTACTCTGTCACGAGGAAGGTGGTGTGAGGTGGCATGCGGTCGTGACGCAGCCTCCAGTTGGCAAAGATCTCCTTCCTTCCTGAGATGTACTTTTTTCCACAGCCTGAAGGAGAATTTTTTCTGTAAATTGTGCTAACAGAGTATTGTGCTACAAAACAACTTCTGAACTACCGCTGCTTTTCGAGTGAAAATACCATGATAGGAATGCTTGCATTACTTACTGGGTACGGGGTAGTAAAAATGGTTGCACAAAACCTTGAAAAATGAATTTTTATCCTTGAAAATTTAGAAAAAACCTGGAATTGGAAACCATCTGATTGCTTGCAACCCAGTAATTGCAGTTTAATGTCTGCTTTGGTGAATCCAGGTGCATAATGACCGTGTTATGTTACTGATTATTTTATTTTTCTTTCAATATTGATTGCATGCAAATAAAAGTGCCTGTATTTGAAGTAGTCCCCCCAGTCCCCTACCAATATTTTTCATTTGTTCACCAGGTTGTCAAATGGATGGATTCCAAAGGAAAGTGTGACCCATGTTTTCATAGATGAGTGTGGACAAGCTGTGGAACCAGAAGCAGTTGCAGTGATTGCAGGCATCTTGGGCTATCGAGGGACTACCATTAATCAGCAAAATGGCCACGTAAATGGTGATACCAATTGCCATGGGATGTTGGTGCTTGCTGGTGATCCACTCCAGTTGGGTCCAGTATGTGCATCCTTGGATGCCAGCAAAATTGGCCTTGGTGAGCAATTTGTCCAGCGAGCCCTAATAGTAAGCCTCCTTGCATCATAGAGCATGAAAAAGTGTGGGCGTGAAAAAAGAAGGAAAGCATTGTGACTAATTCGAAATCATATTTCAACATCCTCTTAACCTAAAGTAGCTAATTAATGTGAAGTTACCGGGAGAGTGATTACTGCATTAAAATAGTAATTTAATGCAAATTCTATACTTATATGATGAATCGGTGGTAAATTGTAAAAATTTTATGCTAAATGTCCCAAATAAGTGCCTTACATTTCATCCCAGCCAGGTTAAATAAAAGAAATAGCAATTATCCTCTCGAAATAGCATTACATACTTCACTGCGCACAAAAGGCAATCATATCTCATGCTTTTATGGTGTAGATTAAAATTTTTCAGCTGTGTATGACTTGCAATCAGCATCTTGTCCCAGGGCTGTAACAATCAGTAAATTTCTAGCATAAATGCTCATTCATATTTATGGATTCCACCATGTGTGGATGCATCCCCTTTTTCTGGGGAAATGAATCATCTGACTAAAGTCAGATAGTTTTTCTCGTTGGATCTAAATTCCTTTGATGGTAAATGTTGAGGGATTCTCAAAAATCATGGTTTCATCTCAGTGTACTTTGATTTTATATGGATGTTTTTACAGACAATTTATGTTCTTTAATCATAATCATTTGAGTCTTCAGCTCATTCAACATTGTCATTATGTTTTGTGTGGATGGACATTTTGTTTTATATGAGCATGTTTTCCTAGTTGTTTCCCGAATCAGTATATCAGATTCAACTGAAAAAAAATACTCCACATAACATTTGCCCGTACCAAATTATTTGATTTATATCTATAATGGCACACTTTATGTAACTTGTGACAAAGCTTATCAAAACAATGCTTGATGAACTTCAATGCTTGGTATTTAACATAAAAAATCTCTTACAGTAGGGGATCGAGATGGTGCGGGGGCTAACGTACTGGCACCCCACTGCTAGGTTCAAATCCCGGCGGTGTTGAATACTTTTCAGAGGCATCTCGATCCCTACTTGAGGTGCTTTATGGAGGGCACTTTGAGTGAGTACGCCAACGGCGGATGGGACTTTAAGATGCAGAACCCTTGGCCCCTTTCGTAAAGAGTAGGCTAATGCCGATGACGGGTTTCTCTCCACACTTCATCCTTTCCTGCCCATCCCCTATGGCGCAAATGACTTCAGCTGTTGGGTGCCTCCCCTAAATACTACTACTACTCTCTTACAGTATTATATCAAAAAATTCATGTAGGAGTGTTGCCCTTGATTTTCTATTGCATAAGGTAGTTGTCTACATAAATTAATATCAAAATATCAGTAATCACTTGGGCTTTGATAGGTACCTACAGTAATTGCCCCCAAGATATCACAATAAACAAGAAACCTCTATTTCATTTTCTACTAGATACTGTTTCACTGTCTTCTTGAATGTCTTTGCTAATGAATTAAAATATTTGATGATTATAAAGACTGTTAAAGCAGTAGAGTTGGCACTACACATTGGTGTACCGAAGAATAATTACCTTGGAAATCACATATCGGAACACGTAAATAGCTCACAAATTCTTTATTGCCTTATTTAATACGGAAAAAGTGATTATATATTTATAATAGCACAAACATTAAAGTGTAATAATTAAAGTAGTTCTGGATAATCATCAAGAATGTTTAAGTGATATATGAAGAGATTTGGCAACCCATGATTGTGTACAGATGAATAATTACTTAACAGATCATATAGAGGAACACAATGTTTCACAAATTAATCATTACTTATTTCAAAGTGGTTACTTAAATCTAGCATTTATTAGTTAATCCTTTGGTGGATTTATTCTAAACATGAATGTTTTGTCTCATGCATTACTTTTCCAATTTTTCTCAAACGATGCATGTGAATGAAACTGATGTATTTAAAATAAAAATTAAATGCTCATTGTTGAAATTAACTTATATGCTGCTTATAACATAGGTATTGCTAAACAAAATTAATAATGATCGTGTATTGAAAAAATAGAGAATTTCAGCATAGTTCTTACAGGATACTTTTTTGAAGAACCAATATTGCTTTTTTCACTTCACCTCTTTTTACTCAACTGTTGTGGTTATTTTTAATGTAAAATAATAGTGTTACCACACTCCTACGCTCAAATTTAATGATTTTAATACGCCAGGTGAAGATCACCAATGTAAACTGTGGCCATATTGAAAATGTACCAAGGCGGAGTTTCAGAAGCAGGGTATCTGGCGGGGATGTAACTCCGACCCATTAGCGTGGTATCACTCCATCCAAAACTTGTTCGTAATCGCTTTTGATAGTGAGACTCATTTTGGGCAGGGTAATACTGGCCATCAGATTCAGTCTGCCTTTCGTACTTGCTCTGGGTAGTGAAGATCATTTCAAACAGTATCTTACTGCTGACAAGTGAACTCCACCAGTGGTGTGTGGTTCGTAATAGCACTCAAATTGTGTTTCTGAAATTAATTTTTGCAACCTGTGGGGAGTGAAAGATGCATTCTCAAATTTGATTAGATTTTATAGGCATGCAAATGTTAGGTAAATGAGATTTTGCTGTATTAATTGAGGTAAATTTTGCTTGTCTTAGCATACAGAGGAGCTTATTTGGATTCTGTAATATTATATTGAAAATGTAAGCATGAAACCAACCTTAATTGAAACCCAACGTAATATTTAAGAAAAAACCAGCACTTCCCCAAAAAGTATAAATAATATTCATATGGGACAGGGATGAAATATCTGGCACAGTATAAAATACCACGAATGCAAATGCTCCCAGCATAATTTTTAAGACTAAAATGAATTTTCATGGTAAAATAGCAATAAGAGTTTGCTATAAAATAGCCTATCTTTTTCAAGGCTTGTGACTGATTAATTATTTCAAACATTTGGTTTCATTTTACAGGTCTGTCATTGCTCGAGCGTCTCATGAAGAGGTGTTCCCTGTATCAAAGGAAAAATGATGCTTTTAACCCTCTTTTCATTACAAAGCTTGTTCGTAACTTCCGCTCTCATCCAGATATATTGCTTTTGCCGAATGAGCTGTTTTATGACAATGAGCTAGAGGTGAGTTAACTTTTCGATTCTTCAAATTCATTTATGTAACTGCTCATTAGTTGATTACCTTAGCAACCCAAACTACATGATGTTTGTACAGCTTTGGTTAGACCATTTAAAATATTTTAAATAAAGGTTTATTTAACATTGAGGTTGGGAGGAAAAAATATTTTTAAAATGATTATTGATGTTGTAATAGTTATGTCACTGGAATAGATTAAAATAAAGAGCATAAACACCATCCATTAGTTTACAATCAATTGCAATGAATTGAAGTAAATCTGGTTACTGAAGATTTTGAAATGCAACTTTAAATATTTTACTTTTGCCTTGTATTACTTTCACATCTTTACTATGATAAATCTATTAGGATTTAAGATTTATTGTTGTTCATTGGTTAACAAGAGAGTAAAATAATGTGAAAAAGCAGTGTACCTAGTAATTATTTGGATCTTGTTCTCTTCAGTTGTGCTCGGATTCTAAATGCGAAAGTTCTACTTCTATAAATTTGGACTGCATCAACCATGATACTTTCCTCCATAAAACCTAACTCTTTGACTGATGAGCCATTCAACTTTTTAAAAAATTCTGTTGTCTGTTGCATAGCAATATCCTGTGTCACCTTTCCATGAACTGTGATTAGGGTTATGGGCTGATTTGATTCAGGCAATTTCGAATATTTATCTAGTTTTTTTAAGAATTCTTTTTATGTTCCCCACCTCACGAATCTCATTGAATTTTCCAATTTTAAGTGTAGAATTCAAATCATTTAGAAGAATGACTTTAATTGTGAAAAACTTCTCTCGAGCATCCTGCTTTTAGCCCATCAATTCTGGGGGCTTTTCTATTCTTACCTGCACTCAATGCCTTTACAGGCATCTATTTCATGAAAGGCTTCCAATCAAGACTTCCTTCATTGCTGATTAGTTTGGCCTCCATTTCAATCCTTTATTTTATTCCATTTTCTCATCTTGGGATTCTTGAGTGACTCCCTTAAAAAAGTTCACTGTTTTAAAGGTTTTCTAAGTGTCACCACCTTACAGTATCTTAGTTGGGCTCTTCTTTTCATTCTCTCATTATGTCTTAAAGAGTCTTTAAGGCGCATGAATCTCCAAGGATCCTTTTCAAGGGAAATGCTGCTTGTCTAATTCCTAATTGCTGAACAGGTTGTTTTAACACAGATTGTCTGGTGATCTGTGAAGTTCTGCCTTTTCTTCTAAGCAGCCATGTTGGTTTTACTTGATCTCCTGATAACTGGTTGGAAGAAGGTTTGCTTTTACAACCACCAATGTATCATTTACCCTCCACCTTCCTTTTCAGTGGTAATACTGATAGATGCCATCAGTCTTGCAATTGTCTCATCAATGAATGCTATATAAATAAATGAAAGGACTAAGGACTATCAAGAGCACCCTTAAATTAGAAAAGCTGATTATAAACAAAGAGAAAATATAGGGGTAAAACATATTGTCGCTCAGGAAATGAGAGGTCAACTACAAAAAGTTTTTAAAACTAAAAGACAATTTCCGGAGTTTGACGCAGTAAATTCTATCAAGAGCCCTTAAATTAGAAAAGCTGATTATAAAACTACAAAGTTAGTCCTTTCATTTATTTATAATGAATCGGTTCCATAAAGTTACGCCAGAAACCATTAATTAAATGATTGCTATCTTCTGGATTTACTGTATAGTATATCCTCATTAGTTCTTACCTCAGGGGCCACATCAAAAAGTCTCCATTTAGCCTTCTGTATGTTATAATGTCCTTTTTGCATATTATTTAAGGTATTTTTGTTAATCCTGTCATGATTATTAAATCTTGTGTTCTCCTCATCAGTATATATCTCTCTAATGCCATATTGCTGAATGGCATTTATTATTAATTACTAATCATATGCTCTGATTCTGATTTTGTGAGCATAATAAGGTGTCCAAATCATTTTATCATGGCTCTATGCTACTGGAATTTATCAAAATACTCGGCCAATATGCCACATATTTCTGATTTAATTATGATTACATCACATTTATTGTTTGAGAGGTTTGTCGGTTAAGTAAAATTTCTAATCAAATGAACTCTGCGATTCCACGATGAGTCATGTCTTCCTACCACAAAGGGGATTTTTGCTCTTGTGGTTATAGAGTTCTAGGAATGATATTATCTCATATCTCACTTCATCACATATTTATGTTATTTCACTATACATAAGATCTTCCCAAGTTGTTGAATGCTATCTTACCTTTCATAGATGGTCATTGTCCAATTCATATTCCGTAACTGAGCTTTAGTTTTCCCTATGTTGAATCTTACTAAAGCACTTTCTTGCATTATCAAATGATTGAGTACCTTTTTTTGTACAATTCTCTGCTTGTTTTCTAGGTATATTTTACAAGAATTGCTCATTATATAAGATTATGAAGTATTATTTTTGGTATTTCTGTTATTGATTTATACTGGATATTAACTGAATTGGGCTCCATGAGAAAAAATCGGACTCCATTGAATAAGATACATTCTTATCAGTGCTGGCAATCCAATGAAATTTTAGCACAGTTCCGAAGCTAAAATATAAAACTCATTGATTAGCGAAGTGATAAATAACTAGGTGATAGACACATCTTTTCCACATGCGTCAAACATGTTTTTGCTAGATGCCTTCTTATTGTAATGTTAATTTTGTTTTTTTTTTTTACCAGGCCCATTCAAAAACAGTTCTACAGGACACACTTTGCAAGGCAACCTTCCCTGTCCACTTCCATAGTGTAGTTGGAGGAGATGAAAGGGAAGGATCCTCTCCAAGGTAGGTTTCCATGAGTCAGTAAGATAAATCAGGGTAACTAACGCTTAAGAGCTGTTATTAGAACAGTTGATTTTTAATTCTTTTATCTTGTAACTGAAAGTATTGCAACATTTTGTCTTGTTCAGCCGCAATTTGCATTTTCATGAAAGTGCTCAGAAGTGAACTATTCAGCCACTTGAGCTGCAGTGAGATACTCATTACTTCTCACAGAAGGGGACCTTTCGTTGAATGAGCACTTCATGTTTCCTTTGCGCATTCTCGTAAAGCATACCACCCTGTCCAATAAATATGCAAAATGAGGCCATAAAAACTTTATTTAGCAAAATTTAGTCTACATCGATTTTGTCCCCTTCAAAGTGCTCTCCATTCCTGGCTATGCATTTATTCCATCTTCTTTCCCAGGGTTTAAAGCACCCTTGGAAGTCCTCGGCAGTTTGGTTTTTTAGTTGTCTCATCATTTCTTGCTTTATTGTGTCCACATCTTCCCAGTGATGTCCTCTTACATTTTTGCATTTTGGGAATAGGAAAAAGTCGCAGGGGGTGAGATCTGGCAAACAATCAATACTGAATGTGCTGGTGCATTGTCATGGTGAAGGATCCATCCATGTTCGGTTAAATAGTGTGCACTGTTGATTTTCCTAAATTCAGTTCATCAGCTATCATTCGGACAGTTTTTCGATGATCGGTAAGGACAAGGGGACCACACACGATCAATGTTGTCATCAACACAGATGGTTGAAGGTCATCCCGGCCTTGCATCATCCGTGGAGTCTTTTTGGCCATCTATAAAATGCTTAATCTACTTGGAAACAGATGTTTTCTTCAGAGCATTATCACCATAAACTGCTGTCAACATTTCAGTAATTTCTTGATAACTTGATAATGCACTTCACCAAAAAACTTGATGCTGATTTGCTGCTCTGTGATTTCATCAATTTCCATTTTTGACAAACAGTAAAAACAAGGACTACAAAAACTAACATAACTGGCACCATACACAAAGCTCGATGATTCGCCAAGCAGAGATGGCTCTTTGGGTCTCAGGCAACTAGTGCTGCTAGTGGGCTTTAGTCCACGTCATGGCCTTCCAGATTGCTCGACTTCGCACATTTATTACACAGACCACGTATATGGGCATTGTAGTTTCTGACTAAATCAGTTATAGTGAATTGCATAGTGATCTCACTGACTTAGTGAAAGAATCATATGCAAATCTCTAAGACTCAAAGCAAGAAACATTAAAATTTACCCATACTGCCATCACTCAAAGTTAACAAAAAGTATTATTAACATTAAAATTGAAATGAATGTGTAATAAGTTCATGAAAATGAATTTTCTTCATCACTGCCCATGTGTGGTAATTCTGGTGTCACAATTCGTGTGTTTACATTTATGTATTTCAGTGGACATTTTTATCACATGCAATACAGGAATAGGAAATTCTTTTAAAAAAATAATATGGATTTTTGTGGAAAGAGTTTCGAGTGAAATATGACTCAAGTGTTTGGAGCACCCTAAAAATCCAGAACCGTCCTTACTAGGAGTACTGGGTCTTCAACTTAGTCAAAGCATTCGTTGTGCTTCCTGGAATTTGCATAACACACCCACTCTTTGGTTCTCCTGACAATGGAACATGCATACGGTTGTGTTATATTTATTTATCTGATACAAGAGAAGGGTAGGTATCAACCTTTAGGACAAAAGTCAGTCCACACCTCCTATTTCCCTTGTCCTTTCACCATTATTGAACAGCACAATTGGAACTCTATTAAGAAAATTGGCTACTCTCAGATTTGCTATGTGGCCGAGAAGTACATTTAACAATTTTAATAAATACTAATTTTCAGAGTTTTCATATTAAATTTAGCATGCATGTATTAACTTATGAGCCTTAGTCCCTTTAAATAGTTATTATTCATTGATAATTTGGTGTTTTGGTTCCTGGTCAAAATCCTCCATGCATATAGTAGATTCAGACGGTAGTAGGAATTTTCTAACTCTTGATCTAATATCTTAGCATATGTTACAGGTTATGTTGAAAGCCATCGTACTTAGTTTGATGATCAATGTACTCAACTGGTTGAACTTGATCATGAGTTGGTAAGGACATTCTACCATTTGTGTATGTTGTGATTATCAGTGTCTTTCCTAATTATGCAGAGCTTTGGTGTGACATTGAGTTGACTGGTACTGCACTGTCAGAATTGACCTAATGTTTTTTTGAATTATAGCATTATTGATCTATAGGACTAAGATATTTTTCATATCTTCAATTGCATTAGGCTTCCCTTTGTCCAATTCATTGGTTTACCGATAATGAGCTATATACTGATGCTAGGTTGCTCTTTAATTGCAGTTACTTCAACCTTAGGGAGGTGGAAGTTGTGATCATGTATGTTAAATCCCTGCTTGCAATCAAAGGTGCAGGTAAAGTTAATCAGAATGAAATAGGAGTTCTTACACCATATACTAGGCAGGTAAGTGCAATGCGTTTTACATTTATTTTTACATCTACTTTGATATCAATTGGTGAATAAAAATTGGGCTCTGAATAAAAACTTAAGGGTATTGTGCATGTCCAAACTCATCTCACTCCTTCAGGCATGCTCCAATGGTGTTATTGAATATTTTATGGAGTTAAAAATAAAGTAATTTCCTTTTTATTCTTGTGATTATGTTTCTATGGGTTTTGAGATTTTTTTTAAATTCAAGATAGAAATACTTGATTTAGAGACTCTGAAAGTGCATGGATTGCTTGTTAGACAAGTAATCTTTATACTTCCAGTCCTCCTATATTTTGCAATACTCCCGTCAACTTCATTCACTCGACTCTAGATTGCACTCGCAAATTCATGAATTGCACCTAGGTATTATTTTTTATACTTTATATTAAAATTATTACTAATGAATATTTAGAATATGGTAATAATTGGTATAATCCATGTTTATATTTTGGTAAATTGTTCAATTTTATGATATATGGAAATGAATTATAAAAACTCATTTAGTTAAATCCGGATGACATGAATCTCTTTTTTTTATTTTTGCTCTAATTTGTTGGCATACTAAAAACAATGTCTGGAAAATTTCTTTTGATAACTGTTACTTAAAATTTTACCAAGGTTTACAAGTTGAAGCAGGCCTTGAGGAAGAAGAACTGGGTCGATGTTGAGGTGGGCTCGACTGAAATATACCAAGGACGAGAAAAAAGAGTAATGATAATTTCTACTGTCCGTTCTGCAAAGAGTGCAATTGAAGTGGACTCACATTACAGAATGGGATTTTTATCAGACCCTAAGGTTGGTATTTGAAATTAGTCCTTCCCCAAAAGATATTTGTATCTTAAAAAAGCAGAAGTTTATAGTTTAGAATTGATGCAGTCTTATAAAATTTCACATTTGTTAACAAAAAATGATTTCTCATTAGTCACTTTTAACAAGTTATTATTTAAGTATAGTCCTGATTGTGTCGGTACTTGGTACTTAGATTAATGGGGGTTTCTCTTCCATTCATAGTGGTTTATGGGAATGAAATTAGCTTTAGAAAACAAAATTGGCCTCATGAATAATAATTGAAATTATCTTTTTCTTCTTTAAGCGCTTCAACGTAGCCATGACCAGAGCTCAGGCTAGGCTAATCATCGTTGGTGACCCTTATGTTTTGGCCCGCAATGAAAATTGGTTGGCTGTGATGAACTTAACGCAAGAGCATAATACTTTTGTGGGGGCACCATATATTCCTCGGGATGATAATTATGTAGCACGCCTTCATCCTTTGTTTAAGCAGCTAACACTTTCATCGCAGTGAAGGAAGATACTTCTACATCAATGAGGAGTCATCTAGGGGAAAATGGGTAAAGTGGGGTGTATTAATGTACAAGAACGTGAGCAAGTCAATGAAAAGTTCCTTTATCAATTTATATCAAAATATTTTTTATTAATTGTTCTTTTTTGTATTAGATATAGTATCTCATTTGGTATTTTAAATGATACTTATCAGATTTATTGTATATTAGGGTTATATTTGACACTATATTCAGTATTGCCAGCAGCAGGATGCCCATTACAGGTCATTCAGATTTGAATCTTTTAGTACTTGTAGCATATAAGAATGTGCACCTTTTGTAAAACAAACGTAATATGTGACTGGTTATCCCAAAACTTTATATGATTAACAACATCAACATGTCAGAGCAGTAAATAGTTTTTCATTAATGTTTCATTTTTTTCATATACAGGGTGTAGCCACATAACTTCCTTTTTTGATAGCATTTTGCATTTGAAGAAAGGAAGTTATGTTACTGTGTATTACTGTGTTAAGTAAAAAAGCAGTGTAGGCATTTATTATCACCAAGTCTCTGATGAAATAAAGTATATTGATGGATGATCTGACGACCCTGTGGGTCAGCTAAACAGGTCTCTGGGTTATATGTTGCTACCTGAAATGAAAGGACATTCAGTTTCAAACTGAATCATTGTACAAATATTAAGGCTTCCAAATTTCATGACATTAAAAAGGCTGTTTAAAGCCAGATTTGGGATTTTTTTTTTTCACTTTGACTCACAAGGCAAGCCTATTTTTTTATACTATTATTAGCATTTCTGCTGTGTGTACTGATTAAAGATTGTTTGTACTAAAGTTTGATGTCCTCTTTTGGAAATGTGTAATTTCGCTGTATGTTTATTAATTGTTAGGAGTTGGACATGGTTGTGTGGGGTATCTCTTGAATAATTTCATGAACACAAAGTTCTTGAAATTTACTGATTGCGAAGGCTTAAAAGATTTTGTACTCCCTTTTATATTCCAAGATGGTCTGGCACTATGAATTGAACAGACTTGGTGAGAATCTAATTTAATGCTTCATTCGCATGCGTAAGATATTTTTATAGAAAAAGAAATTAAATGCATAGCGCATGTCTTCATTCAGCCAGTTAACCCATAAATGTTTTCAATTTTTCTATGTAAATCAATGATTGCCTCCAAAGCATTTTTTAAAATCCACTCATAAATAGTACTTTTAAAATCTATTTCCCTTTTTGTATGACACATTTGTTGTAAAAAAATGACCAATTAATAAATTCGAAAATATTTGAGTTTTTTAATGCAAAATCTCAGACACTGTCGGTAAATGCCATCAGTTGTGTGGGTGATGAAATGAGAGAATATGTAGAAAGTTAAGATTTTTTAGGGGGCCCTTATTACTCGGGTCATTTCATGATTCAATTAAGATTTTATGGAAGGTCCTGATTTCGCCATTATGTTTGCAAAAGATGTAGTGGAGTTTTATTGGTAAGATCTGTTGATACATCAACTTGAATAGTAAATTTTCTACTTTTCAGTTTACCACATTAAACCTCTTGTAATTGTCATTGAAGAATTAAAAATATTCTACCAGTCATTTTGGTTTTTGATGGACCCTATAAACAGCAATACTTTCCATTCCAATAAGTCCTGCATAACAGAATTCTTAACTAAATCCCCAAGCACCTGCTATCAAAAAACTAATTTTCAGAGCCTCATACTTTCTGCTTCCCTTAATGTCTTTTGAAATCCTTAAATCATCATCCCTCCAACTTGGTTACCAAGCTTACTACATTCTAATAAAGTTCAATAGTCCAGTGTCACTCTGTTCAACACATCAATGCTAAGTTGTCTAGTTTTGTTTGAAAGTGGACCATTTTCAAATCCTAATTTGTATTTTTTCTTTGTTTTAAATACCTTTACATGATGTTGTTAGGCTTTCATCTTACCTAATTACCAAATTAAGAGGTGGTCTGGTGGCGACTGCACCTCCTTGACTGAAAGTAAGGATAGGACTGATGGATGAGTATGTGATCCCTGTATCAAGCAAGTCACTTGTTTCATGTATACCATCCATACATATTTCTGGTTGCCTGACCGCCTAAAGCAGGCTCGACATGGTGATTTATAGATGGTGCTGAATGTATTCATTTTGATTATAAATAAAAATTATAAATAATATAACAGGTTTGAGTGATTTATTTTAATAGCCAAAAATAATCCATGTATATCATAAAATTAAGAGTACCCATGAAGTCGAAGCCAAAAATAAATTTGTGCATGGGGAGACAAATGAAAAACCTAATAAGCATTTGATTAACCATGCCATTTTTCTGTAAGTTGATGGTACTGTTAGCAATGCTTTAAAGAATATCTTAAGGAAAAGCCATGATCATTCTGGTCTTACATTAGAGAAATGCAGGGTAAAGGTTCAACTGAAGATTGTTTGAAGGGTGGAACGGGCGAACTAATTGTGGGAAGCCTGAAAAAGGGAATTATTCAGGCAAGTTCGTCCAGAGCGTCTTCACTAAAGATACAAACTCACCAAGCAAGCTTCCACAACCACCTGGGGAACATGTGAGTGGCATAACAACGTCCAAGAAAGGAATAGAACATCTCCATAGAATCAAAGCTAAAAAAGCAATCAAGTCCGTAGAAATACCTGCTAGAATGTTTAAGGAATTAGCTGAAGACCTGTTTTAAGAAGGTATATTATTTAAGTCGATAGAAGAAGGCTCAGTATCTCTTGTTTGCATGCCTGCTCCCATAACTCCCATCTATAGAGGCGGTGATAGTGAGGTTCCTACCAAATATTGGCCGGTATCCTAAACATCATTTTCCTGTGAAATATTAAAACATTATTGTGGGTAAATGTTATGAGATTTCTCGATATTAGTAAGATACTAAGACACAGCATGGATTTAGGAAGAGCAAATCTTGTGATGGGTTTTTTATTCACAATATTCTTGAATCCAGAAAAAACAATACAAGATTGGATTTAAAATTAGCTTTTGATAAATTCCTACACAGCAAAACTGTTACACAAACTGAAATGCTATGGTATCAATGATGAATTTAATTAGACTTCTTGTCATACTGCAAACAAATAGTAGTCATCGATGAGTTGTGCTCAATGGAGGTAGATGTAACCTTGGGCATCCCCCAGGGAAGTGTAACATGGCTGCTACTATTCTTAATATAGATTAATGGCTTTAAATTGTGTGGTACTTGCAACGTTACATTATTTGTAGATGCCACGATGGCAAACGGAAATATGGGCCCCTGCAGATTGCAAGCTACTCTAGATTTTTTGACACATCAGATTGGTACTAGGAATGGGTATTAGTTGCAAATTCTCAGTTTTGATATTTTGGAGCACCAGTAGTTTACATATTTGCATGAAATAATGAAATAGAAGGTTATGTGTTAACTATGGCAGATCAAGTTAAATATTTGGGTGTTATTCATGGGGAGCATATATCAGAAGAATTTGTGGATGTGAATTAAAGAAATTAATCTCATTAAAGGAGTGGCGGAGAAATATAAAGCGATAGTTTAAGAGAGGTAATATTTCACTTAGGTTGGGCCACATTTGAAATATACCACAAGTATTTGGGATCTTTGGGAGAAAGCATTGATAAAAGAATTAGATAAAGTTCAGCGAAAATCCACCAGATTCATAAAAAATTATTATGATAAGAAAAGGGGTGCAGCAGGCCTTAGAAAAGAACAAGTGAGACTTAAGACTTTTAGCAAGGTATAGAACACACAAATTGACTATGACACTGTGGGAATTATTCAGTGGTCAGTGAGTCCTTGTACCCAGATGAAGGTGGCTGGGACCACCGAAATATTGAAGTGGTTTGTGTTTTGGATAATCTTTTTTTGTGTCAGTGTTCCATTTGGCATCTTCATACTTATTAAAAGCTATAAACATGTAAGTTTGAGCTACAGACATCGCTCTGAAAGGGTCATGTTTCTCAATCATGAATATTATGATCTCTATCAGTGTTTGCTGATATTTTATGCATTTTAATGCAGAACTTAAATCCCTGCTCTTTGTGGATGACTTGATTGTTAAAATGATTGTTTTTGTATGTAATAATAATAATAATTTGTCCTAACTAAATTTACCATTTAATGGAATTTGAATTTTAAATTGGAATATTATTTTATTATTGTTTGCTTCCATGAAGAAGCATATGCATGCTAATTAGAATGTGATATGCAAATTAGCATGCTAATAAATTGATCAGTTGCTTTTCTTGCATTTGAATTGGTGAAATATTGTTTGGATTTCTATCATGGTGATGAAATAAATTTTTGCCAATGTTTGTATATCTATCTCTTCCAATTCTTGATGAGTAATGACTCAGACAATGAAATGTCACCATAAATGGAGTTCCTAACCTGAAGTAAATCTAGGGAAGATACATTCCTGATAATATATTGGCATGGCTAATTTCTTCTCAGGATAGGGATAGGACCAGCATATTTTTTCAATTCGTGAAGGAGTATTCATTTCCATTAGCAAATAACAAAATAGGCATATTTAAATCTTTTCATCATCATTTTTCTTACATCAGAAGGCACTAGCATAGTTTGTCTAGTTATCATGTGTGAGGAGGTTCATCTGTGCTAAATGTTTTTCACCCACCTGTGAACTTAATACAATATTACAATAGTATAAAAGTCAGTAAATTTTCCCGGTTTTACTTCTTTATGAAGCCAATATAATAGGTGATTCCAGCATCTGGTGAATTTTCATTATAAATTTTGGGGGAGTTGTTTGCTTATTTGGTGATTTACCTTAATAAACTGTGAGGTCCCATTTTTATTAAATATTCATGATGGTCAACCAAAATCTTTTATTTCTATTGTGTGCATGTAATGGATGAGAGGTTCCAGAAGGCTTTTTAAAAGAAGCAAACCATTAATTTGCATTGAAGGCAATTATTTTGAAATATGCCTCATGATTTTTATCATACTTTCAAAATAGTAATTTGCATAATGGAGAGATTTGGAGAGTATTATTGATGGGAAAAGTTTCATTATTTAAGTTAGCTGAAAATATGTACCAAAAAGCGAGACGGCGTTTATACTATACCAAAAGTATCGAGGCACAGAAGAAATTGCCAGTGACCTACTTGACACATTGAGAGCTCTTACTGTGATGACAATAATGGATAAAACTTGATCGTAAGTTCTCGGATAATTAATGCCGTCTAAACTTTTGGGGTCGGTGATTATGTTACGTGCATCACAGAATACCACACATGAAAGACCATATGGTTTTAGCGCCGCCCTAGCGGGAATTTAATAAGCGACTAAATATGACGTTTATTGGGTGTTTATCTGTGTCCCGTACCCTGTGCCTCTAAGATAGTACACCTTTGCGCTTTGTTTTACATTTGTTTCACAATGTGGTGCACTCCTCATGCGATTGAACTGAAAGATTTTTAACCGATATCAATCATTGTTTTCGTGAAATAACGTTTTAAATTAACACACTTGAATAATGTTAAGTTCAGTATTTATTACAATTGATCGTGCACTCTCGTGACAAACGATGAATCACGAGTTTTATGTGTGTACCCTTTTAAGGGGTCCTAGGGTAACAGTCTTGTAATATTTTTTTGCGCCAAATACCTAATTGTATGTTTGGGCAAATTAGGTTAATTAATGAAGCATCATAAACACTAAGCAGGTGCAATGATTGGCATTCTGAAGGTCAAGGCGCACGATAAAATCGCAAGCAAGCGACGGTTTTCCTTAGTTCTTGCTGCTTGAGCGAAGCATGGCTTTTACTGTGCCGCATCTCCCGATAGCAATCGAAGAAACACTTTTGTTAGACGGTGCAATAGCTGTTTTAAAGGAGGTCAGGCCACTCTGGAAAAAGGAGAACATCGAATTTAAGGTAGGAAGTTTAAATTCTCAGTTTTCTCGATATCTGGGCAGTTCTGAGATCCGTGTGATCTGTTATACTGCTTACGTTTCTCCTACGTATGCTATCTATGCGTGCTCAAGGCACCTTTATAATTAAAATTGTCCATCTGTTCTGTTTGCAGTCTGAACAGTAGTGTTTTAAAAATATCACTGTTGTGTCTGCGTAAGCGGTATACTATGTTATCGGCTTGGCCAACATATTTGGGAGCTGAACAACATTTATTGAAAGCTTAAATCGCTAGTTAATTCTGGCAATATTAATGCGATTGTGGAACGATTGTTTCTACTAAGTTGAGAAACATTGCATGGAAATATCATTTATTTTATTTGGACGCACCCACTGTTGGGTGTGTATTGTATTCCTTTAAATTTCTTGACGAAATTCTACATATTTCACCATCTCAAAGAAATGTCATACTTTGCACCATATCACAAACCATTTTATTACGTGGGTATTCATGACATGTATCCTCTTCCCAAAATTGAACACACATTTCCTTTGTTCAAGTGTTTATTGTATCTTGACATGTCGGGGTTCTTATAATAGCATCCGTGCAATATTCACCCGCAGCTTATTTTGTTTTTTGGCAAAACCGTGTATTCAGTGTGGTTCCAAATTGCCTGCCTAAATTATACGGACATTTATCGATGAAATTTGCTTTTTCCAGTGCAATATACTTGTTTGCAAATCCTCCCGTGAATTTTTCGAACTTAGGGGCCAGTCGTTGGATCCTATTTCCATTGATAGAGAGGAGTCCCTTTGCCCTGCACATGGCGCCTTTGGTTTTTAAAAAGGCGTCTTCTTCCATCCGCCGTCACGATAGCTTGCGTCATCCGAATACGTGGGCGATACGTTTGCCCACTCAGAGGCATGAATGGTTCAGGCACCATTCAAACTTCTTTCCTTATTACATTCCTTCCATCTGATCTGATACACGATAAAAAATATTCCTGTCAAACGTATCGCTCATACACTTCTCCCTCCTCTGCAATTACAAATCTGCGATGCAGGAATCATTGATGGCTTGTGTACACCTAAATCGTGTATTTTTTAAAGTCTTATGTTCCTTTTAGCCTTAATAGTAATGCAGTTTATTAGTGGGTTATTTTAAAAACGAAAAATACATATCAATACATAATAGCCTGGAGCGTGATTTAAAATCTCCAATGTTGCCATTAAAATGATTCCACGAACCGTTCTCGAGAAAGGTTTGCAATATTTTGTCGTGCCCCGTGTCACTTATAGCTAAGGCCCAGATCTCAATGCGTAACTTCTGCTTTCTCACAAGAATTTGCCTTCATTGATGTTCCAGAAGAACATTTTATAATTCTTAAACCAATTTGAGCCGTTGCGGAGGGAACAGATTTTTTTCACTGATGCTTTGCTTTATTTCTGTGAAGAGGTTGAAATCTCTGTCTTCTTAAGTCACGGTTTTTCAGCTTATGTTGCACCATCTGAAGTTCAAAGGACCTTCCACATTGAATAATAAATACAATACCACCTTTTGGAGCTCCTAAGTGTTGAGACAATGGAATGAGTTCGTAGATTTCAAAAAAGCCATATTTCGCTCACAAAAAAACCGTATTTCACCGTGCAATTCTCTATGAACTCGTGTTAACTCCGGCATAACCGCCGGTGTAGGATGTAATCGTTTTCAGGACGGACCTCACGGTGTCCCAGATGAAAAATGTGTGGATCTGAACCATCTAGGTTGACAGCGATTAAAAAAGTAGTTATTCAGATATTTTTATTGGAAGACTACGAAAGATGGCCGGGGTAAGGTCTCTCAGTTATATCAGCTCAATGTGTTTGACGCTAATCTATTTGGGTTTGAAAGCAATAGTGATGCCATTGTCGACGTCGGTTTTCCAAGACAGCGAGTCTTAGCATTACTCAAACTGCGCGGCAATGCGAAAGTTCAAAACGCGAGCGCTCTTCCTAACACACCTCGACACGATAACAGATGTGAATGACATAGTTGCAATTATTGCGTAACCGACGTTGATTAAACTACACATAATAAGGAGGCTGGGTATAGTTATTACTTCACTGTTTTGCGCCAGCAAATGTGGCTACCATGAGTCGACATCTTTGCCATTCGTACAGGCTGTTTAGTTGATTTATTACATAAAACCAATGCTCATACAGAAAACGTAAGGTTCTATGTACATCAGCTCGCATACTAAATGATACACATAAGCTCTTTGCATGAGAATTTGGCGACGGTGAACGGAAAGAGAGTGGGTTAATTGCAAATGTAAAATGAATTGCTGGAAAAGTAATGCATATCCTTACAATTTTACTACCGTCATCGATTGTATTTGATAAATAACTAAACCGAAAAATAGACAAAGATGCCATTGTTCTTTAGAAGCAGCAGGAATGGGCATCTTCAGCGTTGATAGACTTTTAGGAACAGCTGTAATGCGGCTAAAGCAGCGCTGTTACTTTTTACTTTCGCCTTTGGAGGAAACTTTTAAATACGAGTACATCATAGTTAAAGTTAGTGGGATGTATACTAAGTTGGATTTTGATGGAAGAAATTTGTTAAATTTAAGCTATATTATATGGTCGCGGTAGTCCAGGAGCTACTGACCGGAGGGTCCGGGTTCGATTCCCGGGAAAGCCTCTCCAGGCACCTGCAGCTCCACCCAAGCTATGTGATTTTTCAGGTACCAGATCTTTCTGGGAAATTATAACTGGCACAGGGAAAGGAACTGGCCCCCCTACCCTGATGTGTGAATTTCACACGCCGTTGGGCTTAGTACTGGGTGAACTCCACCATCACCTACCAAACCGATCTTCAGGTTGATTACTGTGTTTATGGTTTTTTATTATGTATATTTGCAGAAGACCATTGGAAAAGTTTACCGACCAATTCAAAAGATAAGTAGATACTTACTTGAATACTAAATATTTATTTCATTAATTATATGTTAGATATTCTCACCATTTTTTAGTTGAGACCGGTCAATATTTAAGTGTCTGAGATCACAATGCAAGCATATACATGTATTTCCCAGCTTGTGTATGCAATTGTGTATCCTCGGCGAGTAGGTCCGCGTACTTCTTCCAAGAACACGGTCAAGTCACCAAATTGCAAAGAGCAATTTGGTGACTTGACCGTGTTTTGGGGCTGGTTTCCAGAGACACTCTTGTCGTGCCCCTGTGTGGCAGCCTGCAAGGAAAATATGTGGTTCTTTAAGGGAATATCAGGGTCCACCATAAAGGAATTTCGTTTGATTAGACAGGTGGATGGAAATGCAATGAAAAAGTAAGGGCAAAACATTAGGTAATTTATTTCGTTTGCGTTTGTAAATTTGTGGCTTCAGCATTCCGAAAGTGTTCATTAAGAAACTAGGTGATGTGTAAAGTAGATCATCGATGTTTGTTTAATGTTCTAACGTTACAGAGTAGTATCCGGTTAATTTTTGGTACAGAGGAAATTACGGAGACTCGACACATTATTTCTATCATAATCACTCCGGTTCACTCAGATAAATTAGACTCGTGCATTTCTAGATTTGAATACTCTTTTTGCCCTTGAACTTATCTGATTAATGTGATAGCGTTAAACTTTCACATATTTAGGGGAAATATCATGAATATTTTTCTCTTGCGAATATTTCACAAAACCACTCGTTAAATGTCCAAAGTTACCTGTTTCAAATCGAAAATGTCGTGAGATCCCCTGCCACATACTCACAAGTTGGTTCATGTTGGTTTTATGTAGGTGCAGATCAATCCGTAGTTCTAATAATGTGTTTTTCTTATGAGATCGTCCTCTGTTTCCATTTGCACGCTCTTACGAGACGTGTGTGAATGAGCGAAGTTCACATAATGAGTTCACTTTTCGGTGAACCATACACGAATCGCTGCCTTATTGCTAGTTTAGTTGTGTTCTAGAAAGATTTAGACGGAAAAAAAATCCAAACTATTATTTATGGAATATAGTTCCTTGCAGGGCGTCGGAGCCAAATTGACGAAATTCACCTGTGTATAGAAAGTTCATCTAGGGAAGAGAGCTAGTAACGATTGTAAAAATTAAATGAATCCTATTTATCGTCCACAATAAAGCGTCTAATAGCCGATACGCATGGAGAGCTGCTAACAGGAAAACCTCACTCGATTGGAGAGAATTAAGTCAGGGAATTGTCACTATTGACAGGAATTTCTTAAACAACGGTCTATTGGTAAAATTGTTTGGAATCGTGAATTTAAAATCACGGAAAAGAAGCACCCTGAACTTTTAATGACACCTATTTCATGGTTAAAGAAACGTCAATATTTATAGATTTTGACCAATCCAGAATGCATAACGTAGTAATAAGTCATTATACATTGTGAAGTTAAAGAATTCATGCAGCTTTTTGTTTACTTTTCGCCTATTTGAACTTGAGGGCGTGTGTTAATTCAGTGGGTATATCACTGGGCAAGTTATTGACCAGAGGGTCCGAGTTTGATTCCGGGTTCCGTTCCGGGCTCAGCTTCACTCGAGCTGCGTTATTTTTCGGCTATTAGATCTTCCTGAGAAAGAGCTTGGCGGTGTAGGGAAGACAACTCCTACCTGGATGGTGTGTATTTCACGCGCTTAGTATAAGGTGAACTTTGCCTTCACTTATCAAACCAATCTTTCGGGTTGATTGCTGTGGTTTTTCTTGAGAGCTTGGCCTAATGGTTTATTTTAATTAAACGTAAGCAAGAGGCCTACTTTCATCCAGTTGAAGGTGAACGAGTTCTTTTGGTTGCTCCAGGTGCAATAAACAGTTATAATCGCAAGAAGCTATTCCTTCGAAATACTTGAACAGGCTACTACTGTGCTATATTCAATATGTCATGCCATGGAACATCTTACAAATCCAAGAGACTGTAGGAGATGCCGCGACAGTAACTTTTAACGGAGTCATCCGCTAATATGCATTTCAATGAAACAATTTCAGAGCGTAAAAATCATTCGCAATGGCCAGGATTCCCGGTCAAGGCGAATGATTTTTACATTCTGAAACTGTTGCATCTTACAATTATTTCGCCTTCCCTTCCGCCGAACCCTAGACAACTGACCGCTTACTCCAGCCCCCAAAAGTTTTCTTTTCACGCAGGAAAGGGGATCAAAATTACATAGTTGTAGGTCAACCTCATTGGATGACCTACTCAGTATGAGGTCGTTTCTGTGCATTATTAGCACTAGAAAATGAAAGCGGTCTGATAAAAGAAGTGTACACGGGAGACGGTGTAAGGCGAGTAGCTCGGTGTCGGCCTCAAGCCAAGGAAAGGTACACCGTTGCCTCTGTGGCGTCCGTTGAAAGGTGAATGGGGCCGGGGCTGGAACCGTACGCTATCGAGATGATGTATCGAGTTTACGTGCAGATGTCAACAATTGAATACAACTTGCCGATAATAGTAATTTTATACCAGCGCGAATTGTGGGTACACTCGTTTGCGAGCTACATTAATGTTCTCTCCATGAATAAATATATATACATTCAAGTATGCCTACAAGTTGTATTGCACAACATGTTTCGGTTAATCTTGAAGAGTAACCTGGTACATTAATGTGCAAATACCACTCAAATTTACGAATGAAATAATACGGATGGTTGTTTAGGGTTTGATTTGGATTTCGGTCAATAAATGGTGTAATTGTTAGAAGGTATTGATATTACAAAACAACATCAGCGCTATGCAAAATAAGTTCTTAGCGGTAGAGTGGCCTTTCGCTTTTGAAGCCGTTCACACTGACTTCTGGCTTAAGCCTTTCCGAACGGCCTGTCGTCATCCGATGCGTTTACGGAGTCGTGGTGACTGTCAAAGCGTGGCGATCAAGATACTAGTGGATACAATACAGAATTGGAAATAGGAAAGGATAGTACTTTTTAAAAATATTTTAGTTCCCTGGAAGCCACCGCTAGTGTGTGTGGCAGGGGGTGAGTGCACAAAAGACTAATTTGGACTCGAGCATTTTAATCCCTGATCCCTTATCGTTCGTGGAAAAAATGACATCTTAAATCTATCTGTGCTACACTTAATCTCTCTAATTTTACTGACACGATTTCACCTACTGTATTGCGCTGGGGGCAATAATGCCTTTTCAGCATAATTGCTAAAGAGACATTCTTCCAATTATTGCAAGACGTTTCATCTGTAATCTGACCTTCGCTGTGTGAGTGGTTCCCATCCTAGATCGTTCAATAGTTTGGATATTCTACTAAGTTGATCATACCAACGTTTTACTTATCTAGCTCTTCTACGCAGCACGCGATCCAATTCAGCGATCAATTCAACTTCGTGAGGATCGCATATGCTAGCAGCATATTCTAAATGAGGCCTAACCAGCGAAAGTTAACGTTTCTCTTTGACCTTATCATCACTTTTACCCAGAACTCTTCCAATAAATCTTATTTTTTAGCTTTTCCACGCATTCCCCGTAAATATTTCACCCGGGAGAGGTCGTGAGTGAGGGTAACGCATAGGTATTTAATCGAGTCTACAGATTCCATTTCGGTGTTCCCGATGCAGTAGGCGTTCGGGAGGGAATTGTTCTTTTTCCAAAAATGTATGACTACGCACTCTTTTATCTATGCCATATGCTTCTAGCTTTGTGAGCAATTAACAGTGAGGTACTTTGTCGAAAGTATTCTTAAAATTTAGAAAAACCTCGTCCACTGGAACATTTCTCTCCCCCGAAATAAGGATATCATGAACAAAAAGCAAGTCGTCTCGATGGATTTGCCCTTTCGGATACCGCGGTGATTTTTCATCAATAACTGCTGACCATCCAGGTGTCTCACAATCCAGGTTACGTTACCCGTTTTTCAATCACTGGGAACCTTGTGATCTAGTAGCGATTTTTTAAATATGATTTCTAAATAAGGTGCAATTTCCGACGCTATTTCCTTAAATATACGAGCGGGCCCGGAGGATTTATAAGGCTTAATATTTTTCAGCAAATGTTTTGACGCTTTGAAAGGAGGAATTTAATAAGTTAGCCTTTTCCGAACCTTTTAGTTACTCTTTTGATTAATGGTTTTTGAGTGAATTAACTGTTCATATATTTCCCTGAATCTCTCTGCCATACGACCAAAATGGATTCGGATTTTTTTTCAAATTTTCCGTTAATTTTTTTCCTTTTGAGTTCGCTTTTTCCCCTAGATATCTTGTAATCTCAAATGGTCTAATTTCTTTTTCGGTACAGATATAATCCTTAATATTTTTCATCTCGGTATGTCATAGCCTTTGGCGTTCCGTATTATCTTTTAAGAAATTTACTGGGAATGAACTTGTTGACTTGAGCGCGTGATCTCAAGGAAATGTATCCTCAGTATTTCGGTGATAACTATCTTTCTTTAAACTTGCAAATTGACTCAGTAGCACGCATTTTAGGCCATTGTAGTCCTCTTTCTTAAAACGAGTAACTTTTTCTTTTAGGGTTTTTATTTCTGACCCCATATAGTGAAAACTTAGCTTTTAATGCCCACTGTTCACTGATTTCTTTTATAGATTCTGTAGTCAAGACTTTTTCGGGAATGTTCGTTGCTAACAAATCAAGAATATTTTCGCCCCTAGTTGGTGAAGTTACAGGTTGATGCGAGCAGTTCAACGTAAAGTAATTCATTAGCGACTCGCAGGTATCTTTGTCTTTACTCCCCGTTTCAAAACTAAATGTCCTCTAATCAATAGATGTGACATTGAAATCTCTACCGATGACAACTTAGCGATCGTTGTTTTGGGAAAAGAATCCTTTGTTTTGCTGATCTAATTCTAGTATTGAATTATCTTTTTCATGAAATGTCCCGGTCGGCGATATCACTGGATAGCCAGCTTTCTGTTCCAATAATTATATCTGCGCTTATACTTTGAATAAGGAGATGATATTTAGCAACTTTGTTTTTTAAACCTCGGCAATCAACTACCAATACAGGTGATGTTTCCTTGGCATTGCGGTCGTTTGAATTTTTATGAGGACCATTTTCTCATTATTATTGAATCCCTTGCTGTGCTGGCAGGAGTAATAAAAATTGCTCCTGGTAGGGTCACCCATGCCAGATAGGTCGAAGGTTAGGAGCCAGACGAAAGGTAGTCCACGCAGCGTCTGTTCCTCAGTGAGGCGGCTGCAATGGCGTCTGACCCCAGAGGGGCGGTCTATAAGTGATGGTGTCACATTAAAAACGCTATTGAGGAAGGCAACGGGAAACCACATCAATTATCATTCCCACGATAAATATCATGGTCACTACAGAGATTTTGAGTCCTAGCAACTATGGGGCTCAACCCAATCGGCCGTGTGTCGTGCCCGGCAGTGGGGGAGGCAAGTCTTCCGCGGTTGTCATCCGACGAAACCTTTGCAAGGAAAAACCAGCAGCAGCAGGACAGAAGATGCAGGAGAAGAAGACGAAATTAGTTAGGATAGGAACGTAGAATGTTAGGACAATGATGTGGAAATGGACATTGGAGAATGTTAAGCGAGAAATGGAAAAGGAAAATATAGATATTTTAGGTCTATGCGAGGTGAGATGGAAAGATAGCGGGGATTACTGGAGTGATAAGTATAGAATAATATACAGCGGTGGGGACGAGAGCCAACGAGGGGTTGCCATAGTATTAAATGAAGAGGTAGGAAGAAGCGTAGTCAACATAGAGCAGGTAACGGATAGAATACTACTAGTGGAGATAAAAGCAGAACCGACGAACTTAGTTATTATTCAGGTATACATGCCACCGAGCAACCATAAGGAAGAAGTGGTCGATAGGATATACGATCAGTTAGAGGACATGATCGCGTGTGTTCCTGCAGGGAAACATTTGATAGTGATGGGGGATTGGAATGCGACGGTAGGCGAAGGAAGAGATGGTGATGAGGTGGGCGACTACGGTTTAGGCACGAGGAATGACCGCGGGGAGAAAGCAGTTGAGTTCTGCAGGAGACAGGGGTTAGTCATCACCAACACTTAGTTTAGACACCACAAAAGACGCAAGTATACATGGAAAATGCCAGGTGACTCAGAAAGATATCAGCTAGATTATATCCTGGTTAGACACAGGTTTAGGAACAGTGTGATAAATTCCCACAGCTTCCCGGGAGCGGATGCGGACTCAGACCACAATTTAGTTGTTATGAAATGTAGCGTACGTTTCAAAAAGATAAGGCAGGGGCGGCGAGTTAGAAAATGGAATGTAGAAGCATTAAATGGGTTGAAAAAGAAGGAATACAAACAGGCGGTAGAGAAAATCATGGAGGATGGTAAAGGGCTTATAACTATCGAAGAAAAATGGGAAATGATCAAAAAAGGGTTGTCTAAAGCCGCAAAAGACACTATTGGAACCGTTAACGCTAAAAGGACTAGGAAACCATGGATCACGGATGAGATGATTACAAAGATGGATGAGCGGCGAAAATGGAAGAATATAAATACAGAATTAGGCAAAATGAAGTACAAAGAATTGAACAATAAATTGAGGCGGGCAACAAATAAGGCAAAAGACGCATGGTGGAAGACGCAGTGCGAGGATATGGAAAGTCTGCAGAGGAAGGGTGAAATCGGTGCGCTGTACAGCAAAGTTAAATCGTTATCGGGAAGTAAGAAAGGAAGAGCTATGCTAACAGTTAGAGATAAGGCGGGTAAGGTAATAGTTGACGCAGGAAAGATCCAAGAGAGATGGAAGGAGTATATAGAAGAACTGTATAGTAAAGAACTCAGACCAACAAAGTTAGACATTGAAAATGAAAATGACGTAGAGGAAGACAGCTTAGGTCCAGGCATACTAGACAATGAGATAGAAAGGGCATTAAGGGAGATGAAACTAAATAAGGCCGTGGGGGTAGATAACATTCCCGTGGAACTTTTAAAATGCTTAGGAAAATGTGGGAGGAAGAGGCTATATGGGCTGATCCGTAGCATTTATGAGGAGGGAATCTGGCCGGAAGACTTTGTGAGAGCAGTTTTAGTTCCGATTCCGAAAAAGGTAAAGGCCACGTCATGTGAGGACTATAGGACAATAAGTTTGATATCCCACGCAGCTAAAGTTGTTCTCAGGATCATAAACAAAAGGATAGAGAGTAGGGCAAATGATTACTTAGGGGATGATCAGTTTGGGTTTAGGAAGGGGAGAGGTACGCGTGATGCCATTGCAGTAATGAGATTATTAATCGAGAGGAATATAGAACACAACCAGGAGGTATTTGCCTGTTTCGTAGATTTCGAAAAAGCGTTTGATAGAGTGAATTGGGAAAAACTAATGAGTATATTGCAGAAAATAGGAATAGATTGGAGGGAAAGGAGGCTAATCCGCAACCTGTACATGTCTCAGACTGCTCAGGTGCGGGTGGGAAACGGGGAGTCAGGATGGGCAGTGTTAGGAAGGGGTGTAAGGCAGGGTTGCCCATTATCACCGTTGCTGTTCAACCTGTATGCAGAGGAAATGATCAAAGAGGCATGTGAAGAACTCGAGGTAGGAATGAAAGTGGGCGGGGAATTCGTAAAATCAGTTAGGTTTGCTGATGGCCAAGCTTTAGTTTGTCAGTCAGCCAAGGGGCTGCAAGCATTGCTGAGTGAATTGGAAATTCAGTGCGACAGGTATGGGATGAGAATCAATATTAAGAAAACAAAGGTTATGCGATTTTCTAGAAAGAAAAAGGCTAAGCTTAACATTAGAATAGGAGGGCAAAAACTAGAGCAGGTAGAACAGTTTACGTATCTCGGTAGTGTTTTGGACCAACACGGTCAAAGTAGTAGGGACGTAAGGAGAAGAATTGCGCTAGGCAAAGAGGCTTTCACAAGGAGGAGGGAGTTGATGACGGGGACTTTGAGTAAGGATGTTAAGAAAAGACTCGTAAAAACTTTGATATGGAGCGTAGCTATGTACGGTGCGGAAACGTGGTCATTGAAGCAGGAGGATAGACGTAGACTGGAGGCTTTTGAAATGTGGGTGTGGAGAAGAATGGAGAAGGTGAAATGGACAGAGAAGAAAACAAATGAGGAAGTACTTGGTATGGTGGGCGAAGAGAGGGGTTTGTTGGGAGAAATCCTATGGAGGCAGGAAAAGTGGATGAAGGGGGTGTTGACCGGCAGTGGGATGTTGAAGACTGTGATAGAGGGTAGAATGTTGGGCAAAAGAGGAAAGGGAAGGAACAGGATAGGGATGTTGGACGGGATGAAGGGAGGAAGAAAGTACTCAGAGATGAAGAGGGACCTGATATAGAGTAGGATGATGAATTTTGTGTTTTGTTAGGAGTAATAAAATATTTGTTTGGTAGTTATGTCCATCGAAAAACCTACCTTAACCGGTAGATTACCTTAAAAAAAAAAAATTGAATCCCTTATAAAATTTCCCATGCGATGCTTTCTTCTTCGTGCCAAATGAACTATTGTGTGGCTATTGATGATGAGAACCAATAAAAATGTAATAATCCACACCGGCTCGATATCACCACAGAATAAAAATAAATATCTAACTGTTTTTACGTATTATAGAGTATGTACGTACTTATTATAAACGTGCTGACGTGACTATTGGTATAATGGAAGTGGATGCGCAGTATTTGATATATTAGTAGCATATTGAAACTTGATCATGTTTCCGAAAATTCTACTAAACCTAAATAATGATATATTTTTTAAAAAATCTTAATATTTTGTAGAACGTAAACTGACCAATTTAAAATTGCAATTTCCACAATTCATTCTGATATAATATTGAAAAATGGCACGTGGACATCTGTGTTGGTATAATTGTCAACAAACACGTGAGATGTCATCGCAAAGAAATGTTTAAATATGGCTTAAATATGAAAAGAATACCGTTTAACTAGCAAGTTGGTTACCCGTATTTTTTGCTCATCCGGACTTGGGATCATGGCTTCGGGAGCGTGTGTTTCTGACGTCCAAGGAGTACTAGAAAATTTGGTCTCGGCTGAATTCGTTTTAAGGTACAACTCACGTGTGTGTAAATTCACCTTGCGTCCATTCTCGGTAGATGCCACCAGTAAAAAAAAGAAGAGTAACAAAATCTAGATGTTTTGAGGTGTTACGTGGTGGAAATGATTCCTTTTAAGGGAAAAAACACTTCGTATTCCCACAAAAAATTACGTATTCTCCTCCAGCCAAGTTTTGAATCGCAAAGTTATATTCTCACCGGAAAAAGTTTTAGTTGGTGTGTTCCTCAGAAAAAAAATGATTACCCATACACGAGATGCAGTTCATTCCCTATCCACTTAGCTGCGTACAAAACAATGTGTTGTCAGCGACCTTATCCACAGTTCGTAACGAGTTAATGATGTGGTCGCGGTCCCCCGGCCAATCAGCAGCCAACTTCAACGCTTGGTATCAGACGGAACGTACCTACAAATGTATTTACGTCCGCATGCATACCTACGTTTCCATTACCAGACCAGATATCGCAGGCCTAATCGCATGCTAATTTCCTCGGTTAGCCGTTCTGATGTGCTTAATCAGGCATCGTACAGCCCTATTAAATACTTGTGGAAGACACGTGAGGTGTATGTACGAGCTTGCACTAGCTTGTTTTGCCATTTCCGCCAATATCTCCTGGATCAAAGGGTGGAAAAATGGAAACTGGCAGAAAGAAAAATTTAAGAAATATTAAGCATAGTATGGGGGGAGAGAGGATTGTTGGAAGAAAGTTAAATAATGCAAGAAAGGTTAATTCAGAGCATTTTGTTTGGCGATGGAATGTTGAAGGCTGTGATAGAGGGGAAAACGTTAGGCGAGCGAGGCTCGGGGAGAAAATGAATAGGAATGTCGGGCGGAATGAAGGTAGGTAGAAAGTACATGTGCGGAATTGCAGAAGGGTGTATTGTAGTGTGGGGTGATAGAAAACCCAGCCCATTTTCATGTCTTGTTAGTCGTAACTGATAAATGCAGCAATGGTTAGTCTTGTGTGTCCTTCATACTTTAAACTGCAGACCGATCATTTATAAATAATTTTTTAGGCTTTATTTGACAGCCGACTGTTTTCTGCGGCTTAGGTTCTCCAAGCGAAAGCATTGCGAATGGAACCTGAACCAAACATTTTATTGTGAATAAACTTCAAGATAGGATGATTCAAGCTGGGGATCGAGATGGTGCGGGGGCTAACGTACTGCCTTCCCACCCAGAGGGCCCGGGTTCAAATCCCGGCGGTGTTGAATATTTTTCAGAGGCATCTCGATCCCTACTTGAGGTGCTTTGTGGAAGGCACTTGGGGAGTGAGTACGCCGTCCGTCGGATGGGACGTTAAGCTGCGGACCCCTTGACGCCTTTCGTTAAGAGTAGGCTAAAGCCGACGCCGGGTTTCTCTCCACCCTCTAAATCCTTTCCTGTCCATTCCTAATGGCGCAAATGACCTCAGCTGTCGGTCGCTTCCCCTATATACTATTACTACCCATGATTCAAGCCACAGTTCGTCCTATAATGTTCGCTGTGAGATTTTCACCCTGCTCCGTATTTTCTCGTCTTCTTTCTTTGACTTAATTTCACAAAACTTTTCTGCCTGGCGTAGCGTAATAGTATCACGGATGACGCATGAAAGAGGTCAGCCATGCGCGTATTTTGCGAAACAGCGAATTTATCTCCTGGAACCGCCTCTGATATCAAGTGACCGTAATAGTTGTTCGGGAAAGGGAACGACAGCTGAGGTCATGGCATGCGACGTTGGGGACAAATGGTCAATTTGGCGGAGAAAAATGTTTTAGCTGGGTGGAGATGGTGGAGGGAATCCCAGCGTCGGATTTACGTTAAGTACCATGACACAAGAGACTCCAAGTACTATGTAGTTTTTGGGCAATACTATTTTGTTTTTTAAGTGTTTTTAAAAGGAATAGCATGACAACAATAGGATCTCTCTGTAAAATATGTTTGGGTTTTTAAATGTGGCGTTGAATTGGTGGTCAAGTCCGATAGAAGAGCGAGGCTAAAAAGTGTATCATTGCTAGTATCTATTTCCACTATTTTATCAGGATGGTCTAATCCGCCGAGATATTGTACGGTCATAAAAATTTTATCGGTGGCCGATGGAATTTTTAAGACTGGCCATGACAGACTCGGTTCCGTTTGTCCTTCCCAAACTGCCCTTATGGAGATGAGGGCACTGGTTTACCCTCCTCGTGACTGAAGTTGCTCCAATCCAAGGCGTTTGTTTGATACTCTCTGTCTTCGATAAACTCAAGAGGTCTGATCTGTCAGTAGTGAGCTGACAGAACACCGCCGTATGATCCTCCATTTCCGGAATTCGAATAGTAGTATTTAGGGGAGGCGACCGACAGCGGAGGTAATTTGTGCCATTAGAGATGGACAGGAAAGGATGTTGGTTGGAGAGAAACCCGGCGTCGGCATTAGCCTACTCTTTACGAAAGGCTCCAAGGGGTCCGCAGTTTAACGTCCCACGTCCCATCCGACGGACGGCGTAGTTACTCAAAGTGCCCTCCACAAAGCACCTCAATTAGGGATCGAGATACCAATAAAAATATTCAGTACCGCTGGGGAACCCGGGCCCTCTGGGTGGGAAGCCAGATAGCCACCTCACCATCTCGATCCCCCCAGAATTCGAGCCAGGACCATCCGCGTGGGAAGACAGTATTCACAATATGCATCTTCCGAATCCGATTAATTACGCTTAGCGTAGTAAGTGTGTTATACCTATCCGCAGGACTGAGTTAACATACTTAAAGGTACGAAGAATTAAATTGCACAGAAACATTACCGATTAAACAAAAGACATTGGCGGGCTTCAGCGTCATGATAGAAGTATGTAATGTGGGTCATGCATAATGCACAATATGTTTTAAGAAACTATTAAGACATCATCACATGTTTTTCCTTTACCCTATCCCCAATGTGATTTTAAATCGCCTACTTCGGCTTTGGATTATTTGTACTGCTTAGTACTGGGTGAACTCCACCATCACCTACCAAACCGAACTTCGGGTTGATTACTGTGTTTATGGTTATATAGGGTCCGTACCATAAGTATCGGGACTGGTTCCAAAAATCAAACTTTATTGCAGTTATCATTACAATTACTTAATAATCTTCAAAATACATTCCTCCTGCATCGATACATGCTTAGTCCGGCACGTCTGCCACTCGTCAAAAACCCCCTGGAAGTCGGTTTCCGGAATACTGTCCTAAATTTCTTGCGAAATTTCCACCCGGGACAGTTTTTGTTCCTCTCTCAAGACTTTCGGCACCAGCTTTGCGCACACTTTCCTCACCTCAAGATCCTCTGTTATAATGGTGGGGACGGTTCCGATTGAAAGGCTGGTCTCCTCACTGATATGGACGCAGCCCGGAGGCGACTGAACTAAAGTACGCCTGAGTGGTGGGAGACCCCTCTACCGAGCCGACCTGTCGGACCCCCATCCACCGCTCTGTTGAGGCTACAGCGAACCAGTCACGATACTTATTGTCGGACCCTGTGTATGTATACATATATATATATATATATATATATATATATATATATATATACACACACGCACATTTATATACATACACACACACATGCATACATACCTGTAAATGGCTGGTATGTCTTTAGTTGAGGATTATTCAATTTTGACAAAAATATTGCTTTAAATACGCAATGCACAAAGTTAATAAGTTTTATGGGGATGTATTATGTCTATTTTTAGTTTCTCACTGAAATCATTCAAAGTAACATTTGATGTAAATAGGAAAAACAGCAGTTCAACACTATCGCGAAGGACTGAAAATTTCAATTGATAATAAACAACGTAGCCAAATACATTCATATTCTATCGAGACTGTCGTCCATAGTTATACTCATTTATTGATAAGGATATTGATTTAAAAGAAGGACGTTTAAACAATAGCAGTAAGTTTTATTACAGATTGGAAGGTTAAACACATCGTCATTTATTGCATCCTCAGAAAACATCACTTATCTTCACCTCCTACTTCTCTCATTTTGAATCGCATTGGGGAATGGGTAAGGTTAACTGGAAAAGGGTGGATACAGCCCAATGGGGAAATCAATGAGTAGCTGCCCTTTCAAAATGTGAAGTCATCCTCGCAATTTACTTGGATGTTAAAATAAATAGGAATACACGCACATGAAAGTCGAGGAAGGCCGTATCGATCAGAGCAACACGTGCGGCGGGTTTCTTCTGCCCCGCACCAAGAATTGATATTGCACGCTCAAGAGATAAAATGTGTCTTGTTTCGTACACCCAATTAAGTGATGGAAATGTTTAAGGGAGCACTCTCTTTGTTTTTTGGCTAAACCGTGGCTGAAAGCTTATCCACTTTAATGCGAAAGCATTTTTTTTCAAATGCGAAACGGTGCTTGTAGAAGTGCTCAGTTCCTTAGAGCAACGCGGCTTTGCTAAATTGTTTTCCGATTCCCATCAACTGCCATCCTCTAAACGTTCTGCTACTGCTACCAATATAAATAAGTGCTTTGCGACCTATGATGAATGTCCTGAAATATTTTATGTCGACTTAGCGGTGTGAATGGGCGACGTCTCACCTTTCTCATCCGTTTGGCTACTCGCTGCGACTTTCTCGACGGTGAATATGCCATTTCTCCAATCCAAGTTGCGGATGATACACACACAGATAGTCTTTTTTTATATTCTTCTCCGCTCGATATTTTATTTATCGATGTTGGAAATGAGGCATCGCACGACATAAAAGTATTCGCAATGTAATGTTTGATTTCATCGCTTGTTTTATTGGTATGGGTCAGAATGTGATATCACCGTGAACGTCGCGCATCCCAGTATAAACATCATGAATGGCTCAGTTCTCCGAGGATTGAAAGCGCCGGGCGCATGGGGAATTCCAGATCCATCTCAGTAAATTTCGATTCAAGATTTCAACCAAAAACCAAACGGAAAACAAGCTACCCGGGACGCGGACGATTGGTCCGGACAAAGGAAACGTTTCACGAAATAATCAGAATGTCTGCGGCCGATATTCATTCCCAATGCTAGTTGTTGTTTCGAGCTAATTTCCAGGTACGAGTCACTCCCGATAGTTGTTTTTATTATTATTATTAAAAAAATACAGATGTGCTGATAGACAGTGTCAGGTGGCACACAAGTCCCAAATAATCACGAAAGATAATACATCAAATCAGACTTCAAAACACAAATCTCTTTAACAAAACAAGCGAATCCCCATCTCATTTACATCCATCAATCAGCAAGAAAAAAAAGAAAAATTAAAAAAAATTAAGCTGTTACATATAATGCAATACACCACACATCAATCAAATTATTACATATATACCTTAAATCTTTTCGTAAAAGTATACACTCTGTTTGGAAAGGGCTCGAATATTTTTGCAGGTAAGGTGTTCCAATCAACAATTGCTCTATTTAGAAAAGAAAAATTTTTTTATTTGTTCTCTGTGCACGGCATTTTACCTTAAATTTGTGGTTTGCGGATTGCGACTTGGTCGTCGGGTAAAATTCCCGGTAATCGTTCCGCCATCAGTAGTTTGAAGTTCAGATATTACTTGTCTAAAAAACTTTATCACCTACGTCCTTGTCAATAGTAAATGTTTCAATAATATTAACGTACTTATTACAGCAATGACAGATACTAAGTAAACGAGGTATTATAAAAACGTGGACCATAAGAGTTGTAAACATTTTCCTAGAGTTAAACTCTTGGATTTTTCACTGCAATGAAAACGGGACATATAATCCCACCAAAATGTTATTTGACAATTAAACATGAAGGGACTTTCTGTTTATTCATTTGTGATGCGTAGGTTTTTACGTAAACGAAACAGTGGATACAGTAACGAGGTAGAAATAACGTAAACAAACATTTCTTGGTGTAGTTCTTTGAATACAATGTGTAAACATATATTTTTATGAAATTTAAAAAATGCTTCAAGTAAAGGGAATTCCGGAAAATTTTGGGCTTAGAAGTTAACATATGTAAGTTCATTCACGGCAAGTTGGTTGTAGTTTATTTTACTCGGTGATCATGCCCAAAGAATTCACCAAACAATGGTTTTCATACCATTATTGAAGGCTCGAGAAAGATTTCAATAATTGTTTGTTACTTCTTAATAATAAATAAAAAAAGATAAATTTAGAATTCAAGGGACGAAACTCGAGAATGTATAGGCCTTACGAAATCGGGAAAACATTTTACTTTTGTTTCCCAGAAGTACGCGTGGGGTTTTCATTTATTTAAGGATTAAATTCTATGTGTTTTAATTTTTAAAGACAATACAAACGAATGGAAAGTATGCTGGAGTATTTAACACCTCTCTCTCATATATGCCATATACGAGTACTGGTAGCCGCTCCACCACGGCGGGTGGTAAAGGGACGCCGAAACGCTCGACTTCGTTTTCGTGATTGTAAGGACTTACGTTGTTGTTTTTGAAGTTTCGCGAAAAAACAAGGAAGTGCTGATATCAACACGGTTGATATCAGCCCTTTCTAAGAAATTTCATTAGTTTCTCTGTTTCTTTGGGTTTTCCATATTTCCCCTCTTTATCCTCGCCTACCTTACTCCTCACTCTTTTCTTCCTCCCCCCTCCTTCCTCAAACACGTAAAAATATGATGTATCACATGTTCAGTCTTGTCTTGTACCCGGAGATGGTTCGATGAACTGAAACGAGTTGTACGTTAAAAATAAATCTGTGGAAGAATGCACATTTTGTTTCTTTCATAATGACGAACTTCCACTACATCTCGCCTGAATCTTATTGAAATGATATAATTTACTTTGTAATTCTACACACTTTATTTAAAAAACAAGGCCCAGGTTTCGACGTTGAACGTCATCATCAGTTGGTCCTCATAGAAGCAAACTTGGTACCTTCTGATCAAAGAAGGGAGGGTGGAGGGGTAAAAATGTTAAAATTTAGCTGGGAAGAAAAGAGAGTTACATCTTTCGGTGTCAATCGTTGACTCGGAAGAGTGGTAGGTCTAGGAGTGGGGAGTGGAAGGGATACAAAATTTCGTTGGCAAGTTCATCTTTGCAGCGGATGCATTCCGGTAAAATTTACCGGAAGAAAAATTTTACCGGAAGAAACTTGCAAAAATAGCCTTCAGCCACATTTAAAACCGCGAACATTTAAAAGATCCCACTGCCAAATGGCGAATAATACTATATTTAGGGACTACTTCTCAAAAAGCAATCAATAGTTTTCCTAAAGAAAAATTAAATGTGTCTTTTACAGTGTTTCATGCCTTAAGAACCTGATCTCTCACACTCCAGACAAAGTCCCCAAAAACGAGAGGAGTGGAGTTAAAGTGAGTTATGTTATGAGTCAAAGTGCTCAGAATGTAACACAAAGTATATTGGGCAAATAGGACGGAAATTTAAAGGAAGAATTAAAGAACACCAAACATGTGTAAAAAATAAGATCATAACATCCCTCTTTGCAAAGCACCTTATCGAAAGTGACCACAAAAGTGACTTTGTGACTAAAATTATTAATTTTGAAAGTAAATGTCAAAGGCTCGATGCTTTGAAGCAGTTAGAAATTTTGAAATGTGTCCGTTGGAAAGATGAACTTGCCAACGAAATTTTGTGTCCCTCCCACTCCCCACTCCTAGACCTACCACTCTTTCAAGTCAACGATTGACACCTAAAGATGTATTTCTCTTTTCTTCCCAGCTACATTTTAACCTTTTTACACCTCCACCCTCCCTTCCTCTCTCACCAACTCCCCCTCCCTTGATCATAAGGTATATATACCAAGTTTGCTTCTACAAGCAAAAAAAAGAATATCACAGATAGAAAGCCCGGTCAAAGCGCATTTTGAATAAAATTCCATCACGAACACTTTTTAACCAAGCATTTTCTTCTAGCTTTTCAACCAGCTGGGTTATCGAAAAGAAAAATAAAAAATAAATTTTGTTTCGGTTGTAATTTTTTGGGTGACACCTCTTAATACGGTGCATAAAATATTATGACTCTACATGTTATTCAGGATATATTTTAATAATAATAAAATTAACTTGGGACTGCTGTTTTCAAAATACTCTCGTTTTCACGTCACACCTACTGGATATGACACTCCCTCAGAAGGTTTCTCTTACTGGGAAGCCTCACTCTTCATAGTGAGGCTCGTATTTTCTCTTCATGGTGGATCTGCGAGTGGGTCAAGGTGCCCATTGTCGTACCGCATACATTTCAAATAGTATTACCCCGATGCTAATGCTTCGCTGGGTTGTGCGTGTCCTGAAATGCGATGTGAACACACAGGTTATAATCAATATACAACGCACTACATCGTCCAGCCGTATTGTTCTCTTTAGATGCCTCCAGGTTGTCGGCGTCTTGCGCCAAACGAAAGTGCAAGAGTGAAAGGAACTTAGCGTCTCATCTCTCTTTAGAAGGGTTACGCGACTAGCCAAGAGTCGCGCTACAAAACATCTGCCTACCTACCGCTCAACTAAAAGTGACAGAGAATAGTAGAATACCTGTATTATCGAGTAGATGTAGGATTATGTATTTTCAGATTGATAAAAAGCATTTCAAACTCTTGTATCATTCCTAATTTTATTAGTCAATCCCGAAAAAAATACGAAGTCTCGGAAGGGTAATTGCTTTTTCTCAATGCTTTCAATAAAAAAACGCAAAATGTTGTCATGTAGCGGAATACCATAGATTATAATAAATCAGAAAAACTCCAACATAGAACGACAAAATTTCAAGCTAGGTAATTTCTCTTCTGTAAGCGGGATTTTTATTTGGTTGAGCCATCAAATGTTCGAAATTATTTTTATTAATAAATTTTCTATTTTATTATTTTCTATGCTACAGGGGTCAATGCCGACATATTTGCGCATGCAAATGTTTGTCGCTTGGATCACTTCGGGAAAATGAGGCAATAAAAATAGAGGCACAAAACCTTGAAAAAGGGATTATTATCCATGTAGCTTGTAGAAAAAAACCTACTAACGCTCAGTCACTTGTCGCTCTGATTATTTCTGGGCAATAGTTTTGCTGCATCGTAACATACGCCTTAGTGCACTTTGGAAGTCATTAGGAATCTATCGTTAGCCCATCGGGAACAAAAGTAGTCACTTATGGCAAATCTCTCGCCGCTGTGCTGTGACTGGATATAGCGACATGCAATTGTCGCATTGAGCTCTAATGGAAGTTCTATTGTAAACAGGCTGGCTGTTAAATCGTGGAATAAAGAAGCTAGCCGAAAAGTTTCGCTAATGGGTGTTATCGAGTTACAAAATAGTTCTGCTGGTAGAACTCGACAGAATTGCACTCCTTATGTGGTGATCGTTAGACTGAGGTTCATTTATAACTGTTTGTTATGGGCTCAAGTGGGAAAAGAATTTCTTGGCCGTTATTTGGAGGAAGGTGACAGTTTGTGAGAGTACCCAAAACTAGAGGTTCTGATCCATCCCTCCCCATTGACTACAACCTTCACGTGATGGAAGATCACGGGAAGAAGATCTTGTGCGTTCTGATGACCCATACATACATGTATATGCTGTCAAGAGCAATGAAATTTGCTCCTGGTAGGAGCATCGACACATTAAAAACACTCTTAAGGAAGGCAAAGGGAAATCACCGCAGAAGAACCAAGGTAATGTGATTTTCCAGAAGGAGAAAGGCCAACCTGAATGATAAACTACAGGTAGTAGGACCAAAACTATAGCAGGTGGAACAGTTTACGTATATCGGAAGTATTTTAGACCAAAATGGTCAAAGTAGTAGGGATATAAGGAGAGGAATTGCGTTTGGTAAAGAAGCTTTCACAAGGAAGAGAGAATTGATGACAGAGTCGTTGAGTACGGATGTTAAGAAAATGCTCGTCAAAACTTTGATGCGGAGGGTATTTATACACGGCGCGGAAACATGGTCATTGAAGTTGGATGATAGGCGTGGATTGGAGGCTTTTGGAATGTGGATTTGGAGAAGGTGAAGTAGACAAAGGAAAACAAATGAGGAAATGTATGGTGTGGAGGGAGAGGGCATCGCTGGGAGAAATCATATGGAGATAGGAAAAAAGGATGTTAAGCATATTATTTGGCAATAGGACGTTGAAGACTGTGATGGAGGGGAGAATGTTGGGCAAACGAGGAAGGGGCAGGAATAGGATATGGATATTAGACGGATTGAAGGGAGGAAGGAAGTATACGGAGATGAAGAGGGACTTTGTTGTAGAGTAGAATGTTGGGTTGTGTGTTTCTTGGGAAAGAGAAGGGAAATATTTGGTCGTTGGGTCCATCCAAAAGCTACTTTAACTGGTAGAATACCGATAGTAATAATTGTAACGCAAACAAAAAGAAACACCTTGCAGCTTTTTTCGATATTTATTCAGTATTCAAGGCGTATGCGGTAGGCAATAAGTTCTTTCTCTCTTAAATGATTGTAATGTCGCTCTGTTCATAGAAATTTGTTCATATTTTTGAGTTTTTATAGAGGCAAACAAAAATATAACCGATCATGTGTCTGAGGAAATGGCCTGCATGCAAACAATCGACGATTTCGGTTAATATAGTATTGCGAGACGGTAAACCACTCGTAGCACTCCGTTGATCGCGAGTCAGGTTCACACACAAAGAAACCCTTTGAATGTTTATGGCTGCCGTTAAAATTAAAAATTGGCAAGGAAATGTATCGACCATCTGATAATTTTCTGCCGACTTATTAAGATAGAGTTCGTGGAAGTTAAAAAAGCAAAAATTGAGACTTTTTTTAATCATTCCTGCGAGATATGCAATCTGTTTATAGAAACTAAATGTTTTCCGATGAAACATTTTCTCCCAAATTAAGCTTTTAAAACGTTTTTATTTGGTTATATCATTCTTTCATCAGATTGTTACATATTATATTAGACTGCAAACAACCTGGCGGCTGCGTACGACATGAATACCGTTGGTTAGTTATTTATCCTATATTGCCTTTTCATGTTGATTGACTTTCTTTTTTAAGGAAGCTGTTATTGACGGTTAATAAAACGAACATTCCCCCTTTATCGAGTTAAGCTCCGTTTTCCAGTCACCTGATGTTTTTTCTGGAAGTGCAGAGTAATTTTTCAATTGTTTCCTTGTATCCTCGAATGCTTCCTTTGTTCTCCTTAGTCTGAGTCGAGTCGAAGCAGTATGAGCGAATCGCCTCCTCCTCTCAATAAATCTGCCGCATCCGTCGTCATAGCCGCAATATATGCCCTCTAGACTGTACGAGATTCGCATTCTCTTATTTTTCTGTTCTTTTTTGACAACAATGAGCCCATTACCCATGATTTTTCACGCAAACAACTATGGTAAACAGTTTCAAGGAGAATGCTTTTCTAAGAGTCGCTGTTGTTGACTGCATTTCAATGGTTCTTGATTTCGGGACGAGTAACGAGAAGGCTCATTTTGTTTAACGAGTAGCCGTTAAGTAAAGTGAATTCCAATAATTACGCTCTGATTCGAATGATTAAGAAGTGCTTGATGGTCGTAGTAATCGTGTACCAAATCTAGCTCAATTGGAAAAAAAATTGTTTAACCGCATTTTACTTGAAATGAGGAAGTTTTGAGCCGAGGCGGGTCATAGATTCGAAATAAATACTCACTTTGAAATAACATACTTGTCAATAGGCATGGAGGGTTTAAGAGGCTTTTAAGGAGACTCGTCCGTCATGTCAATCGATTTCACGCGGAAATACTATCACATTCGTTTCGTAAAGGTACGGTTAAAAATAAACCTGCATTCCTCTTCAAGTGAAATATATAATCCGCTGCAAATGCATCTTCGATCGTCTTCATTGTATCAAAATAAATGGAGTAATTAATTTTAAGGACCCAGAATAATGCAAGTCCCCATAATTTCAGTCAGTCTCGACAAGTTTCAAAGTCGCCTTAGTTGTCGTGTGGAATCGCGTCCGATTAAATGATCATTTTGAATGTAATTTCTTTTGAAGATATTTGAATAAAATTTTCCATTTCACCTTGTATTCTTTTTTAGCACAAAAAGTGAATGATTGAATGATAAAATAAAGGTACAAATCTCTTCGATAAATCTCCTGGGCAACAACGTAAATACGTAAACATTCCCATTTGAACATTTAACTACTTCATGTGTGATATCCTATTGGTGTAGTTGTCTTTTATCAGTTAACTGCTCTTTTCGTTATCGTGTAAGCCTTTTCTGTCCATTATACATTTTACTTATTTCGATTTCATCTTGTTAAGTTTTCCCTTGTATGCATAAAACGCAGTATTCAATTTTTTAAATGTTTGTCAAATAAATTTGACCGTCTCTTTACGTTGCGGTATGCGGGTCTCTTTCGTGATGTACGCGAAATTTAAGCAAGGTTGGTAGATCTTATAGCAATGATAGCACCACGCGGTTTTAATTAACCAACTATTCAAACATTTTATTGTTATTATTATTATTAAAATTTACGTGTGCAGATAGACAATGTCAGGTAGCACACAAGCCCCAAGTTAACCCACGAAGATAATAAATAAAATCAGTCAGTAAAAAAAAAGTTCACTTAAAGGGAACTTCCGAGCACAAATCTCTTTAACAAAACAAGAAAATCCCCATCTCATTGACATCAATCAATCAGCAAGGAAATGAAATAAAAAATTAAGCTGCTACATATAATTTTACTCCACACATCAATCAGATTATTACATAAATTCCTTACATATTTTCTTATAAGTATGCACTCTATTAGAAAAGGGCTCGAATAGTTTTGTAGGTAACGTGTTCCAATCAACAATTGTTTTATTTAGAAAAAAAAATTTTATTCGTTCTTTGTGTCCGGCATTTTACCTTGAATTTGTGGTCATTTCTCCCTATAAAATTTGGATTTCCCGCCTCTTTCCTAAGATCTGCCCAAGCTTTCTCTCCGTTCAGAATGCGGAACATTCCACAAAGTCTGCTTACTTTTCTTCTACTTTGTAAAGCCCAGTGTTTTTAACTTTTCGGACACTCTCCATTCTCCTATGCTTCCCCAGTGCATATCGGGTAGCCTTTCTTTGTTCCTATTCCAGTTTTTTGATATTCCCTTCTTCGTGCAGGTCCCATACAAGTGATGAGTACTCTAAAATTGATCTTGCCAGGGTCTTATACGCCCTTTCCTTAGTTGCTCTAACGCTCCCTTTGAGGTTTCTCATCACCCAATGAAGAGTTTTGAAAGCTTTCTTAATAATGTATTCCACGTTTAGCCTCCACCCTAGATCCTTGGTTAAATATACACCTAAGTATTTACCGCTATTACTTTTAAGAATGACATTAAATTTTGACGATAAATCCGTTGTATAAATTAAATAGTTGGCCTTTAGTTGAATATATGTATTTCAAATCTTTATATACAGGCATATGCCCTCCGTGAGTATGGCAGATATGACATTTCCTTGGATGAACTATGTATCGTTTTCTATTCTTTCCTTCAAAAAAAACTCACAAAATTGGATGTTTTCAATTGAAATATTAAAAAAGCGAGTACGTGAAGGTGCGTTTTTGAAAATTCCTTACGATAGTTTTCAACGACGTACAGTCTTAAGTTTGGTGAAATTGACGTACACTTGTGAAAACGGACGAAACTCTGTAAGAGTAGATAAAATTTACATTATTAGTTTTTCTTTTCTGTGATTGATTCCAGAGAAAGTTCCTTGCTCGAGCGGATATGAATCCGTCGATGTCTTAAAATTGAATTGGATTTTAATGGAGATTTTCTCGGACGAGGGAAATGCACTTTCACCTCCTTCCTTCAGGTGGCAGGAGGGAAAAGCCGTGAATTGACTCGTCTGAAACACTCCTTGCGTATCCCAGAGAGAGCGTGAAAATTGTCGAGGTGACTTTTCGGAATGTCGCGGGTATTAAAGAGAGACATAGTAAAGTGGATACGCATTGCTTGTCGCGCTTGTCGTAAATCTCCATTCCGTGATGAAATGACCCTTATCGTGAAAGATTGAGGGGCGTGATTTTGATGAGTTAACTATGGGTTGGAATTCGAGAAAACAAGGTACGTTACTGGGGCAGAAGATGACGTATGAAGCAACGTAGGCAGAGTCAGAAGAAATATGTGCGGACAGGATGGAATGGAAAAATATTGGTGAAAGGGAGTTAATTCCCTCTCTCGCGACTCAAAAATGCAGACTTTTCATGGTAAATTTTACAAGTATTTAATGATACACCGTTTAAGGTAGGATTTTGGATAGACACAAACTCAGAACTTTGCTTTTCGTTGCCTAACAAGACACCACCTGACGCCCCACATTTCAATAAAACTTCCTTCGATTCCTAAAACATTCTAACTTCATTCATTCCGTCCGACATACTTATTCTTTTCCTCCCCCTACCTCTCCTGCCTAACGCTCGATCCTCTATGACAGTCTTCATTATTCCAAAAGGGAAGGGAGTGAGCTGTAAGTATGTATGTATGTGTGAACGCGATCAATTCTGTTCAGTCATTTCACGTGTTTTAAAAAAAATACAATGAATTGATGGTGAACAAGAACAGCGTGTAGGCAGTACATCCCAGTTTTCTTGAAATTATACCAAGACAATGTTTTCAGTTTAGCATTTTTTTTGTACTATAATACCGCTGCGTGGAGAAAGTCGCGCATAGCTCTCCTGAAAAGCCTACACCTTTGAATCACGTGTTTCTCTGTCAACTTATGTTCGCTTCTATCCCAGTTGGAGAGAAATCGAAGTGATCTCGTGAGCAAGTTGTGTGTATCGTAGACTCCCGACTTTCCAGCCTTCCGCTTCACCGTTATTAAGTCCATGATAAATACAAGGCTCGTGACGTGGATTGGCCAATCTAGTGTTTGCGGCGTCTGGTAACCTGCCAATTAAAATTCAATTGCTGTGTCGTTGACATAAATAGAGATGATGTACTGTGCTCAGGATGATCTATTTGACAAAGGGTCCACGGTTTAGTTTAACCACAATTATTTTGTTTCAGGCATAGCCTTGAAATAATTGTGGGGACCGCGAAATAGATGTGTTTAATGGTTACCGTGGTTACAACAATGAAATTCATTCCCCGCCCACATTACGCGCGTCTGTCTTCAACATTGCCATTTTATTAGTATTGTGTTTTGAACCCACAATACTGGTATGAAGTTTAAACGCCGAAATTTATGCTGTGTGAAAAAATTGATTTGCGAAGGGTTTAGTTTTGTTTCGCGTATGTTAAATCCAAGGTGATAAATCAATAAATGAAGCATGCCTTGGACACTCCTGGAAATCTCTTCGAATTTTATATTGATGATTGGCAATTACGTAAAACGCTTTTAGTAATTGGGGAAATTGAGTCATAATTGCTTGACAGCGATTGGCTTGCACGTTGACGAGGTGGGAATCAAAATTTTGTGGTCTTTCTTAGTCATGACTCGGAGCTAAACTAGGCAAATGAACGGCGGAATGTTTTGTTAAAAAAATGCCGTTCCAGAAATACGCCGTCTTAGAATTTATGTTCATCTGGAATGCTATGAAAATTAATATTGCCGCCATTGATACAACTGGGAGAAACTGTAACTACATCAATGGAGTTAACTGAGGGTCACTGTGTTTTATTGCGACCTGTGGTGTTTATGACTGAATTATATTGATCTATAATGTTTTCTGAACGCTTCATTAAATGTACTTTGCCCGGTGTTCTCTCAGTTAAATGCCAAATTTCCTCCCTTGCCCTAATTTTCCTGGCCCATACATAATTTGTTCTAGCAATAAGTTCTAATTAACGTAGGTGACATTTTGGTATGACTATACCGAAAAAAAACATGAAAAAATAAATGAGCTCAAGGAATGGTCGTTTTCGAACATAAACTTACGAAAATCACGTTAAACTTGAGGTTAAATTGAAAGTAGGGGGGATGCATAAAATAAGATTTCCGAATGATTAAACTTAAGTTGGTGAGTCAACCAAAGTGTTGCGATTATAGTTGATCACATTAAAAAATAAATGGGCCAGGTGTGAGTTTAGAATCAATGCCAGCAAAGCAAATGTTGCGAGGTTTCCGAAAAATAGAAAAGTTAAGGTAAACATTAAAACTAGAGAGCATACACGGTACCAGGTTTACCTATTTAGTAAGTTTTTTGGTCCAAAAAGGTCAAAAGTGGTTGGAGCATAAGAAGAAGAACAACTGCGTTAGGCAAAGAAGCTTTCACAAGGAGGCGGGAGTTGATGAAAGGGACGTTGGGTAAGGATGTTGAGAAAAGATCAATGAAAACTTTGATTTAAAGCGTGGTTTTGTCTGGAACGGAAACTTGGTCGTTGAAGCAAGATCATAGGCATATACTGGAGACTTTTCAAAAAATGGTGTGGAGACGTATGGACTGGTGGAATGTACGGAAATGAAAACAAACCAAGTAGTTATGGGCGTGGAGTGGGAGGGGAGGCGGTTGTTGGGAGAAACCCAAAGGAGGCTGGAAAGATGGATGGATATTCATTAACAGTGGGATGTTGAAGACTGTGATATGGAAAGGAGGGCGCTAGGCAAGCGGGAAAGGGGAAGGAAAAGGACAAGAATGTTGTACGGAATGATAGCAGAAATAATTCATACGGAATTCAAAAACAATTGATTATAGCATGGATGTGTCTTGTTAGGTGAGGCTAAGAAATATAACGATGTCAGTCTTAGTCCATCTAAGACCTATCCCAATCGGAGGACTACTATTAACAGTAATCTTGATTGGTTGGTGCATTCTTATACGTTCGGCGCCTCGGAATTTCCAACAAGGAAATTCACGGTGCAAGGCGGCCATCCGTCATCCGGTAGTTTTCCCAGTAGTTTCGCCAATGTGACGCGTGTTCGCATTCAGCGCGGATCGAGAACAATTCACGTTTGAGCTTGTTTATTGCGACAATGCCCCCGGCGCGACGGCAGAATGGCGTGCGTCTCAACTGAAGAGCGCCGCAGAAGCGTTGCGAAACTTCCCCCCTCTGGCCATCCTGAGCAAATCATCTAATCAGCCTTGGATGACTGGCCTTGTGAAATTAAAGGACAAGGCTAAAAGCATGTTGGAACGGGATATTATCGCTCTCCTTTTAGCATGATGGGTTAGATCGGAGGATTGAGTGCGTAACTCGAGATGAAATCAAACATAACACACGTAAACCTGCATTAATTTTTTGTCCAAAGCAATATCCAATTATTGAATTTTATTTCGCATTCTTTATACAATCATGCTGAAGATATGGCAGTAAATTCGGGAGCACCGCACCTATAAATAAGCGAAATTAAATAAACATGCATGTTTAAAATATTTGTCTATTTAATTTAATGACGACTGCATTCAATTTAATCGTTGACTACAAATGTAATTATCGTTAATGTGAAATATGTTTAGCCTCTAATTATACCCGCCCATAACATACACATACTGTCGTTTAACGTATCTTGCCAAATTAAATGCGTATGTAATTTTTGCATGTTATCCTTTTTGCAATATTTGTGTTCCTCTTTTTTTGAATTTTGCAGGTTAAATAAATTTATAGCAGCATTAAGTATTTTGCCTTGTACTAATCTTCACCAGGTCAATAAAAAATTAAAATGGTTCTAATGAATCACAAAGATCGATTGGTATTCTAATAATACTAATTTTACCACACTTGTTCTTAGCTTATTTCCGATAGGTTTAGTTTGGAATACAAACGAAAGAATAAAATAATAATTAAAAAAATGAATGAGGATACGTACACAGACTTAAAAATGTCATCGAATTGCGCGAAATAAATCTTGAAACACTCTCTTAAATTTAGGGTGTCCGCATCACATTTATTCTTAGGCAAATTTCGTCGTTATTCAGCGAACTCAGTTATTTAAGTACGTAAATTCACAGTTCTTAATTATTTTTCTCGATGCAGGAGGCATGGGTTTCCGCATTATGCATACGGAGGCTACTTGCATCCATATGTCGTCCATGACCATAATTTACAGCCCTTTGGCTTTGAGGATGAGTATTCTTAGTGAAATCGGCAATGAAAATCATGTCGGGAGTCAATCAAATTAAAGAGCGTTTTGTCTAACGAAATTGATGGTAGGGGCGATAGTGGATTGGATGACGCGCGAGTGGATATCAACTATATCAACAATAAGTTTATTTTTCACGGCAGGTTATGCATGCACTGCTAGAAAGGGTTGCTGACAAGGGCAGTAGTGTTAAACTTCTAAGTCACGCATAGCACGACACTAAATGCCTAAATTCTGCATTACAGTAAGCCATTTTTTGACTCCACATACTTGATCGTCGATACAAGAAGATGAGCTTAGATTGGAGGTTTTCAAGATGTAAGTTTAGAAAAGAATAGAAAAAATAATATGTATGCAGGAAATGAAATGAATAAGTTCTAGGCATGGTAGGGGAAGAGAGAAAGTTGTTTGGAGAAATTCGGAGAATGCAGGACAAGTGGATGTGGGAGAGACTGAGGGGAGGTGGGATACCGGGAAGAATAATAGAGGGAGGAGAAGAATAGAAATTTTGGATGGAATGAAGGGAAGTAGAAAGTATTAATGGCTTACAAAATAAATCATAATGTATAGCATATGGTTTAAGGATGATTTTTGTCAGACTATGCTAAAAAATACTTTTCTATCTCCCATTATGCTTTCCACGATGTCTTTTATTTTCTCGTCATATTTCGCTTACCCAACATCCCCTCAACATTTCATTACCTCTCAATATACCCTGCATCTACTTTTCCTTCTACGTATTAGTCCCAATAACTTTCTCCCCCACCATGCCTCAGCTCTTCCATGTTTATTTTCCTTCCTGTCAATTTTATTCCCTCCATTTCTTGCCGCGGTCACATCTTCGCCGGACTACCTCTCCCATGCCTCTGTTACCATTTCAGGTGAGTTACGCGCTCGCCTGCTTACCCAAAGGTTGTGTCCTCAAGTTTCGCCTAGGGCCTCGGTGCTGTGTACTCTGGTGGTCCGGCACGGCACGGCCTTGGGCACCTGATGGCCTGCAATTTATTATAGTTTATTTATTCCAACACGCCCATTCTTTTCCTCCCTGGTCTTCAACCTTCCATCGCCTATAAAAATGATCTGCGTCTACCTTTCCTGCTTCCAATGGATTTCTTCCTATAACCTTACCATGTCTAGTACTTATTCGTTTGGTTTCCTTTCCGTCCGTTTGTTTTCCGTATACTTTTTCCATCCCTCTCCTCGCCCACTTTTCTAGATTCTCCAATCTAGGGCTATCATTTTGCTTCAACGACCACGTTTCCGAGTCGTGTAAAACCGCACCTCATATCAAAGTTTTCACCAATCTTTTCATAATATCCTTGAGTAACATCCCTGCCATCAAGTCCCTCCTATTCTTTAAAGATTTTTTACCCGACTCAAAAATTGTTATTTTGCTCCTGCTACTTAGACCGCTTTAGTCCAAAACACTTCCAAGATACGTAAACTGTTCCACCTGCTCCATATTATGTTCTCCACTTTTAATGTTTAACTGAGCCTTCCTTTTTCTCTATAACCTCGTATATTTTTTATGCACAATGGTTGTCATCCCTCTATGATTTTTAATACACTCGCCAATCATTGTAAACCTTTGGAATACTGGCTAACTTAAGTTTCCTCATCCGCTGGTCTAATTGATTTTATGAATTCCCCGCCGACTTTCACTTCTATCTCCAGCTCTGGCCCTGACTCTTTTACCATTTCCTCCATTTAAACGTTGGAAAAATCATATATTTATTGTGTTACTTATCAAATAAACTTCGAATACAAAGTAGGAATCATCGCTAGTCGTTTCATTGCTATGAAAATAATTTTTTATCATTCGATCGGCTCGAGAATAATAGATGGTCCAGCTGTGTCAATCCCCCGTCATCTTTCAATCTTCTTCTGCTTTCCCTGTGACGATTGAATGATAACTATATTAAGTTTTCGTTAGCTGTCTTTGGACTGAGAATGAGTGTCCACGAGATTCGGTATGCACTTTCCAGGGTTATGAATAAGGCACGGAGGGGGGAATGGGATTCTGCTAAAAGAGCGAATGCCGTAGGTGCTGCCGCATTCCTCGAGTAGATTATCAAGAAGCTATAAATATTGAAAACTAGACGAAGATGTGTACCAAGACGTGGATGACGTTAGTGTCCTCTGAAAACGCGTTAGTTGCGAGTCGGATACACCCCGAGAAAACGCCTCTCTCGCTTGATCCTCAAACGCTAGGCGTCCCAAAATTCGCGTTCGCTTCCCCCACCTCACTCTTAAGCAATTCGGACCATGTCAATAATTGGATTGCGTGACGCTTTCAGTCATCATCAACGCCTCTGCCCAGCTGCGTAGTAAGTTGAACGCCACCACCCCGAAGACCTTTCCAAATGTGGTGTATATAGGGTAGGATGACTTTCGCTATCCCGGAAAGCTCGTGGGTTTCTGCTCTCCTAAAATCTCAGGAAATGTTGCGGATGTTCTTGTAAAATTCGTCGAGGAATGTACCCTGGTGTGTTAGCTTTAGTTTTACATGCTTTGGTTAGTTGTAGTCTACTGGGTTATGTTTGATTTACGATGGGCCCTAGCACTGAACACTCCCGTACTTTTAAGTCCTAGGCAATATGATAAAATAATCTTGAATCCCATACAAAGTATTGCAATGACTCATTTTCTACCTTCCTTAATTGCATTCAGACTTACACTTATTCTTTTCCTCACGATATCTCCTTCATCTACTTGTCGTGTCTTCTTCAAGTTTCTCCCAACAGCCATCTCTCTTCCCCTACCATGCCAAGAAATTCGTCCTTTTTGCATGGTAGCTCATTGTAATTCATCTGGATGTAGGAGAGGACACACAGTGAAAGCAAAGTGTTATTACATTTCATTATTATTACTTGTGTATGTTGTTTTAAACGCAACGGAACTCCCCCTTACCCCCCCTACTCTGATGTACTATGAATTTCACACGCCGTCGGGCTTAGTAATTGGTGAACTCTACCATCACCTACCAAACCGACTTTCGGGTTAATTATTGTGTTTATGGTTGTGTATGTTGTTTTATTTTTTATGTTTGGTCTGTGCAATCATATGGATAACTTTCAAATACGAGAAGGCTATGTAAATCTCCCCCTCCCCTTGCCCACTAATAAGGTGCTACACCTGCACTCATCTTAACCCTTCCCCCTTACTCCCCCTACCTTACCCGCTCTCCTTTCCCTTACTCCCCCTACCTTACTCCCCTCTTGGAGCCTGATTATATAAGTTGAAAAAATGTTTATGTATGTCTCCTGATGATGATGTGCAACATTGAAACCATGGTCGTGAAATATAAAATCTTTATTGTGGAATTGTAAAGTTTCTTTTTTGCCCTCATCTTGTGGTTATAGTTCATAATATTGGACCGACTCCTAATGGTGAATGTTTCGTTAGCAAACATTTTTAATGATTTTATTTTGAAGCGGGAATTGATGAGAAGAACCACGAGTAAAAATTTATAGAAAATTGAATAGCTGACTTGGTCGTTGAGGCTCGCTTATAGGCGTAGATTGGAATCTTTTGAGACGTGGGTGTGGAGGAGGATGGATGAAATGACATGGATGGAAAGGTAAATAAACAATAAGTTCTAGGCAGCGCATGGAAGGAGAGAAGGTTGTTGGGAGAAATCCAAAGGCAAGAAATGTGGATGCAGGTCATGCTGTATGCCAATGGTATAGGTAGCCTAGTAGAGGGTAGAATGTAGGGTGGACGAGGTGGAGATTAGGAAAGAACTTGCTGGACGAATGAAGGGAAGCAGATTAAATTTGGAGTGGAAGGATGGATTATTGTAATTCTGGTTTTAGAGTATGTAGGAGTAAATATGGCGTGTGGTCGCATTTCTTTTACTGCCTGATTTTCTGAAATTACTGTGGAATGTCTAAATTTTCATTTAGTTGATTGTTACGTCAATTCAATTGAAATTACGTAACAGAAAACTCTCATTGGAAAAAGCAGGAGAAAGAGAATCTAACCTACAGCGCGTTCCTTTATAATATCTGGTTTCATACTGATTCTAGGTCGTCTAAATAGTGGGGGATAAGTTTTAGAATGGAACGATTAATTCAGGTGCGCTCTGTGTGGTTTTTGTATGAGTAGGTAAAGATGTAACGTCCTTAAAGAGAGGACGTTAAGACTGATATATCTTAAGGATTGGCGTAATATAATTTTGGTCAAAAATAAAATTGTAAATTTCAATTACTTCCATAACGGATGCGTTTAGGCAATATTTGGAAATATGTAATTATTTTTGCGTAATTATCGTATCGCGTATTTTACGTAAAATCGATAATTTTGTCGCTTTATTGTCATTGTTGAAAATCGAGCGATTAGTCTATATTCTATGTTAATTTGCTTTTTTGTGCTCACTTAGTCCTCTGAAAGATTACTTACTGCTTAAGTGAAGTTCCCTCTCTTTTTATCAGTAATTTTCTCATCACTGCATTAAAAGTGAAACAGTAGAATATCAAGGTTGAACTTCGTCGCTCAACTTTTCGTTTTGACATGTCACCCACAGCAGTTACGAGTAGTGTACCTAATTAGATAAATATTACAAGCGCGACCTCCCGTGGTGTGACTAGTACACTTCAAGTTGATTTAACTGGGACTTCGTTTTCATTCTTGAGGAAATTCACTCTAAAAAAATTTGTCAACGTTAAGAAAATATTGTTAATAAAGTCCTCCATTTTTATCAATGATTGCCAATTTTTCTCTGCGTCAATACCTTTAACAGTATACTCTTGGGTATGAATTAGTGACGACCGCAGTATTGGGTCACTTCATAGCTCGTGAATACAGGTTATTTGCGACTTATGGTACTCAGTAATGTGTCAAGATGAACTGTATTTTACTACTCCCCCAAAACCCATAACTGTTTAATGAATAATCTTGTCGGAAAGAAGAAAAAGTAATTGACTGTTTATAAAATAATTTGCGAGTACTCACTACTTGTGACGGTTTTTTGCGCATTTGTGATTGTTATCGATTTTTAAGGACTATAACATCTTCTTCGAAGAAATTTTTGTTGTTATCGTATTACAGAGTCGAAAATAACGCATCAAAAATCACTATCGAACACAATTTGCGTGCATGGTTGGCACATTTTTCTGTGTGTGTCAAGTTCTGGGAAACAATATCCAAAGAGCTTGCCGGAAGTATGGGTGAGGCTTAATATAGAGGATGATCGGGGAGAGAAAATAAATGACTGATATAATAACAAATAAAAATAATTAGACTGATATTTTACTTACTCAGCGAGTATTTTTGACTTTTGGCTGTTAAGTTATAATTTTTTCTTTCGAAAAAGCAATATTTTAAAAGTCTAATTATCGCTCGCCATAGATGCCTAATCTCCCGCGATCCATTGTTTGGGTTACGCTCCAATAAAATGTCTTTTTCGGCCAAGGACGTACGGCGTTATCCGCGATCTTGAAAGATTTTCAATATCAAAGATTTGAAAGTCTATTATTGGTTTCCATACGCATGGTGGTATATTTACGTGAATTCATAGCCCAGATGTTCTGTTCCTACTAACAACTTTAAAATGTTATTTCCTTCGTCTAAATTTCAACATACTTAGGCTACCAGCAGTTGTACTGTTTATAAATCCTCTTCTTCGAAAAAAAGACGAATCATAAAAATTTTGCTCTCCTTTATTCCAGAAACAAAAAGTTACCAAATTGAAAGTTTTATTTAGCTTGAATCAATTGATTTTCCGTAGGTTCATTACCCTTCTATGATATAATTTCATTAAAAATCTCCCTAACCATTGCTTTGATATTTTTTGGAACCTACCTAATGTAATGACTTTGTATCGTATATAATTAATCTTTTCAGGCGTAACTTTGTGGAAAATGTCTATGATGAATAACATCAAAGTAAAACTGTAATTTTACGTAGAAAATAAACTTTGATGTGATGTAGGTTTCACTGGAGCACAGCATCATCAGGCGAAGAAATTACTTAACCTTCAAACTCTCTCCTCTCCCAATTACTGACCTACCTCCACAGCTAACTACGTGTGTATTCTTAATAATAATGTAATCACAGGTTATCATGAGTTTCGACCTGTTGTAAACATGGCATGTTATCTTCTAACGAGTTTCACTGGACAATGTCAATCAATCATCATCATCGCCAGTTATCAGTGTGAAAAATTGAGTGATGGTGCTATTCATTCTTATCAGATAACTGTTTCATTTATTTTGATTTCCCACACACTCGTTTCTCACTATCTGCCCGAAATAATTTGCTAGTGTTCTCGTGCTTCACTACCTTTTGAGCAAGTTCTCAAGAGACCGCGATGTCTCAGATTATGCTAATTGGTTGTCTTTGTTCTTTTTCTCATTGCCTCACAATTTTAAATTTAATTGAGTTTTTGAGAGCTATTGTGTTGCTTGATATGGCACATAGTGCTTTGCGTTGGGGAAGCGTGGTCTTTGGAAGGAAGATGATATTCGTAGATTGAAGGTTTTCAGGGGTTTTTGTGGATGTGGAGAAGGATGGATAAATTAAAATGGATGAAAGGAAAACAACCATAGAAGTGCCAGGCATGGTGAGGGAGGAAAGAGGGTTGTTGGGATAAATGCACAGAGGAAGGAAACAAGGATTTGGAGAATATATTCAATGGTAATGAGATGAAGGCTGTATTAGTGGGGAGAATGTTGGCTAAGTGAGGTAGTCAAAGGGAATGAATAGTCATGTTGGGCATTATGAATGAAGGTTGGTGGTGATTGAAGAAGGGTATAATTCAGTATAGAATGTGGTGGAGTGCGACGTAGGTGAGACCAGCAAACTATCATTAGTTAGTATTCCCATCCAAACTCTTCATTAACCTGTACACTGATTAATATTATAATTTTCAACATTTAGTCATACATTGTTGAAACACATGATTTCTCATCTAGATTACCAAAATTGAAGGCAATTTTGGTTTGTTTAATGAAATGTCATTGGTCAAATATACTGCGTAAGGCCCTATATTGTATGATCATGGTATCTTATACAGGTACAATGTATACCTGTATAGTGTTACCATCTGGATGGTACAATAATTATGTGATGCTGAGTTTGAAATCGCGATGTTTCAGTAATATGTGCTATTTTATTGGCAAGTACTAGTTTTGAAATGTCATGTTTTCTATGTTCCAATGGACAGATGAATAGAGTCAGCCCTAAAATTTATTATAATATCAAATATGTCAATGATGGAAAAAAACCAACTCTCTGGGAAGATTACCCTCACCCCTCCACTGCAAGGCAAGAGAGAGCCACTGGGCAGGGCTGCTCCTCCCCCCCCCCCTTTGGTCCTCTACTCAGCATAGAGGTTCCAACCATCATCCACAGTAGGTGCTCCCTCCCCACAGTCTCCATAATGGGTTATTGAAAAATTTTTATACTCTGATCAAGGAGTTGATAACAGGTTATTTAATAATGTGATTGGTTGATTAATTATGAGAAAGGTACATTCAAATGTGCACAACCGTATATGTGTGTCTACGTAACTAATTTTTCATATTTTAATCTTGAATCAAACCATCTCCTTTCTGTACAGCAAATCCTCCATGTTTTTTTCCTTACCTTATCGTGTGAACTGTTTCTCTTAACTTGGGAAACACAGTTTATACTTCATCAAATTTTTGTTGATTTCCCTGTACTCATACCACATTTTGCCCCAAGTTAGATTTATAATGTACTGTGTTGGGAATAATATTTATACCAGTCAAGTGCATGAAGGAAATAACATCATTTTGAAAATTTTTGAACCAACGTTAATGCATTCATACTACAAATATGTTTACTTAACCATGTCTTTTATATTAACTTAGTTCAGTGAAAATTAATTTTTGGAAAGGATATACTTCTCTTCCCTGGCCCTAAATGTTTCACTTCATTCTTTTTCGTTCTCCAGAATTTAGATAAAAATAATGAATAATTCAAAATGTCATGAGCAGCAAAATGAAAACAAGGAATATTTTTAAATTTTCTTTTTTGCATTTATACGAGGATTTAATTTCCACGAGTAAAAATATAATGTGTTGCAATACCAGGCAGATAATCAGCATATTATTGATTCATTAATTGAGCCATCTATGTGTTTTTCATCAATGCACTTTTGACTAAATTACTTTATGCAGTTAAATTGTTTATTAAAGTTATTCCTGTTGTTATTTAACAAAAATGAATGCGTTTAATAGTGGCCTTTACTGATGCATGATCGATTATTTATATCTTATTCATTGACATGCTTCTGACACTCAAATTTTGCATCACTTTATTAATATGCAGTGTTAAAGTCATTACATCCATTGATGCTCATTTGGTGTCTATTAATTCCAGTTGATTTTAAAAGGAGCTGTCAAATTTGTAAATATAATAATTATTTGATGCGGGTAATTTATATAATTCTCTTCAAGTGATAATGGCTAGTGTTACCTCATCTCATTCACGGTACATATTATTCCCCAAAGGTTTCAACCGATTCTTTCTCATGCATCTCAATTCCATGCTTGAATGTAATCTTTTCACTTCATAGTAATGAAGTCTGCATTTTCTGTGATGGGATATTGTATTGGACTAAGTCCTCAGTTGATTTAATGCTTGAAAATGTTTGTTTCAGATATTTACAGATGGAATCACAAACAAGCTTGTGGGGTGCAAAAATGGAGCCGAAGCTGGAGAAATGGTACTTGTCAGGGTGTACGGACAGAAAACTGACCTACTCATAGATCGTGCTGCAGAAACCAGGAATATGAAGGTATAAACTCTATTTAAAATAGTAGTTTTTGTTCAGTTGTCAGTAGGAGTGATTTTCATTCAAAAATGCATCACAAAAGTACACTTGTAAGTACAGTCGCACTTTGGTTGTTTGAGCATAGGAGTCCATATAAATTGGCCCCACCTACCCCCTTTTAGCTTATACCTGAAAATGCTCCTGAATCTGGAAAATTCTGAAAAAGTATCAATGGATATATACTGCCTGTGTACTGATCCTTCCAATACTGTTGTAACAGAAATTTCTCCTTGAAGGCTTCTTGAAAATTGCTGTTTTCAACTTGATGCTATTGCTCTGAGATGTAGATTACATCATCAAAAACTATTTGATTTATTCTAAATGAATAAAAAAACCATGAACACAGTTCTCGGCCCCGAAGACCGGTTTGATAAGTGATGATAGAGTCCACCCAATACTAAACCACACGGCATGTGAAATTCACATACCAGTGTTTAGGGCAGGGATCCTTTCCCTGTTCTAAATAAATATTTACTGTATGTTTTCCCAAGGAGTCATGTAATAATTTAAGGAAACTGCAGAGATGTTACACAGTATCTTTTAATGGAGTCATTCACAATATAACCATTTCAAAGGGTAAAAATCATTTGCCTTGACCATGATGGGCAAATGATTTTTTAACTTTGAAATTGGTACATTTTGAGTCATATACTCTTTCCAAAGCATGATTTAAAAGGAAAGAGCCATCAGGGGAACACAAAAAAAAGTTCTAATAACAGCACTACCCTTTTTAATGAAGACCTCAATAAAAGTCTGTTTTATCTTCACCTTTATAGGTAATGCACAAAGCTGGATATGCACCACGTCTTTATGCAACTTTTGAAAATGGACTGGTGTATGAATTTGTGCCCGGCATCACACTGACTGTCGAAACGGTTCGTTTGCCAAGCATCTTCACTCTGGTGGCCCGGATGCTGGCCCAGATGCACTGCTTAGACCTTATGTCATCTGAAAATAATGGATGGAGCGACTCAATTCCTGGAAAGGAGCAGAATGAGCCTATCCTGTGGAAGAAGGCTAGTTCATTCACTGAGTTGGCACCCTCGTCATTTGAATCACCTGAGAAGCAAGCAAGGTGGGCAGTGCTTGTTGGTGTGATTTTCACCACAATCTCCATCAGTCAATTTGTTAATTCTTTGAGAGTATATGACTCTAGGAAAAACTGTGGTGACTCTTACTGTTGTTTCCAATTTTGAAAGGGATTTTACAGCTAATATTTCATTAATTATAATATTTACTTTCTTTATTTAAGGAGAAAATGTATTAATGAATGAACCTGGACCATAAATCCACATTGAAATAGTTTTTCTAGATGCACATGTCTATTTTAAAAACTGTGGGTGTACACTTGATGGGATCTGGCTTGACTTTATAGAAATTCAATTTGAAATACCTAGTATTCTTCTTTCATTCAACCATGAGTGTTCCAAAAACATGGGTTTCTATTGAATTTTTTTAAAGAAAAATTAATGAAATATCTTTCTGCGAATGAAAACTACTAGTTTACTGGCAAGACTGTTTCTGAAGAAATAAAAAATATCATGTGACTTACTTAATCGGCAATGTTTTCATTTTTGTTTTTCTTTCAAGGTATGAGAAATTGGTACCAAGCAAACAAATACTTAAGAAGGAGTGGTCACTACTGCAAAAGGAATTGCAAGACATAGGTAGTCCTGTTGTGTTCTGCCACAATGATCTATTACTTGGAAATGTGATATACAACAACAACCAAGTGACATTCATTGATTATGAGTATGCAGATTACAACTACCAAGCATTTGACATAGGGAACCATTTCAATGAATTTGCTGGTAAGTCAATTCCTCCAATAGATTTATTTTTCATAAAATATTAGTCTCTATAAAGGGCCAGAAGATGGTTTGATAGATGATAGTAGAGCTCTCCTAGTACTCAGTCCAATCATGTGTGAAATTCACACATCAGGGTGGGGTTCCTTTCCCTGTGCTGTTTATTGTTTCTTAGGAAGATCTGGTACCCTACAAATCACACAGCTTGGGTGAAACTGGAGGTACCCTAATAATAAATTGCTGTAATTTTCTCCAATGCGTTAGAAGAAGTTAATTATTTCAGACAGACAATACATGTATGCTATCAAAAAAAAATTTTTTTAATTTGAATGGTAATATTTTAGAAGATAACCAATTTTATAACCAAAAAATATTAGTATTAGTGAAGATAATATATGTATTAATGCATATAATTTTATCATAATTAAAGTATTTAGTATTATTATTTCTGCTTTGTGATACACCCATCATTTAATTCCTGAAGTTTTTCAATTCTAAAACTCATTTCTCTACAATGCAACAATTTGAAAGTGTAAAAATCATTAGCCTTCCCTGGAATCAAGGCGAATGATTTTTACCCTGAAATTGTTGCTTTGTAATGAGCATTACGGGATGACTCTGTTGAAAGTTACTGTAGCAGCACCTCCTATTGTTTCGTAGAATTTTTTTGAACAATAATTTTCAGTTCATTGATCAATGAACATGTTCATTGATCAATGTTTTAATTGAGCGGTTGTATTTTCAATTTCATTGTTCCCAATGACCAGGTTTATTATGTGTGGCATGGGCCATAGGATGAACGATAGTTTATGATTCAAACAAATGTGTGCACAGCTGTAAGATATCATGATACCTGTGTGGTTCAATAAATCCTTAGAAAATCCAAGAGAAGGTGCATGTGATATCGGAAAGAGTTCCCATTTAGTATGTCTCATCTCTCACGAGACTGCTGTTTATGTTTCAGCAATATCCATCACGTGGCATCATTATCATAGTGAAGCAACAAACATTTGTTTATTTAGAAAAATGTGGAAAAAATGAGTATCATGCAGCGATTGAACGCTTCTATTTAAATGGCTTTGCACCAAAAGAGATCAAAGCTGGGTTGGATGAAGTTTACAGCACATCTGCTCATGTGTTTGAGATTTTTTTATATTGGGCAAATGAGTTTAATCACGGCTGTGCTTCCACAAATAATGAGCATCATTCAGGATGTCTGATGGAAAATTGACTTACTCCAAAATGATTGACAAAATCAACAATATGGTTTTGAGTCATCAACAAGTGCAAGTTCAAGAAATAATTGAGGCCACAGGCATATCACAGGGTAAAGTGTTTTCATCGTTGCACAAAAAATTGGCTGTGAAAAAAAATCTTGGCAAGATGGGTGCCACGTTTGCTCTCAGTCTCGAATAAATGATATCATGTGATTGATTCAGAGGCTGGCTTGGCATATTTCTATTGCAATCCTGATGAGTTCCCGTGTAAATGCAAAAACTGGAAACAAAACATGGGTACACTATTACACTCCAATGACAAAGGAAAAATTGAAGCAGTGGATTTCTAAGGGTCATTTAGCACAGAAGAAGGCGGAGACAGTGAAATTGGCCAACAAGATGATGGCCATGGTTTTTTGGAATGCCCTCGGACTTGTCTGCATCGATTACTTGCAAAAAGGACAAATGATAAATGGAGAGTAATATGCATCATCAAATTATGGGCCCAATAATTATGAAAATAAATTAAAAAATATAGTTAAAATACGAAATTGTCATGCAATTAAAATTAAAATTTTAAAATGTGACTTCAATTAAAAGGATACCTCAGGGTTGATATTTTTTCTATTAGGCATAGAAAGAGGCTGATATTGGTGGAAGTTATGGTGATACAAAATAAAAAAATCAATATTTGTGTTGAAGTGTTGCTTCAATATTTCATAAATACTATTGAATCAAAGAATAAAAAGTTAGAGTCATTAATTGCTTTTGCATTAACCTCATGTGATCAAGTTTCGCCAGTAAATGACCAATTGAAAATTGCCTGATTCAAATAGCTAATTATTCATCAATTTTAAATCATGAAATATGCTTTTTGTTATTTGATTTCCTGGAATAGAAGTTGACCTTTTTTTCCTAACTACATATTTTCCTATTGGTAAGTTTTTTTTCTTCTGCAGGGGTTGAAGATGTTGATTACAAACGCTACCCTTCGAAAGAATTTCAATTTTCATGGCTGCGGATATACTTAGAAGCATTCAAAGAAGTTTCTCATTCCAAGAAACAGAAATCCATTGGAAATTGTGTAGAAGATGGAGTGCAGAATATGAAAGTCTCAGAGAGGGAAGTTAATGAATTGTACATCCAAGTTAGCAAGTTTTCTCTTGCCTCAAACCTCTTCTGGGGTGTCTGGGCCCTCATACAAGCTGAGCATTCCACTATAGACTTTGATTTCTTGGGGTAAGTACATTGTTATTGGACATTGTATGTATTTAAAACTCATTTTTATTCATTTGGTCCTGAGGAATTCCCTCCCTATGGACTAAAACCTTTATGTGGTGGACTGGCTTGTGTGTTACGATAAACCCTCGATCTATCCTGGTGGAAGCAATGATAATTGCTCCTGGTAGGGTCACCCATACCAGATAGGTCAAAGGATACAAGCCAAACAGAAGGTAGTCCGTGCAGCATCTTGAGCTAAAGCCCCCATCTAGGAGTGTAAACGTCTCTACACTCAATATGCATCCTGATGTGGTAGTGTGCAGACAATGGTTCTTACACTTTGCTCTCTGGGAACTGTTAAAATGTCCACTGCAATACAAAATGCCACGAGTTGTGAAGTGCGATTGGTGATTAGGTTCTTACTGGCAAAAAACCACAAACCACTTGAAATTCATCTGCAACTTTGGAGAGTGTATGGAGACTGAATAATTAGTGAGTGTGGAGTGAGGCAATGGTGCATTCAGTTTAAAAATGTATGTTTGCTTTTGTATCGTTGTGATAAATGCCTCAGTTTAATAGCGACTTAGTAGAAAAATAGTTTAAGAATGTGCTTGCCAAATATATATAGTAAAACTTTGTCTTGTCACTAGGTTTGTATTTTATTTCGAAATGTAAATTTCTTTCTGAACTGACTTAATATATTCCGCTCTATTAATGATCTCATAACAGCAATGGCATCACGTGTGCCTCTCCCCTTCCTGAACCCGAACTGATCATCTCCTAAGTAATCATTTGCCCTGCTCTCTCTAATTTTGCTCTAATTTCTCTTTTCAGATATGCAGCTGCCCGCATAAGCCAATATTCTGCGACAAAAGAGGAGTTTCTAAGCCTAAAATCTGATGTTCCATGACCCATGTGGATACATAGAGATTTTTAGCATGGCCAAGTTAGTAAACCTATAATTGAAGTGATATGCAATGAATACTGGGGCACGGTATTATGTGATCAAACTGTGGTCATAATTACTGAATTGTTCTAAAGCCAGCCAAACAGGTGAATTGCATTTCCTTGTGCTTATGTATAATTGAGTCACCTGATATTTTCCCCTCTTAGAAGCTGTACAGTCGAAATAAAGATAATTTATTGTATAAATTGTCAAATAGTGAAATTTTAATTATTATTGAATGCCTGTAATGTGATATGAATATGGTACTTAGTGTAATATGACATTTTTTTTCCCGAGTAAGTCGAGTGTAAATAAAAAGTAATAGATTTTAAAATGTGACATTTGTCATTGTCTCAATGTAAAAACCGATTTTAAAATGTCATGCCCCTCACACGTGTACTTATATTTTTTTTCAAATTTGTTATTAATTTTATATGAATTTAAATTCAGCATCAGATTAAATATGCATTTTAAATTGTCCTGTAAGAATCAGAGTGTATGTACGTTTAACAATAGATCAATCTGGCAAATAATTACCTGCTGTCTTTAAGTCCTCATGAGAATTATCACAAATTAATATCATAATTAACTTTTGGAATATGCATGTCATGTCATTGCTCATTATATCCTTTCAATGATAAACCTTTCAAAATAAAATGAAAAATCATTGCATAAAAATGTCTTTAAGATTTTTATTGCAGCCTGAACCCAAATTTAAATATGCCCTCCTTTTTTGACATGAGTTTCCCAAAAGATAACCGATTACTATTGAAGTAATTATCCTATAAACAATATTAAATTTGTAATTCATTTGTTTGACTTTGAGAACATAAGGGACTTATTTTTCTGATTGTCCAGTTCACTCATTTGGGTTATATTTTTTAGCTCCATTGTATTGATTATTTCAAAAATTAATATTTGGTTTTACCGTTATATTTTGTTAAAATTGTATCCAACCGATTTCATATTGTTGAATATCTCTCGAATAGGCATTCTAAAACTGTTTAGGTTTTCTTTGAAAAGTAAATTATGTTGAATTGTATGTTAATAAGGCTCAAACTTTATTAAAGACTTTCATTGTTATATTCATGTATAATTTAAAATGAGAGTTTTTGCCAAATTAAGCTTGTGTATTAGCTGTTTTTGTACAAAATTGTATAGTAGAAAATATACCTGTATGTAATTTTTAAGAAAAGCCAGTTTAATTCAAGGTGCTTAAATTTGCTTTTTCTTGTGTACGATTGAGTGCAAGTAAATAAGTGATAAGACAAATGAATTTCCATGATCCCACAATGAAATTTGTCAAGATATTACTTACAGATGGTATTTAAAATGCCATCATTTGTCGACCAAGATTGTCATTGGCGTACTTTAAAGATGCCATGTGACCAAAAATCATTTGATACAATGAACGTTTTTATTTGTGAAGATTAATTACTTTGGTTTTTTCGTTTAACATGATTCTTACTGATTATGATCCATTTTCAATTGATTAAATGTGCATAATATTTTTTATAAAAATTTGAAGGGAAAAATTATCATGCATTAAGTAAGATATTATAAAATTTCTAAGGTCTTCTTCTGACAATGTGATATAAGTATTGTACTTAAATAAAGATTTGTGAATGCAAAGAGCAAATCAAAATTTTGGAATCAACTTAAGGCTTTTGTGTGTAAAGATTTTATTATTATGGTATGTATCATAATCATTTCCTTGTTAAATATCGGACAATAAAATTTTTCGATTATCAACAATTTCCCTTTGTCTTGCTCCTCTGTATTGAGATGAAATAAGTAACTTGTAATTCCACACACACTTTATTTAGAACACGACCTGATGATGACGTTTCATGTAGAAACCTAGGTTATGAGCTAAATAAAGTGTCTGTGGAATTACAAAGTTACTTCCTTTATTTCAATATTTTGTGTAAATTCCATACAGTTACGCCAGACATGACAAATTTTACTGCTCCACTTTGAAATATCAAATTGTTTGATTGGATGTATTTTATTTTCTAAGTGCAAGTGATATAAGGTTCTTGTAGTTTGGCATCTCTCTCTTCCTAACTTCATTTCCACCAAGAAGGCTAATTTAACGATTTTTTTTACAATTCTACCGTAATCTTCCATTGTATTCATGAAAAATCAGTTTCTTTTCGTCATTTTAATTTATTCAATAGAGAAGAATGTCTATGAAATCAGGGCTTAGGTAAGAATCCCTGATTTGCTGCCAGAGTTTAAATCTTGTCTTTGCCAATCAGAACAAGTTACAGAAGGGAATCAGGTCAGCACCACTGGCTGAGATCTTGATACTATTGGTCTCGAGACATTTCCTATTGGCAAGCCCATGAAATATTTTATCCCTTCTTTTTTGTCAGTTGACTTTGATTTCAGACGGACAGCTCTTGATTTATGTATAGAGTAAGCCCTTAAATGTATTATTTTATCAAATACGTCAATGATGGAGAAAAAACCACCTCTATGGGCAGATTTCCCTCACCCCGCCAAGGCAAGGCAGGAGAGAGCCACTCGTCCTCGGCTCAGCATAGCGGTACCGACCATCATCCACAGTAGGTGCTCCCTCCCCATATTCTCCCCTTGTGGAACAGCTCACCATCTCTTTACCATACTTAGTGAATCATCTTCCTACATCATCACTTATGGTGTATTTGCCACCACCTGGAGGAACAGATGACGACATGGATGCTTGACCTAGCAGCATCAATTGATAGCCACTGTTTAGAGCAAAGTCAAGCATGGCATATTCGATACCTAGACCAACAAGATACTATGCCGAGTCATGAACCAGTTTTGCTCTGTCAGTATTGTTTATGAGAAACTAGATACTTTAATGCTTACCACCAACAAACCCCATGAGAACTATGCTCAAACCTTTGTTAATTAATCTCTGAACAGCAAAGTTGAAATTTTAAAATAAATTTTATTATTTTTGCCTTCATTTAGCATCTATATAAATTTTGTGGTACTATTTTAATTGTTAATTAAAAGTGTGTCCATGTGGAGGCATAATGAGTGGCGAAGACTCCATGGACATGATGTGGGCAACAACACTGCGTAAGAGCATAAAAAGTGAGGGGTGTGGCACACCCCTCAGTGGGGATTCATTTCTTCTGACAGTAATAAGGATAAAAGCAAAGAAAGACGAAAGAATCAATTTGAATGAGCTATGATATAAACTAAGGTAGATAATGAGATTTGTTGTGTCAGGCATAACTTTATGGAATTCACGCAGTATACTGAAATGAAGGAAGTAACTTTGTGATTCCATGCACACCTTATTTAAAACACGACCTAGGTTTTGACATTTGATATCATCATCCTCCCTGATGATGACATCAAATGTCAAAACCTAGGTCATGTTTTAAATAAAGTGTGTGGAATTACAAAGTTACTTCCTTCATTTCAATTTTTAATAAGAGATTAAAAATATGAAAGTGTAGTCGAGGGGTGTGGAATAATAACCTTTCAGAAGGGACAACCCGTGGGAAATAGGTTGGGGTCCAGTTGTGGCCCCTTCCCAACTTCCTTTCTCATCAACTATTCTTTTCTCCCACACTGTCTTAATTTCCTAACATTCAAGATATAGTTGTGATATTATGAGGGGATAAATGGTTTGTTAGAAGAATGTAGAAATAGGGTTCCACCTTATAGTAATTGCCTCCCCTTGGAAGGGGTAGCCACTCCTTTGGGCAACTCCCCCCTTCCCTGGGGCCCTGCAATCACTACAGCATGTGCCCTCTCGTGTTCCCCCATTGTCTCCCCTTGCAGATCAGCTACTACCTCTCCTCGTTCCCCCAAACCCACCCTTTCAATACCACTCAACTCCCTTTCTGCCCTTGCGATATTTCCCTATTTTAGTATATGTGTATTTCTGGTTGATTTGTTATGATTTTGGGGGACCGCTGTTTGCTGGTCCTAGAAGTGTCGAGTATGTGGGGTCAGGGTGACATCCTTGATATTGTGCGAGGCACAGGACTGTGATAGGCTTAACCCCTATGTGATGGTCACAATTTCATCATCCCTCCTGAAAAATGTAAGTAAATTGCCGTGATAATAAGGATATGAAGTACACATATTACATTGGTCCTGTAATTCAATTCGATCATTCATTGCGGTGACTTATTTAATTATGTTCATGAATCTGTTGGTTATCGTGTAGATTGATTCATTGCTCTTGGTTTTTAAATATTAGTTTTTCAGAAATTTAAAGATGTTTCAACAGTTTTCAACTTTAATTTAATCCTTATGTAATAATTGAGGTAGCATGTTTATAAAGTGCCTAAGTTCCAAAATTACTTAAAAAATCCAGTCCAAAAAGCAAATATCTTATTCATCAATTTTTGGATGCAACTTTCTTAATTTTATTAAAATAAAACTGTGTATTTTGCTATTTTTCCTATTATTTTCAAGATCTATTCAATTTGTTGAGGAGTATAAAGGCATTCAGGTCATATCTTTACACACATCGTTACATGAGAATGTATTCAAAGTCAAGTGTTCTCAAGCGATGTAATCTAATTTCTCTTATGCCACCCATCATACTTTTACGTGTGATGTTCGAGAGACTTTCGAGTTTTTCCTGCCACCACTTGCATCTTTTCTATATTGCACGTAATACCTCATTTAATACCTCTCACCCCTTCGCCGAATCTTATCTGACTGGTCATTTCTGTTGGTTCTACTCATGTGTGGGCCCTTTGCCCGCATTCACTGTGTCATTCTATGAAAGGGGCCAATTCACTCCCGCCCACTGGACGCCCCTGGCTCTTCTACGCTCAAGCCTCGGATGCAATTCCCCTGTAATTGGCAGTGGCCATTTTTATTCAAAATTTGAAACTAAAGTGATTTTCATCTCCCCCAGTGCCATCACTCAATTGTCAACACATTTATTTTTCCGAGTTCTTGATGCAGTTAATCGTCAATTTAATGGGAACTTTCAAATTATTTTTGCCTTGAAAATTCCATCCACGCACCATTTTCATTATTTGACTCTCCCAAAGTACTGGTGTTGTGCTGGCAAGTGGCTCAATGGAGAAGGGGTCTTTCCCTCTCGCTGTGCCGCAAATGTCAACGAAGATGAAAGCAGCAACGATGTCCCCAACATGTCGATGTCCATCGACAATAGTCTGCCATAATACTGATGGCGTGTCTTATCGTGTTCATTCCCTCCTTCGTGAGAACCTTGACCAATTAATTCTGTTGCAATTTCTACTTTCCATGACGTTAGAAATTAATGTTTTTCCAAAAAAGCACTGCACCTCGCTCTGCATATTGGCAAATAGCCATTTATCTCCTGCATTTCAGTTCATCCAAATGGTATTTTGCATTTTTGCTTCAATGCAGTTTAGTTAAATTAATTACGATACTTAATCATTACGATACTAACGATCATTGAGAATTTAATTACAATAGCTACGTTTTCACAAGCACATTTGAAAATAATTGTCATATTGTCATATAATTATCATAGCCGACCCCGGTGGCGGCGGGGTAACGTCCTCGTCTGCCATTCCAAGGGTCGCGGGTTCGATACCCGCCAGGGTGAGTTTTCCTCCGCCTAGGGCTTGGGTGTTTGTGAAGGTTATTGTTATCGTTGTTATCATTGTTATCGTTGTTAACGGTTCGATGTAAAGGCCAAAATGTGCTGTTTTCGGACTATACTGAATAAAAATATTAAAAAATCATCGAATGTCAAATCGAGCTTCAAGGACACATTCCGAATGATTATTAAAACCAGATTTGCTGTCCTCCTAATTTCAATGAAAATCACAAAATGGCTTTCATATAATGTATGAATATCTCATTTCATGGCACGTTCTATAATAATTGTTGTTACCGTAAACCATGAACACAGTTATCAACCCGGAGGTCGGTTTGATGTGGTGATGATAAAGTTCACCCAATACCAAGCCCAATAGAGTGTGACATCAGGGTAGGGGGGTCAGATCCTTGGCCTGTACCGCCTTTGGTTTCCCAGGAAGTTCTGATACCCTAATAATCGAGTGATGCTAAGGCTTTTCACAGTTGTGTCCAGGAATCGGAAACTGGTCCTCCGGTTAGTAGTCCAATGCTCTACCCTTGGACTAGCACGTCCACAGTGTGTTAACAGTAAATGTATCTCTGGATAATTGGAGCGATATTTTTTCGTTTATTGTTTTCGCACTGGCGCACCCTGATGATCCTGATTTAGGAAGCTGACCGACGAACATTCTCATACTGATGAAAAACATTGTCATGGAATGTTTTTCCTCTGCAAGGTAGAGTAAGGTGATGATAGAATAGATTCTCCCTATATCAAAGTGGATCGCGACGAAAGCAAGGATCGTCGCATATCTGTTCGCAATTACGCCTTGGAATATCTCAGAGGACGGGAAGATATTATATCAACATGGGCAACAATGTCATATGTGATTATTCTGTTTAATTTCACCCTAATTTTCAAGTACTATTATTTTCGAGGATCCTACAGTTCATGGCAGTTTTTAAATGGACACAGAATACCCACCCTTACATTTCGAACTCTTGCAAAGAAATATGCGTGCATCAATTTTGACTAACACTGAATTTAGATTTGTTCCACACGTTCGGAAACCACTAGTAATTACGGCATTGAAAAATTATCAAGTATTGTGTCTCACTGCTTACAAAACACTGAAAAGAGAGAGATTCCACAAAAAAGAACTGTCTTTGTAAATGACCACTGTTGGCTGTCACTCGCAGATGAGTTATGAGGAGATTTCATAGTCTATGAAATGGGAATGGATTGGAATTTGCGAACATCTGTGCAATGGAGGACATGATGATCTTTCAGTTGCGCAATGAAATTGTGAAACTCGCATGTGTTGCAGAGAAATATTCGCCCACGGATTAGCGAAGCACTTAGCGGAAGTTATGCGAATGTGGCAGACGAGAAATGGTATGATGATTACTCTCCCATACTCCGCAGGCAAGTTCGTTCCTCACTGCGAAATATAGTAGATTGAAAGGGCTATGGATTCAACATTTTTGGCATATTTATAATTTGTAATGGGAATGAGGAAAAACATCTTGAGATCATTTAGCGTGCGCCAATAATTAGAGAAGTGTATCGAGCTTAAAATAGATAGTTTTGAAAAATAAAAAAAATCTACCCAAAATAAATAGTTTTTCTATTTTTTCTTAAGGACTTATTAAACGACCAACGTATTTTTCGTTGAATTCGCTTTTCAGCATTGAAAACAAAAATAAGTTCGATAAACATTTTTTTCTTTCGGATTATAGAAGAATTCTTAATAATCACTTACATTTAGGTGCGTTACAGGAAACTATCCACTGTTACGCCCGAATCGCTATTATTTCTCAAATAACATTGACGTCGACGCAGACAATGGAAACGATGCATTTTCACGCATTCTATAAATTGAAGACTGAGTTGGAGTTGGTAGAAGGGTTAAATCCGAGACATAGGACCGAGATAGCATTTATGTACGGATCACAAGGCAACCAAAGTTTGGAAAGTACGTGCATGTATTACGTCTACGTTTATGAGCAGCGATTAGTTAAAATTTAGTCCACATTGACATAATTTTCCAACTCCATTTTATGCAAATTTTTAAATATCCTAATTATCACCTCTCTTTTAGAACACGTCGTTAGTCAAAATGTATCGATAAATAATCAGTATGGATGATCGATCTTACGATGGACAGCTCTCTTCTTTTGTTGATAATGTATTTGGAATCGGGGAAAAGTCATATTCAGTTTGATATAATATATTGCTGGCCCCGGAAATTACACCGAAAGGGTACAACTTGAGCGCAAACCCTATCCCTAATCCCTCCCCTCATTCGCATCATCCTTAAGGCTCCACACCCCCTCACCATCATCCTACACCTCACATCATTCATCGCACCACCACACCCAGTTCCCTCCCAGTTTGCAAAGGCAAAAACAAAAAACGATGGCTTGTTTAATGACGCGCGCGCATTTCTGGAGGGACACGCAATGATATGCTGGCTGCAGCGAGGAAGCGGGCGGTTAACTGCGGGACTCCAGTTCGCTTCTTGCAAAACCCTGCAAATACACGCGAAAGACTCACTTTCCAGATTGAATCGGGCTTACGATTCCCGGCGCGTCCTTTTCCATCTGCCCAATTCAATTTCTATCTCTGCCTTGTGCGAAGTCCCCAAATCAACCCCCCCCCCCTCCGGCCTCTCCCACCTTCTCCTCAAAGTCCCCCCTTCCTCACCAGTCGGCATGGATGGGGGGACTCGAGAGTTCGATTTGAGAGTCGGGTTGAGCCAGCCGTTCGAGGCGGGTGGACTGATCGCGATCCGGGAGTCAATGAAACTAGCGACGGTATATCGTGGAGCTGCTCTGGATATGACTAAGTGGAATTCGCAATCGCGGACAGCTGTACTATTGACGGTGAGTGGCGATTTAATAAAATCCCATGTGCGAAAATTCGGCCATCAAAAATTATTTTGAAATGTGCTTTCCCTTGCAGGCATCCGTATAGCATACCTAGACTGAGCAAAAGGTTGAAGTACGCGGTAATTCCGATCTTCAGCTAGGCTAAATTGTCGTTGGTTATTTTCCTGGGGAAGTATTCATCATGGTCTCGTAATTGCCATCCCTGGGATCGGGATGGTGCAGTACTAACGTACAATTTGCTAACATACTGGCTTCCAAAACAGAGGGCCTGACGTCGAATCCTGAAGGCTGAAGACATTTTTCGCTGGTACCCCAATCCCTACTTGAGTTGCTTTGTGGAGAGCACTTTTGAGTGAGTTCACCGTCCGTCAGATGGGGCGTTAAACTGCTGACCCCTTGGCGCTGTTCCTTAGTAGTTAAGAGTAGGCTAATACCTACTCCGGGTTTTTCTGCCTACCATTCCTTCCCCATCCACCCGTAATGGCTCTAATGACCTCAGCTGCCAGTCATCTTCCCTGTAAGTACTGCTATTATTGTCGTTCCTCGGCAATACCGTGATTGTGATGTCACGGCCACTCTAGCTTCCGATTCTTGTGTGTGCACACAATGAAGTTTCGATTTGCATCGTCCAATTCTTCGTTAATGTGGACGCTCCGCACTTTATAATATGATTTCCTTCTGGTCTACCTTGGCATAACATGTGATTTGGGAAGGGGACGGGATGCAGACATGATCATGTGTTAAGTGCATAAAAATTCTACCTGAATTTGTTCATTCTTTCATTCATGAAGGTGGCCCCCTAATTAGTATTGGTCTCGCCATCCAAGCCCAGATGCTCTGCACTCAAATTTAGCATTGGGTTTCCATGTGACTGGAATGTACATGTATTTCCTAGGTTTCCTTATATGGAACACAGAGCAACCATTGAGGAGCGTGTGAGCTCAGTGCAATTAGCTAATTCCTTAATTGTCACTTTTTTGAACAATGATATTTTGAAATATACTTTCTCTTTCGGGTATGCTTCAGTGAAGGTCACTTCTTGACTGAAATATGTTAAGTTTTCCTCTTCATTTCATTTTAAAGTTTACCACAGGGAGATCCCCATTAAAAAATTGGCACGTTCTGACGAGAGGAGAAAGTATGGGTAAAATCTTATAAGTTACATTATTTAAGGTCGCTCTGGCTCTACTGGGAGAATTTGCTAAATATTTTCACTCGCTTCCCAAGTATTATAAGTACGGTTATGTATTATTTATATTGTCTTAGCAAGTAGGAATAGTGTAAATTTTGAGATTGTGATACAGGGGAGAATGAAAGAAGAATACTATTTATTTTCCACAAAACTTTTTTATTTGGTATTGCATATTTCAATGCACAGTCATGATCCATAGGTACATAAATAAGACTTGTGTGTGTTGAAACTAGTTTTAGCAAATAAAAAGTTCTGTGGAAAATACACAGTATTCTCCTTTATTGAAAAAGAATTTTTACCCAGTCAATCCTAAAACCATAAATGTAACAGGTTTCAGGTTTAACTTTATGGAATTCCTTCATTATGAGGGAAAATAAAGAAACTTTACACTTCCACAATAAAGATTTGATATTTCACGACCATGGTTTCGATGCTGCACATCATCATCAGATAACATACATCAACATTTTTTCTAATTACATAGTCTGGCTCCAAGAGGGGAGTAAGGGAGAGGATAGGGGGTAAGGTAGGGAGAGTAAGGGAGAGGAGAGGGTAAGGTAGGGAGAGTAAGGGAGAGGAGAGGGTAAGGTAGGGAGAGTAAGGGAGAGGGGGGTAAGTTGAGTTTAGGTGCAGCAACCTATTATTGGTCTAGGGGAGGGGAAGGGTATGTATTGGAAGGTTACTGGTGCAAATTTGTGAAAGGTTGTTAATTAAGTAATCATTAAATTAAGAACACAATGTACCTACCTTACCACCTCTCTTCTCCCTTACTCCCCTCTTGGAGCCAGTTTATATAAGTAGAAAAAATGTTGATTTTTATTACCTGATGATGATGTGCAGCATCAAAATCATGGTCGTAAAATATTGAATCTTTATTGTGAAAGTGTAAAGTTTCTTTATTTTCCCTCAAGAGCCTGATACCATCAAGTGGATTAGAGATGAGAGCATTATACAAGACAAGCGAGTCTATGCCAGGGATGTTGGGTGGAATGAAAGGAGGTAGAATGAATGTGGAGCCAAAGGATTAATTGCGTGTGTCAGGTATTCTTGTTTAGCAAGGTTGAGAAGTTTAGTGGCTGTATTTTAGTATATTTCCGATACTAACTTTAAACAGTTTAACTTGGCTATCAAAAAATAATACTGGTGGATAGAGATGATATTAAAATATTGTCAGTAAAGATAGCAGCTGACCAGAGGAATAAGAGAAATAAATCCAGAAAGTGAGCATGTCTAGATGGCATAGGTGAAGATAGCAAATATAGAGTAGGGATGGACAATGATTGGCCAGAGCAATGGCTAGGCTAGATGCTTGTTTACACCTTTTTAGTCTATATGCTGCAGGAAATGATGAGGAAGCTTGGTAAGGTAGAAGTGGTGGTTGTCATTGATTAAAAGCAGTTAACTTGTGGATGATGAGGCTTCAGTTAGCCAGTCAGCTGAAGGGTTACAGATTATTCAGCACTTTGAATAATTACTGTGATTTTAATGGCATGCAAATTAATAAAGAGAAAGCAAAGGAAATCAGATACCCAAGAAGAAGAACATTAAAAATTTGGGGTCTGTAACTAGAACAGGTAGAGCAGGTCTAACTGGGAAGGGTATGTGGGTGAGTAGAGTATTATGGACATTAAAAAGAACTGCATTGCCTGTAGTGTTCAAAAAAAGTTGATTGCGTGGGAGTTGACCTTATGTAAAGAAGCAAAGAAAATACCAGAGAATACTTCAAAATACAGTGTAATTTTGGATGCCTTGGAAACTAGGTCATTGAGAAAAAAGAAGCCTTAAAATTGGAGGCATTTGAGAAGTGAGCATGAAGCAGAGAAGAGTATGAAATGGACTGCAAGGAAAACAAAAGAAATTCTCTTCATACTAAGAGTTACCCTCTAAGAGAGAAATTAGAATTATTGAAATGTAATAAAATAATTTACTTTGTAAATCCACACACTTTATTTAAAAACACGACCCAGGTTTCGACGTTGAACGTCATCATCAGGTGTGTGGATTTACAAAGTCAATTATTTCATTACATTTCAATATGTTATGCAAATTCCACAAAGTTACGCCAGAGACAACAAATTTTATTAAGAGAAATTAGAAAACTAGGATGAGGCAGGACAAGTGTTGGAGATGTTTAGAGGGGCAATGGGCTGGGCTGAAGATGATGTATAGAGGGGATAATGATACGAAAGCAACATAGTATATGGAGGAAGATTGGCATTTTGGATGGAATTATGGAATGTAGAATGTTGCAGATTTAAAGAGTGAGTTACTATAATATCAAGTACAGGGTTTAAGGATATCTTTGCTTGCTTCTTAGGGAGCACAGTAATGTGTATTGCCAGGGTTCATTGAAAGCCTTCTCAACCCTGGGTGCTGGCATTTGACTGCTGTTTAATGTGTAATGGTGTAACATGAAAGCATCTTTAATCATTCCTACATATAGCTATTTGTAACACTGACATTTTGGTTACAAATGAACTAATATCTTACTATTTAAAATTTTATGAATGACTGCTCTTTCCCACTTGATAAGTATGATTACCAAGTGGAAAAGTGCTGCGTTAGTTATTCATTATGTTAGACTTCCACCACATCGCGCCTGAAGCTACTCAATTTATTCAAAAGTTAGTTTAATTATTCAGGAATATTAGTTAAAAGTGTGTTTTGCCTTCTTTTATTTTAAAATATTTTACCTAAATAAAAATTCTTCCTCCCTGAAAACTTAAAGAGTAAATTATGGCACCAATTTCTGATGGTGATGAATTATTTTGAAAAGCCACTTCTTAAATATATAATATCCGCCACAGAGTCAGTTTATGTAGATTTTTTGTATTAATATGACTGGGAAATTTATCAGTTTTGACACCTAAGGTGCAAGTACCGAATTGGCTTTATTTAAGAGTAGATCATGTTAAAATAATCCTATCTTTGAAAAATAATGCAAAAAGTAACCTAAGAAGCCCAATTTTTAATCATCCCAGTAATACGGGATTGTTGCTATCTTATTATTCATTGAAAAAGTTCTATATTTTTTCATATTTCATCCTGCATTTAACCTGATATTATGGAGAAAATTGAATATGCATGAGGTGTGTGAAGTCCTGGGTATGATAGGGATGTAGAGGGGATTGTGTGAAGAGATCCAAATGAGGCAGGAAATGTAGATGCAGAGAATTTGGATTGGGTTAGGGATGTTAAAGGATTACAATTGGAAGATCATTATGCAGGCTAAGCTGGGAGAGGATGAGAATATGTATTTGGATGGACTGAAGGGAGGCAGGAAGTGTGATATTGAAGACCAAGTTAGATGCTAATTTTTTGGGAGAAGCAAAGAAATTTTTTTTTTACTAGTGTCCATCCTCAACCGAAATGAGAGAAAATTAGTAATGTCAATCAGATCTACTATTTTCTATCATGTGGCCTTATCTTAAAGTACGGTGGCACTACTTTTGTACAAAATGTACATTTCTCTTCTCTTCATGTTTCAAATTTGGACTGAACTGGTGGCCTTTGTACTCTGAGCATTATATGTTTAACTATCTCCAGTTCTTAAAATGAAATTGATTCTTCAGTGTTGCATTGCAGCCTGTTTAGCTTCATTTGCTACCCCTGCCAGAGGTCCCAGTTTACATCAGGGAGACTTAAGCTGCTGGTGCGATTTCTCAGTAGGTAGATCTTCCTAGGATGACATGGGGAAAAGGGAACTGCTCCCCCTGTGAACTTCCATGCCATATGGATCAATATGAGGTGAGATACATCTGTATGAGTTGGATTATTAGAGTTGATTATTGTGGGGTTTGTTTAATTGACTGTAGTCTACCAGTCAAGGTAGTTTTTTTATGAACTAAGAGACTAAGCACAGTTACACTCCTATGGCCCTGAATGCCCTAAAACTTCCAAACTTAATACTCTAAAAACGCCCACTGTAATATATAAATCAGTTTTGTCTCACAAGTTTCATACCTGCTTTCAATTTTATCCAAAGTACCAACTCTTTCCCTTCTTCCTACCTCACATGCCCAGCAAATTCCGTTCTATCACATCAATTGGATTTTCGTTGCCAGTCAATATGCCCTGCAATTACTATTCCTGCCTTCAGTGAATCTCTTGAAAAACTTCCCACCACTCCCTCTGCCAGTACCATGCTGAAAACGTATAGTTTTCATTTGATTCCCATTTGATTTTTTTGCTCTCTCTATACATTTCATAAGCTTCCAATTCATGTTTATATTCTAGCATTAGGAACTATATTAAGTAATGATAAAACATTTTATTTCGATAATTACTGCTTTTCCTCTGTGAAAGGATATTAAGCAAGGCAGATGTTGCAATTGAGACATTTCCTCATTTTCCCTCCCCTATTGCCTTGCACCCACCCAACACACTCTACTCTCATTCAATCCTTCATGTCACATCCCAATTTTCATTCCTTGATTCATATTTGGTCACCTTTTTGGGATTCATAATTTACATGGGCGGGTGAGGAGGGAGGAAAGGGAGGCTTGGCAGTTATCAGAGCTCCTTCAGGAAAAACTCTACAAATTCATCAATAAGTCCATGTACATGGACTTATTGATATGGACTTATTATTGGACTTATATGGACTTATTGATGGACATGTTATGTACAACAACCTGGATAAATAAACACCTTTTTGAATTGAATTGAAATCAATAAGTCTGCAGAAACATTTTGCGAACTTATTCATTAGTCCAGGTGATTTTTCATTAAATTAGCATACTTTGATACTGTAAACTATACTTTGTACCATTCTTCATTGTACCTCATCTGCCTTTTCTTGAAAAGAAAGAGATTTAATTTTTAATTTTATTTAATCTTATCATTTCCAAATTCAAATGACATTTTTACACATTTGGAAATCCAATACTTTTAAAACATTCATTCGTTCAACATGAGCAAATATATGAATAAATTTTAGATTCAAAATTCTTATGTGGTATTTATGAGAAATGATCTGTAGTAATTAATTTCAGCAAGTCATTTTTAACTATTGTTGATCACAGATATATTCATGTCAAAGTTTTCTACCCATTCAAGTTTAACTGAAATGAATAAAACGGTCAACTATAGTGAAGCATCAGTAGTTGTTAATCAAATAAGTTCACTCTCAATTGGCGTGGATGAATTGCATCTAATTTACACCAAAATACCATATGTATGAAATTCATAAATCCATTTCAATTAAACTTAAATATTGCTGATATTCCACTGTGGTTATATGTATAGATTTCGCATTAAAGTTTCCATTATTACAATTTTTAAAGGGGAACCAATCTTTTGATCTTAAGCCTGCAAATATTTCGTTAGAGCTTTGGAACACACAAGTACTTATAAATATATTTACTTAAAATATCCTAGAAGTAGTTAAAAAATCTTTTTCCTTAAAATTTGTTACATTCATATTGTTTTCCTTCAGGTCTTCCATTGGATGCCTATCCTAGGAGATAAGACCAGCATCCACGGGAACCCAGATTGATCAGCAAACTTTCTCTCTCTGAAGGAAATATGGATAGTGCCGTCAGCATCTGAAGAAGTGCACTTCATGGTGGTGTCAGCCTTAAATGAGACCCCTGATAGACTGCAACTCTTCCACCGCTAACTTTGTCGATAGTGGCAAATGTATTTGAATAATAAAGATGAAAAAACAATGTGGTCTAATTTTTAAATCTTTATCCTTGTCTAACTTTTGAATGACTAATATGCTGGTAAAAAATTAAAAAGAGAAAATCTAAAAAATGTCTTTTTTCTGAGGTTAACAAATAATCAAAATTTTGATTTTAATTGGTATCTAAAGTGCAGACAAATGTAAATGAATATATTCTAAAGATCTATAAAACATAATTGTAGTTTAAGTTACCCCATCTGATATATTTGCATTTGGCAATGTGGGTTATTCACTTCTTAATGAATTAAAACTGAATTAAAAGTATTTTATTTAAATGCATCAGATTTTCGGTATATCCTGCAAATATCTATGCGAAACAAATTGCTATCAGAATCAATTGCTTAAAAGCCAAAATACCTTGAAAGGGGTATTATTTTATATAATTATCAGTATGAAATGGTGAAGTTGTAACTTAACTACATATAAATCATAAGTATGTCGTATGAGTAGCATATGTGAAGTATGAACGGATGGCTTAATCCTTGCGTTGATTGCCGAAAATGTTGTCAAATTCATCAAAAGTAATTATATCTTATACGGCAGAGCAACATTTTGTGCAGTCTGAGCGATTGCTTTTTGTTTTTTATGGTGAACTCGTAAGTCGCTATTGCCCCGAACATATTATCTCCATTTGCTCGCCGAGGGTCAAAAATTACGTCACGCACCGAACTGGACAAAGTCCAATAATTAGAGTTAACTGATCGGTCACATGCGAAAGAGCATGGTATCGAATATCTTCCAAGAGCTGGCTCACGCTTCAAAAAAGAGTAGCTCGATCGATGCCCGACCGCTAACGAACCGTCTCGGAGTACCGCGAGGCCCAAGGTGAGGTCCTAAGCCTCCCCGAGAAAATATATTTCAAGTCCCGAGTCCACCCAGCGAAAAATATTCTAAGTCCAGAACCCCTCGCCAAAAGAAAGAGGCGTCTAGGCAGGCAGATGCCTTAGATTCGTCAGTTGAGAGCCTTGCCGAGCTCACAGAGTTGATTTTGAGAAAAAATTGGCTAAGTCCGTAGTTTTGCAGAACAAATAATAGTTCCGATCATTTAATTTATAAGAAACCCGGTAGCCTGGGGGACAAGAGGCGGAATGCGAAGGCGAGGCTATAAGGCGTATTACTTCGATTAACTTTTGCAGCCAATTTTTTTTTTTGCAAAATATTTTCCATCCACTAATCTGCACAAAAGTGTCACCAGAGATTTTGACGGTAGGTTCAGGACGCCGCGGGAGATCAGGAAAACAATTAAATATTGAATATTTTTGTGAAAAGGGCTGCCATTTTTTCCAGCCGGGCGGCGGGGCGCCGGAAAAAATAGCAGCCCTTCTCACAAAAGTATGCAATATTTAATTGTTTTCCTGATCTCCCGCGGCGTCCTGAACCTACCGTCAAAATCTCTGGGACAATATTCTGAAAATTAACGAACAAAAAATTAATAAACTGATAGGTTGGAAATATAGTCCACAGATGGCGCATGCCTTCACTGGTTGAGACATCCTCAACCACTAGCACCTCCTAATACATCATTTTCCCACTAGTGGCATTACCATATAACTTCTAAATTCAATTTTTTCATGGCTACAATAAATGCATTGTTATATATTTCGTGTGTGGCATTCGATTGAACTTGGGGCACGATTTGTATTAAGTATTTTTCCCATTAATAAATTATGGACAGATGGGCTCTCCCTTATCTTATAAATATTTGCCCAAACTTCGTAATATATTTAAATGTTAACTAGTTATTAATGACTGCCCAAATTAAAAATGTGGCAGCAAAATTTTTAGGCCACAATTATCTCTTATTTCATGTTCAAATTAATATATTTTTTATATGAATGAAATCTGCCAATATATGAAGTATAGAAGAGGTACAATAGGTTTGATCTAAAACAGACTTTTATATTGGTTGATAATATAAATTTCTAAACATTCTTCTAGAATTTTACCTCTACACTGTTCATTCGTATATATGATCCATGAAAGTATATCCAATGCACTGGTTCACATACTCTATATTGCTGCAGTCATGGTAATTCACATTGTAATTACACATAGGAATCATTTATGAAAGAATATATTCAAAATCTTTATTGATTTCAAAATTATAGAATACAAAAATGTCCACTAAATAAGTCCATAATTTCCTCTTAAAAAATGTAGCAAAGTACTTCTCCATACTTCACTTTAATATGCCATATTCCTAATGAATAAAATTGTTCCTATCAATGAGATTCATATTAAAAACCTACTAATGATTTATTTACTTAGTTGTACAGGCATAAGGAGTTAAGGTTGTAATGTATTTCTTAATGGCATATTATGAGACCACATACTAGGCAGAACTATGCATCATGGAAAAGAAGAGGAGATTGCTGTGAGTAACAATTTGATGGGGACTTTCATTTGCTTAAGAAAATAAAATGTGACTCAAAGTGGGAATGGAGAATATTAGATTACTCCAAAATGCAATCAATTCTTTTCATATTTGCATTCTCACCCCCTCAATTCAGATTCAATTATCTAGTTTGAAGATTTAGAATTTGGATCTTGAGAAACCTAAGTGGTAAAAATAGGAGAGAAAACACCTTTAGAAGGATTGAAGGAGTACTTTTGTAATAAAGAAAAGATAGTAACAATTTTCCATTAGATAAGTTTGATAGTACCACTGGGTTTCAAGGTGTCACATCATTTTCACCTGAAGATGATAAAACACATCAAAACCCAGTCGTAGTACAAAACTTATCTAGTGGAAAATTGCGACTGTCTTTTCTTTATCATGTTCGAATTATGCCACATCATGCCTGAAACTAGTCAATTTGTGTCTTTATACCTTGTAAATTTTAATTTGAAGAATTATTCGTAATCATGATAAAATGAAAATAGGCCATCGACATATGAGTGAGTAATTAAGACTTTTTTAGTTTCATATTTCTTAAAGGACCATTTCCAAATTTCACTCAATAACAGATACTTCAATATGGCTACTTTATTACATTAAACTCATTGGTTTTTGTTTACTGTTTTTCCTGCTTGGATGATTTAATATATTGATAGAAATGAGCTCTTACTGCTAGTAATATTTAATAAATGTGAAACTCCAATAGCCATCAACAGTTTACCTTTCTAAACAAAGTAAAAATGAGGTTCACTTCGACTTGTGTTGTAGTGACGATTACCCTTCAGAACACTGAAGAGGGCTACTTTGTGGCCAAAATACGTGTATTCGTATTCACCTTTCTTATCCTCTCCTTTTTTACCTTTTACCCCTTCTGGACTTGTGGCGCTGGCCAACTAATTTCATTTTTACTTTGTTGAGAAAGGTAAACTGTTTACGTCTATTGGAGTTTCACATTTATTAAATGATTTAATATATTAAATGAAACTTCAATGTAATCAGCTGAAATTCATATATTTTCAACCACAGGCACCTACCGTTCTGTTCATTTGTTCTGCCACTTGCAGCTGGTTTCTGGCAGTTAAAAAATGGATAGCTGGATATTGAATATTTTTCAAAACCCTACAGGAAAAGTCTTCTTTATTTACACGCTTTATATTAGGGATTGGATTACATCAAATTGGGATAAATTGAGTAATTATAAAAACAAAAGACTAAGTAAGCCACATATAGTAAAAAAACCACAATTAAGACCACTAAATAATTAGATGCTTGGCACCACTATGATGTAAACTACAAAAAGTCACATAATCAACCCAAAGGTCTATTTGGTTGGTGATGTTGGTGAGTTCACTCAATACTATTCCTAATGGTGTGTTAAAGTCACACATCAGGATAGAAGGGCCAGTTCTTCCTCTGCTACTGCTCTATGGTTTCCCAGGAAGATCTGGTACCCAAAAAATCACACAACTTGGGTGGAGTTGAGGGTGCCTGAGAGGCATGACTTGGAATCAAACCCGGCCCTCCAGTAAGCAGTCCAACCCTACTCCTGACTACCACGTCCCCTATTGATATGATCACTTGATTTTTTCCTTTGCCATCATATTAGAGTGAATTTTTGGCCCAGTTATCACAAATTTTAGAAGCAATTAGTTTATAAGGTGACACTAACTCAGTTTCCGTAAACAATACCTTTTATCAGGATTAAGAACAAAATTTAGCATAAGAAATGAACATCTTGGAAAACACACTATTTCATTCAAACATTTTCATAGACATTGTGTTATGGACCGATTGATTACATGTGTGATTTGCCAATTAACTAGATCTCCCTGGGAAATCATACTATCACTCTCTGTACATACATTTGGTCTAAGAGAGTTCCGGTATAGCAGAAGCTGCATAAATTTTAGACAGGCACACTACATACAATCCATGTCAGATATGTTAGGAATATCTGAAATATCTCATTTTAAGTCTCAATGACCATTAAGCAAATATCAGGATCACTGAGTGGGCTATCTCCAAGACCAATATTGGAAGTATGCAGTCATAAGAATCTTCATTATTGCTTGAATAAATACCTTAGGATATCACTCAAGGAATTGGGGATGGGTAAAGATAACCTATGTCGGCATCAGACTACTATTAGTGAAGATGCCAAGGGATCAAATAATTTAATATCTTATCTGATGGATGGATTACTCCACTATGGCTTATATAGCACCCAAGTAGGTATCAGGATATCTTAGAAAAGTTCTGCCACAACTGGGATTCAAACCCAGGCCTTCAGCATGGGAAGCCAATACACAAGCTGCCACACCAAACTAATCTCCTTGATTGAAGTCATGCTATTTGGCAAGCAACAAAAATTGCAAAACATTCCTATGAAAATTGGATATTATGCATTGATTGCTAGAATTAATAAACTATTTTCCAGTTAATAATTATGTGGTACCAGTTTTAAATGACATATATATCTTGACTACGAGTAATAATCTTCACTTAGAGCGAATTTTATCATTAATACATGATCAGAGACAAATAAGTGAGCAACTTGCCTACCTGGGTCTTTTCTTGCCAAGCAACCACACCAAACATTTGATATACGTATAAAATTAAGATTCTTAATAGAACAATGCGATTTCTTAGTCTTGAGAACCGAGATTTTACCCACTGATAAGTTGTTCCCGGGTCGAAATCTTGGTCGATATCTTCGAAAAAATTTGAAATTAAAATAGGAAAATTATCTGGCATCCATAAATTGAGGAAAACAATATTGTTAGGCAGAGAAATGAACTTTCGGTTCTTGATTGGATTGAAATGATTCTTGAGTATCACGCTGGCTATGAGTGCTCATCACGAGCTCTACAATCATCATCAGCTTTCAAAAAATCCCTTCAGATCGATTACTAATATATAAATCCACGGCGAGAGGAGGTGAAATTTATTTAAGCCCACTTGGAATACGCGGCGCGGCGTCTAATAACTCCATCGACCCCCCCAAAACGGCTCAATCTTCCCTCAAACCGCAACTCATTTCTTATCCACTTTCCGCGCCAGAACTCCACTCACGCCTCCTCACGAGGGAAGGAAGCCTGCCGGGAATAGAACGGAGAAATGCAAAAAAGACGTCGAGATGGAGGAATGCAAGGAATGAAGAGCTGGAAGAAGTGTGCGTACGAAGTGATGGAGAGCGAGCAAGTGAAATGGGAGACTTCGACGCCCGCCTGGGACGGGGAGGAGAAACGAGGAAGGAGGGTCACGACGAGAGAGGAGGGTCACGACGAGAGAGGAGGGTCATGACGAGAGAGGAGAAGGGGGACAAAATTGAAAGAGGGGAAAAATTCGTCCATATTCGTCGGCCTATCCGATGAGTGCGCTGGAATGGTGAAATGAGTGAAGGAGGAGGAGGGGACGATAAGTTTGTTAGGGTGGAGGTCCTTTCACGTTGATCTAGCCGATGGCATCGCGCGTGGGAAGGGAAATAAGTGGAGAGGCTGGAGTGTTTTAATTAGCGCGAGTGCATTCGACCAAACAAAGCGTAGCAACTGAATGTGGTTCAGGCCGAGTGCCAAGTTTAATAGGCTGCCCTACCTAACGGAGTGCATTGGGGCTGCTGTAATTTCACACAAGGCTTTAGGGGGACGGAGGTGTTGGCCATTTCATTGCGTCTCCTTACTGTGGGTGAGAGGAGGTCTGGGCCCCGTGCCAGATCTTTCCATCGAAGCGAGCCTCAGCTAAGGCGCACGTGAGAGAAGAGAAGGATTTCTGTTCGAGAGTCTCTTTTACGAAGGTAGTCCACACGAAGAATTGGAAGGTCGGCCACAAGTTCCCTTTGTTTAGGCCGTTCAAACAGAGGAAGTTTCGAATCCGAATGAGGCTTTTCTCCACTCTCGGTAGGAAATAGGCGCGAACACAGCAAACGAGTTCGAAGACAACCTTAAATAGGCGGCTCTCGGTACTGGCCTTAAACCTTCCCAAAGGTTTATTACTGCGAAGTTTCAACAATTTTAATAAAGAAAATCTTTATGACCCTCTCACCAAAACATCAATATAAACAAACATTATCTTTCGGGCTGTCCCAAATGGAATGGACGACGGAGGTCCGGATGGTGTGGTGGCTAACTTACCGGCTTCCCACCCTGAGGTCTCAGATTCGAATCCGGCGACGACAGATATTTTCCAGTGGTGTCCCGATCCCTATTTTAGGTGATTCCTGAAGGCCTTCTTGAGTACGCCGTCCGTTGATAGGACGTTTAGCTGCGGACTCCTTGGCGCCTTTCGTGAAGAGCAGGCTAATGCCGACTCAGGGTCTCTCGCTATCCTTCATCCTTTCCTGTCTATCCCTAATGGCGCAAATGACCTCAGATGTCGACCGTCTCCCCTAAATACTACTACTCCATTGCTTGTCCTATGTTGACTACGCTTCATCCTACCTTTTCATTAAATATAATGACAACCCTTTGCTGGCTCTCGTCCCCTCCGCTGTATATTACTTTATTACTAATAATACAGTAATCCCCGCTATCCTTCCATCTCACCTCGTATGGACCAAAATTGTCTCAATTTTTTCTTTCCATCTCTCGCTTCATAGTCTCTAATTTTCCTGCCTTCAACATTTTCGTAATATTCCAAATCTCTCTCATTACTAATTCGGTATTTTTCTGCGTCTTTTGTGCTTCTGCTGTCAGCTTCGCAAGGATTTCCTCCCACTGCCGGGCACGACATACGGCCAATTGAGCCAAGTTCCTGAGTTGCCAGGACTTAATTTTTTTATTATGTCCATCATAGAAATCTTGGGAATAATAATTTGGTATCACTTCGCCTTCTTCAACAGTAGTTTTAACGTGATACCATCACTAAATGGCCACCTCACCGAGGAACAGACGCTGTGCGGACTACATGTCGTCTTAATTAATAACGTTGAAACGTCTTCAAAGTTATTTCAAGTGTCAGAGTGAAACTCACCGTCATCACTCGGTAGAAAACCTCCCCGCGGACTAGTGGCGGATGAACTCGGCCCAAATGCAAGAAGCATCTACCTCTTACGAGACGTGGCTTAAAGAAAAAAAGGAGATATGAGAACCGATTCGGTCAACTATATCTCCCTTTTTAATTCGCTGACGTTATATCTAATCGCGAATATATTCGTTGATTGATACTTCTCTGTGGATATTATAAGAATCACATTCCTCACGAGGATATGCGCTCACGTATTGCTTCAAGTATTGAATTCGGTCCTTCGCATTCTCCCGATGCACTTCGGCTTGACTCGAGCGACTAAGTGAATGGTTTACTTTACAGACAAATAGACATTAATAATAGAGGCTAAAATCACAATGCGCACTTCAGAAAATCAATCGATTTTTCTAGAATCCGCACTCGACTCACAATTCAACAGGAACGACCGTAACCGGGCAATGTTTGGAATTGGCATTGTTAGGAAATGTTGGTATTGTTGCCTTAAAATATCACGTGACTCTTTCTGATTCGAATAGCAATTAATTTTTCGATTTTTTGAGAATAATTGAATATTTATTTCGTCTTCGTTTCCTGAGTCCGGGTAGGACACACTGGAGCACTAATTAGAATGTTTTCGCAGAAGCAGATTAACTATCCCATGTGGATATATCAATTTAGGTCTTAAGCCGTTCAAGAAGATAGCTCATCCAAAAAAATGGCCACATTACTAAGAATAAAAAACCTCATTATTTTTATCGCTAAAGTCACCGCTAACTTGCCAAATTTGTAGCAAGTCAGCGATTTTAGACCAGAAAACTGCTATGCGCTGTTGGAACCAATTTAAGTCGCATACTAACATGTCCCTCGTGGCCTTTGGACTTTGAGTTAGGGACCGAGCCCGGCAAAAACAGCCATTAAAAAAAAGAGGAGACGATGGCAGCAGCTTATGCTTGTATGATTCGTTCCGGGGTCGCGATCGGAATCCAGGTTCTGTTCATTACCGGTGGTCGAATACCATTGCTGCTCTGCATACGCAGAAGGACACGTTTCCATGCCCTGCGAGGTCAAAATCTCGACTTGAGGGAGATCCGAGCGCACACACACGGGATTGGGGAAGGCTGTGGACCTACCCCGATGCGTCCTCCTTTCCAAATTATAGGCCACGGGTTCGAACGAACAGAGGGTGGAGAGCCCATTTGACCGAAAATGCTACATCCACCGGGTATCCATCCGGCAGCGCGACTCGATATGCACTAGGAATTAACTCACCTTTCTGCTGCTGTTGATTCCCCCAGAGAGGAACTTAGGCGCCTTCAGTCCTCGATAAGCCGCCAGCCAGCCCAATGCCACCGGGTAACATAGCGGGCCTTGATCCTTGAGCACACGCTCTCACCAATCGAACGCAAGGAAAGAAACAGCACGGTGGTATATTCTTTTGTGTTTTGAGAAGACGTCCGTCCTCCGTTCCTTCGTAGGGGGACGGGGCACTATTCGGAGAGGATTTCACTGTTTTTGCGTGAGGGGATTCACGGGTTTTGGAAGCAAGTGAACGACGTAGGCTGTGTCCTGAGGAGAGGACCACGCGAGAACGGGCTTGAAAATCGCGGCCACTGGCCCGCTGTCTTTTTAAGCGGAGTAATCTCGCAGGTCACGGCCGTGAGTAGTGTGAATCGAAGCCTTCGCCGCGATGCACGGAGGAAGATGGACGAGGGCCCCGAGCACGCGGTGTCCGGGGCCCCAAATTAATTCTGCCATTTTGATCGAAGTTAACCCTGGTACACAATGTTTGTGAAAGGTACTACAACCCCAGAACTCGACTCACGCCCCCATACGAGAGACGGAAGGCTGCCGGGAATAGAACGGATAAATGCGGGAAAGAAGGCGACATGGAGGAATGGAAGGAATCAAGAGCTGGAAGATGCGTTATAAGGGGCGGAGAGCGAGCAAGTGAAATGGGAGACTTCGACTTCCGGGGTCGGGAAAATCAGATAGGGTCAGGACGAGAAAGGAGAAGGGGGGCAAAGAATGAAAAAGAGCAAAAATTCGTCAACTAGATGACCTGACCGATGAGTGTGCTGTGATGGTGAAATGAGAGGAGGGGGGAGGATAAGTTTGTTGGGGTGGAGGTCCTTTCGCGTTGACCTAGCCGATGACATCGTGCGTGAAAGGCGAAATAACAGGAGAGGCAGGAGTGATTTTAATGAACGCGTGTACATTCGACCAAGCCAAGCGCAGCGACTGAGTGTGGTCCACTCCCGAGTTCCAAGTTTAGTAGGCTGCCCTACCTAACGGAGTGCATTGGGGGTGCTGTAATTTGACACAAGGCTTTAGGGGAACGGTGGTGTGTTGGTCGTTTCATTGCGTCTCCTTACTGTGGGTGAGAGGAGGTCTAGGCCCCGTGCCAAATCTTTCCTTCGAGGCGAGCCTCAGCTAAGGCGCACGTGAGAGAGAAGAAGGATTTCTGTTCGAGAGTCTCTTTTACGAAGATAGTCCACACGAAGACTTGCAAGGTCGGCCCAGATCTCCCTTCGTTTTGGTAGCTCAAACAATGGAAGTTTCGAATCCTAATGAGGTTTTTTCCACTCTCAGTAGGAGAGATCACATCAAACGAGTGCGAAGACAACCTTGGATAGGCGACTCTCGACACGGGCCTCAAATCTTATCATATGTTTATTACTGCATTGATTCTGCAATTTTAATGAAGAAAATCTTTATGGGCCTCTATCACCAAAAAGCGACGTTGGTCAAATATTCGCGGACAAAAATGCCGCTCATAATTGTCCAAGGACATGTTAAGATTTTAAACGAGCTTAGAAAACTGTTTCAGCCATATGAATCACTGCACAAACCTAGGGACGTGCGTACACCTAGCGGACACACTGGGATAGTGGAAACCTGTGCCAAGTTGCAAACCAATCTTGCTCTGTCAGCGCAATTGGGCAAGGTGAGGTTCGATGTTTTTATACCCACTAGCGTCAAACTTTGCACAGAGAAATTCAATTATTAGAGGTTATCTACCGGATAAGGTAGCTTTTGGATGGACACAAGCTTCCATACACCACAGCGGCAATTCCCTCCTCTTAACAAACACAACCCAACATCTAACTCCACAAGCCCCTCTTCAACTCCTTCGATTTGCTCCCTTCCTTTATTCCATCTAACATCATCACTATCCTTTCCCTGTCTCTTCCTTGTTTGCCCAACTTCTCCCTTCTATGACAGTCTTCAACATCCCACTGGTGATCAATATGCCCTTCATCCATATTTCCCACCTTATGATTTCTCCTAACAATCCCCTCTCCTCCTCAAACCTGACTAGCATTTCATTTGTTTTCCTTTCAGTCTATTCACCTCCAAATTCCAAAATCTTTATCTACGCCTATCACCATCCTGCCTCGATGACCATGTTTCCACACCATACATAACTGTGTTCGTTACCTAAGTTTTTGACATGCCTTTTCTTAACATCCTTACTCAACGCCCATCACAAATTCCCTCCTACTTGTGGAAGCTTCTTTGCCGAACACTATTCTTATCCTTGTACCACTAAAACCTAGACCATTTTAATTCTAAAAACTTCCATTATCAACAAATATCTGAACTTGCCTTTCTCAATGTCCCAAGTTCTTAGTCATTTCTAGGATTTTCTGCTTCTCTAACATGAAGGCTGATAATGATGTACATACTTATCGATGCATAATTTAACTATTCTAAAATGTATCCATGGATAAGAAAAACCTTAAATCTCACTCTAGCTGATTAAATAATACAAGGATCAACATTTGCACACAGGTGAAATAAACTGCATTATTTATTAAAACTGCTTTAAAACCAATCAACACTATTTTCGTACAAGCATGATAATACAAGGTCAAGAAAACAAAATTATATAGTATTGACAATCAGAATAATACACTTAGAATCACTTCCTATATGTAGCCTTGCACAACACTGAATAAATATAGACAACCAACATGTACTGGTGCCCTGTGAGAGTTGGATTCTTGAATCTAAATTTCTCACTCCCTTATATGCTTTTATATTTTGATAATCATAGTAATTCTGCCCTTAGCAAATGGCAACAATTTATATATATGTACTTGGTTGTAAATTAAATAAACTGAAGAAAATAAGCAAACTATGACTTTCACAATTATTGACGAACATTTCATACAAAACTCATTGGCAAATATTGTTTTGTCCAAACCATTTTGCAAAGTGAGAGTCTTTTGTATATTGACATTAAATTATTTGAATAATACATCATTTATACAACCAAAAATGTTTTATTGCATACCAATAATTTAAAATCTAACTAGAAGATAAAGAGTATCAGAGTTAAAGCAGGTAAAATATATTAAATCCAAAAAAGTGTATTGATTTCAGCCCTAATTTAACAATTTATTTTGGAATTAGAGCCAATGGCATCTCAAGTGGAAGTTGATGTTGAACCAGTGGAATCTTGGTATATGAAGGTTGATTCTGACACATTTATTGGTTAGGATACCAAGTGGTTCCATATGAACTATTATTCCATCCATTGGTTGGAGTAGAACTTTCTTCAGGTATATATGACTGTGATGGTGGCAGAGCAAGCATGGCTCCTGTTCCAGATGCACTGGGCTGACCTGAAGTTATGGCACGTGGAGTGGCATATACATTTGGTCTATGCATCTGGGTTCGATACTCAAACTCTTCAGTGAATTTCTCAGCTTCATCTAAAGGAAAAAAAAACAAAATTCATATAAATAGAAAATAATGCAATAGATTACATGTGATGAAATCAAAAGCATGGTTTCAACTTGGCGCATTAATATATTTTCCAAATCTGACTTGGCCATTGGCACATTCTCACCCAAATCTCTTCCAAAATGACTAATATTGAATCTCACCTAATAATAGTATACTCGTCCTCATTTTATATGAAAGAATAAAATTTATTTCAAGTAATCAATTGGACTGACATCCTTGAATAAAATTTTATATTGAAGGACCAATTTTCGATGAGCTCTTATAACTTCATCTTTGCTGCATGAAATTAGTTCACAGAAAATGGCAGCAAAGCTGACTTTAGATACCCCACCATGCATAGAGGGCATGTGGACTTCACAGGTGCAAATACTTTATTCAAAGAAGTGGAAAGATATTATTTATCCAAATCAACACACCTATGAATAAAATAGCACACAGGAAAAATAATTGAAATGATTCAAATAGACAAAAACATCATAAATATGGATTTCCCAGGGAAATTTGAGATTGACTTAAGTAGTAACCTTGCTTGAAAAAGTAACTACAGTAAGAAAAATGAGTACAACAATTTCCCTGAGTGATAAGGAAATAATAATTCTCACAGGTTCAAAAAAATGCATTTGATCTATTGAGTGTGCAATGGCATTAAAAGTAAAGGGCATTAAATCTGTGACACTTGATCATGATTAAAAAGGTTTTGGGTAAGATTTGAGAAGCCAGAAATCATGACATCTATAGGTGGTCACTTGTAAGACTGGTTTCACTTCACTCCAGCACAATATTACAGACAATTTTACAGAGGCTTGGGAATTTTGCCAATAATTCTTCAATGTTTTCCAACCACACATTTTCATCTATTATTACTAAGATACTGAGCTTGAGCGCAATCTTTAATTTCCACAGCAGAAATTATAAACACAGCAAGGCATCATTCAGGACTTATTATTACAACATGAAAGACAAATAATTTTATGGCAAAAATCAATCCTCACTGGATGAACTTTCATTTATTCATAGAAACTCAAGTGATGAAAATATTAACAGCAAGGCATCACATTTGAACAAGAAAAAATCGGGGTAGTCACTTGATTATTAATGCAAGATTCCCTGTCTTTTCCATGTTTGTCCCAAAATTGAGGCTTCAAAAACTTCCATGAAGTACTCATAAAAAACTATTGTTTTTACAAGGTTCAATTTGTTCAATCAACCGTAGCAGAAAAATCCCTTTTACTTACATGATAGTATTCAAGGGGAGAATGTTTTTCCTTTTTGCAGTAAATATAGTGCCTGATGTTGGCATGATCCTTTATCAAACGTCATTCAAAAGGTTTTTGGCAAAATAAATAGCAAACATGAAGCAGGAATACCAGCAATTATTAATTATTTCCAAAGATAACCTCCTTTGCCATCAGTTTCAAGATAGAAGCAACAACCTGTTTGTCTCAAGGGATGAGAGGCAAAAGGTTCTTCAAGGTTTTTAAGGCCTTCCCTTTCAACCACAACTATAGCTTTCCTTCCAGTGCCTTTTCCACAAGCACTTGATTCCACCTCTTAAGCGGCATGATTAACATAGCATGTAGTATACGTAACCCTAACAGTTTAATGTCAGATGGGTGTAGGCAGGGGGAGACGGCAAACCACAAGAGTGCAGATGTGAGTAAACCACATAGTCAGTGGAGGCAGTTGAAGTGTTATTTGATACCCTCACATTTCTCGGGTTGTGAGAGATGGAATTGAATTTGAATTGGCGATTTGGAGTCAGGGGCAAGTCGTTTTCCACCCAACCAGCGTTTCCCAAAAGGAGAGAGAGGCTACTACTTCTTGTATGATAGCACAAAAGCTAATGAATAACTGATTGTAGCACTTTTCCACTTGAAAACTTATGTTCGACTTCCACCACTTCACGCCTGAAGCTACTCAATTTAGCACAAAAGCTATTGAAATTTATAATTCAAAAGGTTTTCTTATTTTGCTGGGAAAACTACGGAGTGACTTTTTGGTTCAAGAGATTGCAATAATTTGTTGCATTTTGAAATTATTCTGAAAATCTACCATATTTAATACTTTACATAGAATATACAGTACAGGCTTACTACCACTGTATATTATGGGCAAAAACAATGGGTATATATTTTGCTCTAAATACAAGGGCTAAGTGAAATTCACCGTAACTAAAATAAATATACACACATATGTCAAGTAGATTGTCCATTGAAGAGCTTTGAATTGAATTCTTATTTTTTTGGGTTTTTTTGCTTCATTTACAAGTTTTACTGTAATTTATTGTTTATGATACTTTGCACACAGGCATAGAAGAGGTATTAAAATAGTATACATTACAAAAATTATCAATTAAACCCTCACATTTCTAGAATGGGAGAATTGATTGTCCATGCTTTGGCTATTATAAAATACAGAGGTAATTTTTTAGTAAAGTATTTCAGTAATTTTTTAAACTTTTCTGACAGCAATTTTAATTTTTCATGTTTAATCTGCAAAACCTCAGGGATAAGTCTTCAAATCCAAATGGAAACATTCAAAAGTTTCACAGAGCTTGTAGAGTTTAATTCCTAAAAGCATGACATTAATATTGAGGACGTTGCTTAGATAGCACCATCATTACTAATTAGTAAAACTGGTAAAGAAATACAAATAATTACAGAATACTGCATTTGCTGTAGGCATATCGGTAGAGCTCCACTTTCTACATAAATACTTATTGCATTCCTTTTGTAGCACTTTTTAGATACTTAGGTCAGAACTCATTTTATGTTACAAAAATTAAAATTTTGATCAATCCTATGGTACCATAATTTTGAGGAGAGAAAATATATAATCCAAATTTTAACCTAAAGATATGTAAGCCTAACTGCCTGATCAGCTTTATTCTCTGTGAACTAAGGCATGCAAAATAAATTTAATCTGCTGACAAGGTGGTCAGCAATTATGTACATGATTTCTGATTCCATTTTTCCCGAAGTTATCACGGATAAAAATTTGTTTTTCTAGTTTGTGTATTGTCATATTTACTACCCCATGTCCTCAGTGTAGTCCAATAGATACAGCAAAATTTACATATTATTTTTTTGTTCAGCATTTTCCCCAGCAGTATAGAAATTCATGGGTAAATTAATAGTTGAAAAATTCTCCTTCAAATAGGATTATTAAAGACTACTTTGTCTATTTGAAGTGTTAGCATATTAATTATGCCAAGGCATGCAAATGCTATTAATGAAATCCTACTATTCAGAAACAATATCCAGAGAGTGAGCCCTAAATAGGAAAATACTTTAGCTATTCCACAGCCTCATTTGGTAACATACATCAAAATGAATATTACAACTTCCACATTTCAAAAAAAGAATTAACACTACCAAATGGAGCTTTGTAATGAGAATAATACAGATTGTCACAAATACCCAAAAACATAAGGCTACACCACTGAGCTTAAAGGAAGAATGACAGATTTTCAACTCGCCTGCACTATTTAAATGATTACTTTAATTGGCTGAAAATGCTATTTTTCTGAACCCCACTTATGTTTTATTGACTGCATATTTTCTTTTCCCATTAAATGACACATTGCATTGACAGTGAATCAGTGAGAAATACAGAAAACTGACGTTGAAAAAAAATTAAATAAGTACTTATTTCATGATTTGACTTTAATTGGTCATTGGGCTATAATCAAGTGTTAATATTTAATAAAAATATGTAAAATATGCAAAAAAAATAAACAATGTCAACCAGATAATTCATTTATACAAACAGGTGAAATAAATTTACATAAAAAATTATGGCATTGAAAGAATTGACATAGCTTCTCATAAGGAATTAAAAGACCTTCCATATCTGTCCAAATACACCATTTAAAATGATACCTTTATCATGAAAAAAATTGAAAATCTTTTCATATCCCAGAGCTATGCAATGTATCATATAATGGAAAGCAAGTTTTTGTAATTTATCACTGTTATTATAAGCACTTCCTATTAATTTTGAATCCTATCACTGACATTACTTCATCCAGTTTACAGGATCTATTCAAATGGTGTATGCATTCAAATTCTCTGGTACGTTCGATGCTTAACGGTTTGAGTTGTGATATCACCGATAAAATAAACTTGGGCATATCTGCTCCAACAACCTAAGCCACGTTGTGAACCTCAACTCAGCTGCAGAACAGAAAAAAACAAAATGAAATGTTCATAATTATGAGGGGTGATTAAAAAGTGATGACAAACCTTTTTGAAGTACAGTTTGATTGTTAACAATCAAATTGACTAAACTATATGAGACCTAGAGGATGCATTCATAGTATACGAGGGTAGTCCCAGAAGTACCCATCCTAGCAAAGAAAACATTAAAAATTTGGGAAAAAATATCTTTATTCTTCTACATTGTCTTCTTTTAGGTTGATAACTTTTTCAAGCAATGCTCAATAGCCTCAATGCGCTATTTATGGTGAGAATCATCAAGCTCCTCCAAATAGCCATCAACTGCAGACTCCACCTCTTTACTGTTGGTAAATCTTTAACCACTGACCCATTTTTTCACGCTCCGAAACAGAAAATAATCAGAATACAATAAAACTGGTGAATAGGGTGCATGAGGAAGCAATTTGAACTTTAACATGGCCATTGCGATAACGGATGTGTGAACTGGTGCATAATCCTGATGAAACAAAACTCTTTTTTGCCAAAAGTGACCATTCTTTCTTGATTTCATTAAATGCTGCCATAAGTTTGCATAATACTTATCACAGATTGTTTTTCCTATATGAAGAAAAGCAATGAAAATTATCCACGGGCATCCCAAAAAACTGATGCCATGACCTTGAAGATGAAAAACTTTGCCTTCTTTGGAGCCGATTCTCCCCTTTCAATCCATTCTTCTGAATATTCCTTCCTCTCAGGTGTGTAGCAGTCGACCCATGGTTATGAATCAATGAAAAATTCTGCTTCATTGCTCTGAAACTATGCCAAACACTCGATTGAAAAATCATCACAATGCTGTTTTTGTATCATTTTGAGTAATCATGGTACCCATTATGCACATAGCTTTCTCACATTAAAATTTTCAGCCAATATACGATTTTCAGGGCTTTCAGAGATGTCTACCATGTCTGTCTGCACTTCTGTTCAACGGGCATCCATCACCATTTCGTGGATTTTATCAACATTTCTGGCGTAGTCACCTCATTTGGTCAACTACTGAGACGCTTGTATTGGCAGCTCGTACGGCCTCGTTTAAACTCTGCCACCGAAGGAGCAAACTAACCCAAAGTAGAATTTAGCTCTGTTTTGACATCAGTTGCACTGGGGCCTTCTAAAAGAAAGTATTGCATCACCACATGATAACCAAACTTATCCATGTTTGCAAATTCACTGAAAGCGTTCACCACAGATGACTGCCAAATAAATACTTAACAAAGCAGTGTCGTCAACCTTCAAACTTAAGCATTATTAGGTAGGAACAGTCTACCATAGTCATTCTTTTCACACACAACTAACATCCAAAAGTCAGGTTGGGTACTTCTGCGATAACCCTCGTAGATTGCAATATAAATCTATAAAAAATGAATTCATCCAATAAATCCAGCAAATGTTTGGAGGGGCTCATCTTAAATCTGAGCAGTACTTCAATTTGGACAGATACAGTGCATTTAGATAAAATAAAAATACCATTAGCTCAGCATTAACTGTTTTTCGCGACTTTTTTTGGACTTCTGGTGTATCTATTGCCTGCCTTGAAAATTTCACATTTCCTACTTCAGTCTTTCAGTTCCACCCGTTAGTCTCTTCTCAATTAATTTTCGTAAAATTGTTATTAATTAATCATCCACTTCAACCTTATCTTTAATGACCCAATGACCCTATTTCCACAATTTCACCTATCACATTTTCCCACCTCAAATTCCTCAAGTCCGCAGTACATCAGTAAAACTACAGCCATACAAGTGTACCTGTCAGCCATGATCTCTCATGGACAAGTGTTGCCAACTACAGAGTAGCCGACTATGCTAAACTAAAAGGCAAACGAAATCAGAGGAGGCAGATTTTATCATTCAATGCCTTTTATCTCCTGCATGTAACTGCACATCTTTCATAAAATGTTGCTCCTTTATTGATAGAGTTAAAATTTGTAAAAATAAAACCTGAAATTCAAAAGCACTTCATTTAAATATGCTTTTATCCAGATTTTTACAATTTCACAGATACAATGAAACTCTCCTTTCATAGTGACAACATTAAATTACATTTCCAGCAACATCCCAAAGTTACACCGCTATCTCCAACCATTCGACAAAAAGGCAAAAAATGACCCAAATTATAAGTCACTTTAAATAATTTCTGGTTCAGCACGGATGTTTTGTTAACACACAATTCTTTCCCTAAATAAAGAGTCCTTCCACAGGCCAAAATTTGAGAAATCAGAATACCTCCACGTTAGTAGTTTCCTATGGTGTATTTTAAATAATAATAATAGCACTACTCTTTATACAGATGAATTTACTTTAGTTTTTAGCACTCTTTCTTACCTTCATCAATGTTTATGAAATCTTCCCTCTCTTCTCTCTCCCCAGAGATGTAATTTTGTTCTCTCTCCACCACATGACCTCTGTTTCCAATGTGTCTGCCAATCTGCATTTTTTTAGTTCCTGTAACATTATCACACACTGATTTCTGTACTTCATGAACACCCCCTGGTCCAGACCTGGTGGAAGATGTGGCTTGGTATACCTGCAAGAAAGATATGGCTTGATTAAATCAAATATATTGAAAAATCCACTTACACCTTACAATTCACGCAAATTAAACATTCAGAAATTTCATTCACAAACTTTTTCTTGACACTTAATGGAAAACATTACAGTTTTACACAAATCTAAATGCTTTTTTTAACATGCAACACTGATGAATAATAATAGTTCTATATTAAAGGGAATAACATAGCCATTACATTAAGAGGAAAATTCCATAATTATCAATAATACTGGAAAGAATATACAATAATAATTGTCTAATTTCCAAACAAATTCTGCTTGTGGATGTCCCTACCTGCCATGCACTATCTGCAGCTTGAGGACAGCATGGGCTTGCCCAAAGGAAAAATTATCACATACAAGGTGAGGTAAATATGTATATTGCAATATATTTAAATTTCTGAATCAGTAGCCTCTCCACTAATCATTTTTCATCAAGGTATTCCAAAATCATTCTTTGCCTGATGAATATGGCCTTGCCATCAGAAAGGCTTTGCCTCTTCCTTTCATTGTCCCTTCTGGCCCTTAGATTCTTCCTTAGATGCCTTTTGTCCATCACAACTTACCCATACATTCCACCACACCAAAACTGCTTATTGCTCTGTCTGCACTTCTCATCTCAATTAATTTCCTGTACACTTATACCAGATAGACGCATGGAACCCTTGGTGATACTAAAAGTTAAAGACCTGTTCAACTCGCAGGGGTAAATGGCCAGCAATTTCCTGGCCCACCTTTTTTTGCCTTGAGAAAAAGTGACAGCAAATCACAGGTCCCAGTACCCACAAATTCATTGTTGCTCAAGATTATGGTTTAACTACCATTTATCTCAATAAATGAAAAAGAAACACTTTGTTCCAATCCACCACTTTATTACAGGTACGACTAGTTTCGACGCTACGGTGTCATCCTCAGGTACTGAGGATGACGCCGTAGCGTCAAAACTAGTCGTACCTGTAATAAAGTGGTGGATTGGAACAAAGTGTTTCTTTTTCATTTATTAAAATGAACTTCCACAAAGTTGAGGCTGAAACTATTGAACTAACCATTTATCTCTTTCAAATACAGCAAAAAATCTACTGAAAAAAATTCCATTTTGATGACTAGCCTACAGACAGTCGTAGACAAAATAATTTCAAATGAAAATTTTGTAGAAGTTAAACAGGAATTTTAGGGCAGAAATCCATGGTAATTGATGAGTAGGGTTTTAAAAAATGGGTCTCATACTCCCCGAAGGATTCGGCAGAAAGTCAGTAGGCAATCATAACATTGATACCTTGCCAAATAGAAAGGAAATTACAGTCATTGAATAGAAACTTAACAGTCATAAAATAGAAATGTGGCCCTAAAAGGATCAAGATAAACTATAACAAATATTAAGCCAGAATTTATCAAAAAGAGCATTATGCTGATTTATATAAGGAGAAGTACACACCACTGGGCGGCCATCAGGACCAGTAGACATGGACATCTGGGTACTGGAGCAGTAGGAATGAACATTTGCACCTCCACCGAGCACACTCTGAAAGAAAAAATAAACACAGTAATAATAACTGTAAATAGCTTAAGCAAAAAGCAGTGCATAAAACTTTTGCAAGAATCACATCATTCATGAAGAGAGGAAGATTATATTCATTCAGAATAATGAACCGATAAAATAATAACAATTATTATTACTATTGGTATTTCACTGATTAAGGTAGGTTTTGGCTGGACACAGACTAACAATGGTACAATTATACATACTACCTTGATCAAAAATTTCCCGGAATTTATTCAGAAAATTATAAATACAAGTTTATTCATCTAAATCTATATTGTCCCCTTCAAAGTAATCCCCATCGACTGCAACACACTTATGCCAGCGCTTGATCCAATACTCGAAACATTTTTTATATTCGGTTTTCGGTATGTCCATCAGTGCTTCCTGCGATTTTTCCATTACTTCCTCTCGGCTGCTAAAACGCGTTCCCCGTAATGGTTTTTTAACTCGATTGAACAGAAAGAAGTCACAGGGAGCCAAATCAGGTGAATTCGGTGGCTGTTGGATGGTATTTGTTGCATTTTTCGTCAAAAAATTACGAATAATGATAGCACTGTGCGACGGTGCGTTATCATGGTGCAAAATCCACGAGTTTTCTGCCCACATTTCTGGTCTCTTTCGGCGAATTGCTTCGCCCAAATAATACTCTTTGTTTACTGTCTGGCCTTCTGGCAAAAATTCATGATGCACTACACCGTTGTAATCCATGAAAACCGTCAGCATTGCCTTCTTTTTTGACTGAAAACGACGTAGTTTTTTTGGTCTCGGCTCATTTGGTGAACGCCATTCACTTGCCTGATGTCTGGATTGCGTGTCGCACTCATAAACCCACGTCTCGTCTCCAGTAATGATCCTTTTGATGAATGTGGGATCGGATTCAGCCCCGCAAATCATGTATTTTGCGACGTCAACACGGTCTCTTTTTTGCATGAAATTGAGGTCTTTCGGCACCAACTTTGCTGCTACACGACGGAAACCCAAATCATTAACCACAATGTCTTGGGCGGATCCATAGGCAATGTTCAAGTCCTCCGCTATTTCTCTGATGGTTAATTTGCGGTTATTGACCAACATTTCTTTTACTTGATCAATTTTTTCACCGACTTTCGATGTCGATGGTCTGCCACTGCGTTCATCATCTTCGATTGACTCACGACCACTTCTGAACCACTCGTGCCACTGGTAAACGACCGTTTTTTTTAGAGAATCGTTGCCGAAACACTTTTCCAACATTTCCAACGTCCGTGCGCCACTAAATCCGTTTTTTACGCAAAATTTAATACAAGTTCGTTGTTGCAAATTTAAATCCATTTCTGAAATTGTAAAAAATCGCCAACACACACAGAGATAGATGTACTCTTGGCTACGTAACTTTTGCAAATGTCAAGTTATGACACTAAGATTTAAAGGGAATATCAACAACAGATGTACCAATTTAACAAAAAAACAGAACTCAAATCGGAACGATGGGAGCGCCACATGGTGATTATTCCGGGAACTTTTTGATCAAGGTAGTATCCTTACCTCTCTAAAAAAGCACAACCTGACATCTTACACTATAATTAGTCCAAGTCTGCATACTTCCTGATCCTCCCTTCACACCATCCATCATGCATATTCTTTACCTACCTACCTATGAAGTCTGGTGACTTTGTTTATCCTAAGTCTTCTACTTCACATGCTAGTAAATAGACAAGAGTCTCATACAACCTTAGCCATGAGAAGCTGTCAAGGTCATCTCCCTACCCATCACAACATGGCTCTGCAACAACTACAGCCACAACTAGGAATATCAGGGGTGTTCACGGAAAGGAACAAAATAGGCCTGTGATTGGAATAGATGGGCAGCATGCATTAGGATTGAATTATATAGGGAGTGATATTCAAATTGATGGCAATGGGAAAAGGGTCAGAAGTTTATGATAGTTTGCAAAGTGGTCGAGGTGTCGGTATCATTCTGAATAAGATGGCTAACCTACATTTAAGGTGATAAGCCTCTTACTTATTTTAGGGTCCATGAGAGAGTTGGTATTCAAAGAGCTGAGACTGGAGCTCAATGGGTAACACAGGATGGCATGAATGTTCAACTTCTGGGGAAAACTTGAAGACAAGATAAGAATGAGTATGAACTTTGAGGAAGAATAACTGTATTGAATAATACAAATGCGTGAGTTAGGGAGAAATACCCCTGAGAAAGAGAGAGAACCTTTTTGAATCATGAGTGAATTTTAATGTTGAATACCTGTTGAACATAGGCACAGAAAATGGAGTTTTGAATGCATACAACCTTGTATTTCAATCCATTTGCATGAATAGCCTAGGATAGAATATGATAATTATAGAATTCAATGTACACAATGAAAGCTTGTGAGCAATAACTAAGCGTGTAATGGCAATGATAGGAGCTGAATTTTGAACAAATGACCATAATCAAATATTCAGAGAAAAACTAGGCATCAAGAAAATGAAAATGCCACTGCAAATGATTGTAAATTTTTAAAAGCTATAAAACAATAAGGCAACAATACATGGTTTAAAAGTGTTCCACAATAAACCATACTTGAATTGAGTGAAAATATAATTGAAAACATCTAATATTCACTGGAATGAAAAGTGAAATATACTGGGAAATAAAGTTAAGATCTGATGATATTATAAAACAAGCAAAAATGGAAAAAAGTAAATGCAAAAATGATACCATATACAAGAAATAGTATAAACTGCAGAATCACCAAAATACAGAATTATTGTAAAGGAATCTAAAGAGGAAAAGGAGAGGGGAAAGGAACAAATGCAATAATGAGCATTAGTAGTCATATTAATGCAGGGAAGAATGTGAAGTGTGTGACTGTTTGAGGTTTTAAGTATTTGAATGACTCTAGTATGATCATTGAGAGGAGTATAAATATGAACTAAATGCATTTGTTGGTGACACACAATGTAGGGAGTTAATACGTGCAACAATGGATTGTAACCAAACCAACAATTTTGAAGAGCAGTAAACCTGCAGGCAGAGGTGGAGATTTTAGTAAAATATGATAATATGATATTGCAGGTTCAAGTTTTCCTTTATTCATACCCATGTGAAATGTCTAACTCACACTTACAAACTATAGTGACACAAGGTGATTGCAATGACGCAGCAATTGCTTCTTACTATAAAGGGGAGGGGAGTTAAGGTAGCATTTGAGAATTACAGAACAATTAGTCCTTTGAGCATGTGGAGTGCTCTGTGACTTGTTGACCAAAAGATTACAGAAGATAATTTAGGGGAGTTCAATGAATGAGCCTATGAAAATAGAATGGTAAGGATCAAATGGAATGGAGGGCCATGAGTGACTGGATTGAAATATAGGATGGTGTAAAAACAAGGATACACTATGTTAACTTTAGCATTCAATGGTTTTACCAATACATTTGCAAGAGAGGGCAGCATGATGGCATGTGTAATGACAGGAGATGTACATACACACCTTCTTCCTGCACATGGTAATGATGCTGACAGCCTACATGATTCACAAGAGGCCCATTAATAAGGAGAGAATGACTGTGGACCCTGTGAGATGATTGATTGTAAGCTCCAATAACAGAAAAACATGAATAAGCCATACTAAAATAGATTTGAGGTTATTGTGAATTTCATGCAACTGATGGTCACCAAGAAAGAGGTTCTGTATTTAAATGGATTGACAGCTAACCACTACCAGCTTTGGAATGGCCATGACTGTGACCATATATGCAAACCAGTGAATGACTCTACAGAAGTAACTATTGCCACACATTACTAAGTTTCATTGAACCTGGGGCAAGGTATCCCACTAGGGGCATGTAGGGAACATTGGTTACAGCAGTGAGACAACCATTAGCAAGATTCAAGACATTGGAATAAATGTAAGAATACTGTGAAAATTTACATTTCCATAAGCTTTGAAGACTCTTGAGATACTAACCATGCACTGAAAGGTGCTACCTCCACCAGGTGAAAACCATGGATTAGCAGGAACCGAACCAGGATGGATGGCTGGTACTCCAACTGCAGGTCCCAACATGGCCTGAGGGGCCATTCCCATTAGACCCAATGGATTCACGCCCATATTAGCCAGTGGATTCATCATAATACTGTGCATTTGCATCATCTGCGACATTTGATTAGCTGCCGCCATCTGCATACTGTAAAAACAAGTAGTAAAAAAATTAGGAGGGAATATTTTTAAAAAATCATCTCAAATCTGTAAATAGATGGACTGTTAACCTCTAGTTTATAACTTATTTCACCATATACATTTTGGTGTTTGAATAATTTTCCAAGACCTTCAGACCACAAGCACGTTGCTTCAGCCCGAGTTATTGTGAAGTTTATAAATGGGTCTTCAAATAGCTCACTGAACAATTAAATAACAATTTCATGTATATAAATGAATAAATAAATATATACATAAATGCACATACATAAGCGTGGATATGGAATGCGAAGAGAGTATTTGTCAGTCCGTCGTTTTCCTCTAAGTTACTTTTAAATAATGCCGTCAAATTACAGGTTACGAGCTTATACAATTAGAATCATTTACGGCGTCTTTTCACAAAAGAATCTGATGAGACATGTTTGACTACTCTATTAATCTCTAAACTACTATTGATGAATAAAGATTTACCCAAGTATACACGTAATGTACCCAGGTACATTAATACTTCTTGAAGAGAGTTATTAAATTAATTGATAACAAAATCATCAATTTTTCTCTCATCAAGTTATAAATTAAATCGATTTAATGATGCTGTATTAAATTAATTGATAACAAAATCATCAATTTTTCTCTCATCAAGTTATAAATTAAATCGATTTAATGATGCTGTAAGTTCCATCACAATTTTTTCAAGCAATAGACCGCGATTTACCTCCAACAACCTATTAATGCTCGAGCTCAAATGTTGATTTTATTAACGGTTACTGGGCTTCGTCACCATTTCTAGACCTCAATACCATTTCATTCGAATTATATTGGTAAATGATGCAAGAAAACTGCGCAATTCGCCAGATCTTACCTCTATAACCCAATCAATCCGAAAAATTGGTCAAATGTCAGAAGCCATAACAAGCTGCCGAATGACGATTAGCCCACTTTAGAATACAGCATTGAATAATTTTTAAAAGATAATGTCGAATAAATGTACATCTAATAAGATAAGCAAATCGAGTACTTTCAAAAGCAGCGATTTGGATTAATTACGAACGAATAAAACATTTGTTACGCAATATACAATAGCTCACAAAAATAATTGAATCAACTATGGCAATCAATTATTTCACAGTACTTACTAAAAAGATTCATCTTCAACTGGTGGTCTGAAGTTAAAGAGATTCATGATTTACTTCCAAAACCTTCACGAACTAATGAAACCACTGGAACCACTGCAACAATCCCGTTTAACAGCTGATTAATGCATTGGGATGACTCTCCACGTCAAAAATTGGAACCAACGGAACAAACTAACAGACGGAGTTCGCCAAGTAAGCGTGATGTCAAGCGTTTGCCGCGCTCGCTGCGGTAGTGAACAAAACTAAGACTTACCCAACGACGAAGAATAAAGATTTAGGGCGGATTTTCCATGGACCTAAGCACCTATCACTGCACTTTTAAGCTTTGACTAATACAAGATTAAAATATCCTTAAAGCCTATTCTACAATCACTCGTTATTTAGCTCTATTTCCTGTTCTATCAACACGTTACTCTGTGTTGGTGTGTGACGGTGTATGGTGTTAGGACACCGGGCTTTTTCAAATGCATATTCACTTATAAGTAAAATATATTACACACCATAGACACATGCCTATCTAGATCATACAATAGTGACTGTGTCCTAGAATTTTTTTTAATATTGCGATTTAATTTAAAAAGTAGGACCTACATCTGATTTTTTGGGATTATTTAGCCTGTGGGGTAAGAACAAACATTTCAGTGCTGGTATCTATCTCTCTCAATTTACCCTAGTGGTCCAGTCCGCCAATTTATGTGGTATCATAAAATTTCCTTAATGTCATCAGTAAAATCTGTTATTTTGTACCTCTCTAATTGTTTTAGTATTCCTTGATCTCTTAGTAACTCTTTGGGCTTCCATTCTAATACCTCAAACACACCCCTCACGCTTACTCTCTTCTCATAGCAATTTTAAGCAAATCTAACAGATTTTCTCTAAACCTTTTTTGCAGAATTAACTTTTTCTCCCATGAATCCCAAATATTTGTTGCGCATTCCAAATATGACTGGCCTAAAGCCAAGTAATACTTCTCTTTAACTGCATTTTCCTGCAATCAGTCTAGGAAATCTAGTATCATTAAGAACCCGTAATATTAAGTCGACCCGTATGCTTTTATTGCGTGTGTGCACCATGACAGGTTTGCTAAATGTATAGATTTACCAACCAAAGATATCACATGTTCTTCCTCCCTTAATGCCATTCGAATTGCCTATTCTTTTCCTTCCTCTAACTAGCTTTCTCAAAATTCTCCCCTCTGTTACCGCTTTGAGGATCCTTTTTTCTCTACTCATTTTCTCCCGCCACTTTTGGAATTATACCATCTTCTCTCTTCCCTTACCATGCCTACTACTCCGTGTTTTTTTCTTTCATGCTGTCTAATTTTTGTCATTCTTCTCCGCATTCACTTTTCAAAAGCCCCAAATTTACGCTTAACTATGTCGGCTGATTACTTTTCAACAAATGGCACACCAAAACTGCTGGGCAAAATCACGCCGCTCTGACCTTGAGAAATATTCTTGTCTTCTCCCCAGGATAAACTTCCACTTGGAATACCAAACAATTATTTCATTGTCCTCCACTCCCCTCATACGGACGATAGTGCTCCTTCGTCCTTCTTAAATGTGCCCGTGACACAGCCTCACAATTCCAGCGGGATGATCGTGCTGGTAACTCAAATCTCACATATTTCTTCCTCCTGATATTTTTGGTGTGATTTCGAACATATAAATATTATTAATATGGTAGGTTAGGGCTTAGGGTAGGTTTTGAATTAATATGGTCTTACCACCGCTACACTTCTAAGCCTCTACACAACACGACACAACATGACTTTCTATCATACAGTAAATCCTTCTTTAATTCTTAACATTATCTCCTTCTTTACTGTACTTACAATATTCTTTACTTTATTCAATCCAGGGAGCCTATTTTTCTCCCCATACCTCGATTGCCTGACCTTCTCCCATCTATCAGAATCTTCAGCAAACCTTCGCCAATGAAAATGCTTTGCATTAGAAAAATTAATTTGAAAACCTCTTTTTTTTTTGCTTGTAATGCACTAACTATAATGTTAGTAGGCAATCAAAAGACGACGAAGCCATCATTAGCTGTTGTTAGTATGTGAAAGAAAGTATTTTCATCGATTACACTGAAGTCAGATAGTGACCATACATTTTTAAAAAATACGTACATGTAGTTTCTTAGTCATTTCTCTCCATTGGGATGAAAACTTCGAGGACCAATCATATTAATTCCATTAATCACAGCTACAGGAACAAAATACTCCGAAAGTTGCCGCGAGGGAGTGTAGCGGAGGATGTTATGGCACCAGTCATGCAAGCTAAAATATGAACTTACGAGACCCATAGGTAAATCTGAATGTATATTTTCTTATATGCACAAACGCGTATGCTTACATACATTCATGCATTAATGGGTGTGCTTTACTGGATCATTACATTTTAATTTTTTAATTACAAATGTTAGGCAGTCTGTACCGATTTTGTCGATTGTGTATTATGCGAAGGAAGGATGAGCACTTGAATCTTTCACTGGTTATGTCAGTCTCGCCTTTTTAATCCTGGAGGTTCAATCACCCAATGTAATTTGTGCCGTAAATAAATCATAAATAATCGTTGCCAATTCCGAATGTGGACATGCTTAAACAGAAAATTAATTCTTTTACTATTTGCGCCTATAAAAATGCATTTTCCTTCGACTTAAAAACTGCCAGCAACCAACTATGGGCATATTTAAATCAAAATTGGTTGGCTGATTGAGAAATTTTTATTTTCCTAAACGAATGTGGAACTCTAAAGATATATCAGGAAGAGTTAAATAGATATAGTGTAATGTTCACAGGGAACTCTAAAACAGCGGACAAAATCTTTGTCGCACACTGTGAAACACTTTGATTGATACTACGTAGCCTTCTCTTTCGAATGGCTGCAACTCATCGTTTTGCATCCTGTAGCAAGCAGATAAAAATCAGCGGCATCAACTCCCTGAACTCTCTTTCATTTTCGTGTTATAAGTATGAGAGATGACGATTTTGACAAATGACGAACACAGGGTCATGCGTTTGTTGACCATATTTCAACGATGTCATGATTTCACGTCCTCTTTAGACCGACACCCAGATACCATCCAGAAATGATATCGGTGACGTTTACGGAATAGTCACAGATGCCATTTCACGTAACTGATGCCTAATGGAAGCCTTGAGCGAGCAGCAACGGGTGCCATCTTTAGAGAAAAACCCCGCGAACACTTCATGCATACGGCAGAGATATTCTCCAAAGTGGGTGAGATATTAAGAAAAATGTCAAATTTAAAGACAAATCACATTCACAATAGCGGGTGCCGTCCTTCCGTGTACTCCCCAGCGGAATGGCAATTTCTTCCGGAATCATAACACGCTCTAAGTGTTCACGTGATCCTATTTATAGAACATTCGCGATGATTTTGCCGACACTCAGTATTCTACTGCGCAGGTGGTTCTAATACATATCGGATAATAGAAGGGGTAGCACTAACACGGAGAGGAGACATGCGCGAACAGAAATCCGGGGAAGAAAGAGTGAGGAAAGAGAGAGTAGCTCGCCAGTTAAGTGCATGCTCACGTCATTTGCGGCCTGCGAGGTTATTGATGGTCTACAATGGTAAATAATAATTTACTGAAAGAAGAATAATATTCTACCTGAACAAATACTACTTATTCACGCAAAATATTTAACAGGAATAGAAAAGGCTTTGTAATTTCAATATTTAAAAGATTGTTTCATTGAATAACAATTAGCTTCTATGAGCTGATTATGTATTTCGCAGAAATGTATCGAGGACATCTTAATTTTTTAACCTCCTCAATCTCTCTTCCGAAATATGTCGTGATAAAATCATCTAAGGTTCGATGCATTTTCTCAACGAATTCTAATTTTAACGACTCCCATACTCTTTCGATCAGTTTAGTTTTTGAACCTGTCTCGGGATCGACGTAACACCCTTCTTCATTGAGTGACTTGACGTCCTATGAATGGAACTGATTCTGTTCTATAAGCAGGCCACAATACAGACACGCCCTACATATAAACCGCGCCACATGGCATGCATTCAAGAAGATGGGACCGATGATTTTTTTGACAATCTAAAAGTTCAAATGGCCAAGGATTAAAGTGAAAAATGTTTACTGCAGACAAAATACGACCTATTGATTTCGACTGTAGACCGCGTATGAAAGGAATACCGCCGGTTTTCTCTCTTCCACCTGAGTACGTTTACATTGACTATGTGAGTCGCCTCGATGAGCAGTAGCTGCGTTCTGCCTTCTATATTTCTCTTCAGGACTTTATCCTAGGCGGCATGGCTCTTTAGGACTGTTCTGTTTGACCTAACGGCTTTTCTGCTTGTTCGCTGATATTGTACGCACTGCTGTTTTTTAATTTTTATTTTTTTTCAATTATATTGATTTTTAAATTGGATTAACTGAGTGTAGGTTTTCCGGATTGTATATTGTGGCTATCCCTGGGTCTATACATGGTTCCCTGCAAGCTACCGCTAGGGTGTGTGTGAGGGTGACGACACACCAGGCTACTATTGACACAAAATACTTTTCCCCCCTGGTGCAGCCGTATAACGTCATTCGGATCCTTCATCATTCGAGGGAAAAATGACTTCTTAAATCTATCTGCTCTACACTTAGTCTCTATAATTCTATTTACATGATCTCTACCACTGTCGTATGATGAGGCTAATAATATATTTTCGACATCATCGCCAAAAAGCCATCCTTCTAATTTATGGTAGAGATTCAATCTCTAATTTAACCTTCCCTCCGTGAATGATTATTCCAAACTAAGTTCCTCTGATAATTTTGATACGCCACTCAGTTTATCATAATAACGGTTTAAGAATTTACGTGTAGCTCCTCTTCGCTGCATGCGATCAAATTCGGGATTCAAGCCTAATTAAAAGATCCCATATACACTCAGCATATTCCAAATTATGTCTGACGAGCGAAAGATAACATTGCTGTTTAACCTCCTCGTCACATTTCCCTAAGTACTCTTATAATAAATCCCAATTTTTTGTTAGCTTGTCCACATATTCCTCGCATATGTTTCACCCAGGAGAGATTGTGAGTGAGGGTAACGCCAAGTATTTAGTCGAGTCTAAATTTTCTATTTCGGTATTCCTGATGCAGTAGGTAGCATTAATATTAAGCTGATATATGTATTAATTTATTTGTTAATTATGACTATGGATTTATTATTTTAATTACGTCTATTTCTAGGCTAGTCTGGTTTTTTGGCGAGGAGAGATGAGGTGGAAAATTTGAGATTACTTTGGGATCATGCGGTTTGCTTGTTGCGGCCAGAAGGGTTTGGGGAAGACTGATGGCGATAGGAACGGTTTAGGTGGTAGATGCTAGGATGAATGTGAATTTTTCTTTTTGGTATTGCCAAGGATACGGAGAAGTTCATCCAGAATGGCTTGCAGAGATTTCGAATTTTGTTTAATTTTACGTTCCGAAGGGCTATAAGTTATAGTTGGGATTTCGGGAAAGGGATGCTTTGAAGTTTTTTGTCTTCAATTCAAAGATTGGGTGCGTCGTCGTACATGGATTTTTGGAAGGAAAACTTCTCTGAGTAGGCAGATTAGCTTATTTTTACTGAGTTTGCAGTTTTTTCAGTAATGTTAGTGGGGGAAAGATGTCCAGAGACGCATAGGACAGCGGGTCGGATGATGGTGGTGCATAAAAAAAAATTTGTTCTAATGAGAGATCAAGGGAATATCAGCGATTTAGGGGTGAATGCAGTGCGGCTGAGATGGCTTTGAAGAAGGTGACAATAGAATGAAAATCTGAGTGGATTTTCAGGCGGCGGTTTAGAGTTATTCCAAGGAAGTTCGTAAAAGTTTTAATTGGAATGCAAGCTGTTGAAATTTAATGGGGAATTAGTAAATTTGTAGATTTTTTTGCGGTGAAAAAAGGGAATTTCAAAACGATTTCAGCCGCCAATTGCGAGTTTTCAATCACTCTGTCCAGGACAAGATTTTGTTTAAATGTGTCTGTACGTGTTTTTCGTGCTACTTGGAGCGATTTATATGACGCGGGGATGGTTGTATCGTTTGCAAAAAGATATAGGTTTGTTTCTTGAATTCTGGAGAATATCATTAATATAAAGATCATATAGTTTGGGAGAAATCACCGTTCCTTGTTGCACACCGGCTGCCATTGGAAATGGATTTATGAGAAAGTTTTCGTGTGAAGTAGAGAAGGTTTGATTTGTAAGGAAAGTGTGTATGATATGTATACAGGCAGGAACATAAGTTGAATAGGAATGAATTTCCATTATTGTTTAGAAGTATACAAGATAGGAATGAAATTCAGTGTGTATTCTGAACGAGAGCGGACGTTTTTGATGCTGCTTTTTTGAATGAGAAATGGTTTCGAGGTGAGTTCGAGGCTAGGGGATTACAAACAGGATTGAAGCCGATGGACATTAGGACTGGGTAGTGATCTGAAGATCACGCGCGTATTAATGAAGTATCATTACGTATTACACCGTAGCGCGCGATTAGTGAGTGAGGTGTTCAGGATATCAAAACTATCCAGGTGCTCGTCTGTGGGTTCGTAAGCGGAATTTACTGTAATGTTTTATATCGTTATACATATCCGTAGATGGCAGCATTTGGCATTGTTTTTCCGGCATTTGCAAGATTCATGCTTAGTATTTAAGTCACCTAGGGTGGTGTGTTTTAGGGGAAGAGGGGTTGGTGTAAAAACGTATGGGGACAATTTCTTTGGGGGATATAGGTAGGCAAAAGTGATGATGAGTTGTGATGGGCGTGCTGGGAGCTTGATACTGATAGCTTCGAGTGACGGGAGGGATGTGAGCGTGGAAGGTTCATGTGAAATTGCATTTTATTACTAGAAGGGCCACGCTGCCTGCGGCTGTGTGAGATGTACCCGGGTTATCTTTTCTGAAGATATAGTACCCTGGTCAGAAATAGATTTTGGAACAGCCGCAGCTAACTTAAAGACAATGACGTCGGTGGGCAACGTTCTTTGTACACTCCCACGAATGAAAATCAATCAGTGCCCTGCGTACAGAGCCTGCGCTGACAATAAGTCGAATGATTTTTTCCCACCAATGCGGACGGCTGGAGTGGAGCAATTTCTGGAGGGAAAGGGGGTGGAAAGTCTTGGGAAAGCAATGCGACCTGTGTCAGTTGTCTGCGAACCGTTACGGTGTAAAGATCGCTGGTAGTCTGAACCCCTGTTTGAAGGTCTCACCACGATGCCAAGTTCCATTGAGCAACGATACGCTGAAAATGTTGGGTTGAGCTTGGAAAATCGGTTTCGGGGACTATAACCAGGGTTAAGGATGCTTACAAAGATGAATAAATGTCCCAATAAATGGTTTTCCACTGACACAAGACGTTCTGGGAGGGTAGAGAGGAGGTTGACGATGAGGAACGCCCTGGACGTCCGTCAACGACTCAATGCGGTGAAAATGTGCAAAATGTAAGAGACATGCTCAATGTCGTCGATGTCTCAGTGGAATGTAAGAAGAAGAGTGCAATATTCCGCAAACCCCAGTGCATCGCATTCGAACAGAAGATTTAATAATGAGAAATGTGTGCCATGATGGTCTCCTAGGTGCTGTCGGAAGATCATAAGGCTGTTCATATGACAACCTCGCGTGATATCTTGGACAGCTGTGAAAGTGACCTACAACCCGATGTACCACCGCACTTATTTTTGGTCCCAAGAATGAGTTTGAAAGGCAGCCATTTTGGAACGCTGGAAAACGTCAGACGGGGCGTGACGAGGTGTCTCAACGAGGTTCCCGTTGACGCCATCCAAGAAGCGTACCGTAACTGGCAGAGGCGCTCTGGCATCGGTGTGTCAACGCACAAAGTTGCTACGTATGTTTTGAAGAGTTAGTAGAGTAATATTAGAAGATAAATATGTGTTTCAACCCAAAAATTTTTTCCCGGATTTATTCAACTCATTTTTGGAACAGACCCTGAATAGCGTCTAGCTGTACAGGGTCTGTTCAAGTTCCTCTCAAATGTTCTCTCTCTCCTTCCCCTTTCGCGAGTCGTCATCGGCTAGTTTATTGGTGCGTTGCAAGACCGGAGGGGGTATCAAGGTGATTCATGCATTCAAGACTAAGGGTATAGAACTATACTAATACCACGTCACTTCGGTAAAACTTGCGGGAAATTTAAATTTACAGCAACGCATGAACCGAGAGAAGTAGCCTTGGTTACTTTTAGAAACGCGAAATGCACTGTTGTCACTTATATATTTCGAGTGATTCCAATTCACGCCCTCCTTTAATCCCAATGAATTCGTAGCATTCCAAGACAATCGATCGTAACTACCTAAACTATAGTTACTACGCACCTGACCCATTGATGCTAAAAATGAATGTAAGATTCAAATGAAATCGAATTCGAATCACGAGTTGAATAGTAATCAACAGTCGTGATAGGTGATGCAAAGCTAAGGGGTTTGCGAGTGATACCCGCGATTAGTGTTTAATAAGAGATTTACAAATCTATTGGGCAGTCCTTTTTGATCTCCTCTGAGGATTGCGCTGCGTGTCTGCCCTTGTATCTGGCCAAGAATGGAGGGGATTATCCGGACGGGAGCTGCACAGCCATATCTCATGAAGCGGATTCAATATGACTGGGCATTCTTAACTCATTTCCCATCAAAGAAGAAGTTTTGCCCTACATCAGGGTGGCAAACGCGAGTGTAATTTCCTTCACTCTTACCTTTCCTTTACCCACGCATCCCATTTTTATTAGTCTTTGAGGTGACGTATATCACGTCGTTTATGTCAAACAAGTGATTCAAATCGAATTGATTGAGGCTTCAAAGCTGAACGCATTTGTAAATATGACATCACAGAGTTTCTATGATTGCTGTTGTTATTTTGCTTGTGTTACTCTTATAGTAATCTTCAATCTTCGCTGTAATGAGGCGTAAACCGCACTGTGAAGAAGTCGCAACTTTAGACGGGTAAGGGGTAGGGCGTTTATAAATGACCACCAGAAACGTTGACTGTCCGATAGAGACGGTTGCGGTTAATGGCAATATAAATACGCGTATGAAAAAGGATTTCTTTTTATAGCTACAGCAAAGACTGTTACCTTGCCAAGGGCTTTGGAAGATCCAGGGTAACTACTGCACATCCTTGTTGACTTTCTTTCTTTATTCTTTATCTTCTAATGGTTCCCTTTGGTCCAAAATATCTCTTTCGTTCCTCCCTCTTCTCCAACTAACCAACAATATCCCTTCTACAAGTTTTCGAAGAGGAACATACATATACGCATCTTCTGTTGCCGTCCTCGTATTCCCCCATCAACTTCCTTCACGCTCTATACCACTTCTTCCGTCGTGTTCCTCTCAATCCAGCCTATACCTACCTTGCATCATTCTTCAAATCTACATAACAAAAACTTCCAATGCAAGCACATTTTCTTTTTCCTCATGGATCAATTTTCTGAACCGTATAGCTCTACTCGACGGATTGAAATCATCAGTACAGCCACGCCGCGTTCAGCGCAATATACTCGTATGTGTTTCAAAGATTCTTTGCTCTATGAACATTTGCGTATGATGATAGAATTTTATATAAACGAGATAAGGAGGCGTCCTATATGCCACAAAATTTCATTCGTTAAAATAATGGAAACTAAATACAGTGTTTCAAGCCCTGTAAACGTACTTTTGTAATTATAATTATAACTTTTTTATATATAATTATAACTATAAGTTATTTTAAATGAAAATTTGTGTGCAAATTACCGTGTCCTGCGATGAAATCTTCTTTTGTTAAACTTTGGTACAAATTTATTGCCTCTGCAAGCGGTGAGGTTTCATTTAGTGTTCGAACGCTTTGAATCAATCCTTGAAATTAGAAGTTTTATATTTTTCTAACGATACCTAGATCATGTGAGTAATTTTTCCTCACAATAGCCGGGGTAGATGATAATGAACATATTGTTTCATTAGTCCAAATGGCGGTTCAAACTGTTGGGGGACTTAAATTTTCGAGAAATGTCACTCCGACGCTGTCCATTTTCAAAGCACTCGATCACTTTCAATTTATTCCCGATATTTTTACTCTCCCTCTACAACATTGAAGGATTTTTCGTTCTATACCTTCCGTATTTCACTCATTATTACTCGACTGAGGGACAGATAATTATTACTGCTTACTTACTGTTGGTGATGTAATAGCTCTAAGGTTCAATGACTGTTATGGGATCTGACCAATCTGACGCAAATACAAACAAAAGAGGAACAAATATAAACAAGAGCGAGTGACTAGAGCCACTTTGTATGTTTCGACGCTTAAAACGAGCGCAAAGTTCGTTGTACCGCGATTTAAGTATGTCCCCATAACATCGGTGGAAAAATATATAGTTTTTGCGGAAAGACCATTTTGAGCTGTATAGAGAAATTGCGACGGCCAACATCGCGCTAAACGAGGCATGACCGTATCTTTTCTTTAACTTTGTACTCTAAGACTCCCGGTCGTTGATCCCCTCCATTTCGTAAGTGGTTCTCTTTATAACGCAAGTATTCTCTCAGTTTTCCTACCGCCGATATCCACTCTCCTCCACAATACTCTCAGATAAGTCTGTCGTTACGCCTTTTCTGATTTAAACGCTCCCACGTTATTGCTCAAGGCAAGGAAAAGATCGGAAACGCTCGTAAGCTGGGACGTGAAGGAGAAATTATTAGCTGGGTGTAAGCAGTGAGGAATGAGGGAGTACTAAACCGAGTTGGGAGAGAGAAAAGGATATTAAAGACCATACAAAGCAAGAGAATGAATTAAGCAGGGCATCGGCAATAACGTACATGCTTCCTCGTGGATTACCCGGAAGGAATAGGCAGGAAAAAAGAGGCAGGAATACCCTATGGCCGACAGCATCAAGGTAAAAATCAAACGAAATACGGAAGGATGAAGAGGAAATGAATCCTATTTAACGACATTTCAAAATGGCTGAACCCATCCATCTACATCTGCATGGTGCCCTACAAGCCACCGCTAGAGCGTGTGGCAGGGGTGCGTACAAAAAATACCGTTACTGAAACACGCTATCTTATCTATCTGGAATGCTGCGGCAGTTTTTATTAATCCCAAGGATATAACTGGGAGAATCTGTGTCCAAATCAATAAGTATAGATAATATTTTAGAGAAACAGCTCTAATACCATCACGGAAACATATAAATCTTAATAAAGTCTCTGTTTTCCTATTCCATGCCTTAAGGGATTCCATCCTTGTTTCTCTAGTGACCTATTCACATGTGCTTTATTCTTGTAAAAAATTTTCAAAATTCTTTCCGACCTCCTCAGGAGTTTCTCTAATGTCTTAATTAACACTTTCTTCGATAGGTCCCAGATTTATTTCGTATATTTCAAGCGTGGCCATTGTCAAATAATATCTCTTCTTTACTTTTTTCATATCGTTTCACCATAATACATGTCGTTAATCCTAATTTTCTTGTGGCGGACCCATGCTTTTTCCTCGTGTTTGTGCACTAATTATTGATCAGATTAAGAGTGAATCGCAATGATCCGACATGTTCCGAATGACTACTTAATTCAGTCCCGTCAAATTTGAGTGTAATGTCGCCTTACTAAGTCCAATACAAGAAGTAAAAAGGATACAGCATTAAAACACGCTGGAATTCCACGCCAGGGATGCAGCGACAAAGTTGAGTCTTAATTAGTTGTTATTTACTAAGACGTATGTGAAATAGTGCAAATAATGGAAATAATTCTAAAAATGCCTTGATGCGCTAAGCTCTCTTAATGTAAAATACTTCACAACGTGTGCGAGACGAGCTGCTGAAAACAATAAGTACATAGAATATCACATTATTGCGTTCAATTACAAATAATGAATTGGCTTTTGTTTCCGGATAATTTACCAATATTTAATATTAATTTTTTTTTTATAATCCCAGACCAATACCGCTCACCTTAATTGTGAAGTGTTTTACGGTTCATTGGTCCCCAACTCCGCTTTCTCTTGATAGAAACGTCCAGTGAGCAGAGATTGTGAGTGATAGGATTTGTCTATATATTTTGGGGAATATTTAAATCCTACGAGAGGAAGTGGCTAAGCTTTGCAATTTCCAGAGTAATCCTATTACGAAAAGTGTACACTTTCTTGCGTACATGCGTGGATTTATGCACTAATATGAGGAAATTCGTCCAGAAAAGAAGTCAATTGACTCGCGATCAGTGGAAAGATTGCACATGGTACCTCAATTATAACCCACGGCAGACTCAGCGTTGGCGAAATGATTCATCTAATATTCCCCAGTGCCATCAAAATCAAGTTGTGGATAAGTTGTTCGTCGGAATTTTGAGAAATTTTCTGTGTGTATTTGTGAAAGTGTCCTGCTACTTCTGTGTGCTGATGAAGTGCCTTCATTCATCTTTGAAAGCTCGGTAGAGTTGCAAAAAAGTGCGTTAAAAATCCGGTTTTCCGGGAACCATTAAAAAAACGCGCTGTTATTTCGTACTGAAATTTTGAAACAATATTTGTGTTGTAGATAATTAGGTCCATAGCGATTTTCAACGAAATCAATGCAGAACTTCCGAAGATAGCAAAATTTGGCGGAAACCGGAAGTGCTCGATATCTTGATGCCACCCCTGAATTGGGAAATATCTCAAGGGTAGGGGCCAAGATAGAAGGTGAGTCTCTGGTGCGATTTTGGTGCGAATCGTTTCTGTGATCCATTACTGGTACACTTGATCGAAACCGGGAGTGCTTGTTTTCTCGGCCTCGTTTGGCCCATTTTCCATTGTTTTTGTGTGATTTTTCCTCCAAATAATTTGTCGGATCAGTGTGAATTTGGTGCCAATCAGAGATTTTCTTTCGATAATCGAAACACAAGGTTCCAGAAGGAAGTGCCTGTTTTCTCGGCTGCCATTGCTTAAGTCGAAAATTCCAACGATTGTTCCTTGATTCTTTGTGTACATTGTGTGTGACTTTCTCTATGTGATGCCGAACATTGTAACCGATAACTTCAGCCATGGCGTTGCCATTGCTTAAGTCGATAATTTTAACGATTGTTCCTTGATTTTTTGTGTACATTTTGTGCGACTTTCTCTCTATGCACAGAACATTGTAACCAATACCTTCAGCCATGATTGACAACCCACTCTCCCCATCTGGGGAGGCGGAACTTTCGCGCATGGGCGACGAATTTAGTACTGTAAGTGACACCGTTCGCCGCATAATTGGTAACGAGAAAATTAGTTCTTTAAAGAAAGGTGAAATTACGGATGAAATCAAAAAACTCGTAAATTTGTTTAGGAAATTAATGGACACACATCAGAGGACGTTAGGTAAACTTGAAGCCAATGAAAACCATACCAAAAATAACTGTGACTTAATTAGGGGAATTATTAGAGAGGAATTAGAATTATGTCTCCCTAAACCAGTAGAAACACAGTCTTTTGCCAGCATTGTAGCCACCCAGAAAAGAGAGAAAAACAATAAAGTAACACTACCAGGCGGGAAAAAAATCACCACACAGCGCCGAACAGCAGTTATGATCTACCCACCCGAAGACAACACAACCTTAGAAACCAGTGAGGACACTAAGAAGGAGGTCATGACATTAATAGACCCCAGTATTTCAGGAATAAAAATTACAAAAATCAGTAGGATTAAAGATAAAGGGATAAGACTTGAATCCGAAAATCCTGACCTGGAAAAAAAATTACAAGAGTACCCTTGCATCAGGGAAAACAAGCTAAAAATACAGAAGGAGGAGAAGAACAAACCGAGAATGTGTATAACGGGCGTTAAAATAACTGTTACCGATGAAGAACTGGTCAACTGCATCATAAAACAAAATGACCTCACCGAGACTGCCCATGTAAAAACACTTTTTAAGTTTGGGAAACGAGAAAGTGATAGAACAAACTGGGTCATAGAAGTTGATCATATTTCTAGGAACATTCTAAACAACCACAAACGAATATATATCGGCTACAACTCACATAGGATCAGTGATTATATTAGGCTCACACAATGTTACAAATGCCAAAAGTTCGGTCATATTTCCAAAGCTTGTAATGCCTCTACCTCAGTATGCCAACACTGCTCTGGAGACCATACATCTAAGGACTGCACACATTTAGATAAAGCTCCAGCTTGTGCCAATTGCCAGTTAGCGAAAATAGAAGATATATCCCACAAAGCAAACGACCATGCATGCAGCGTCTACCAGAGGCGACTTCGGAATCTAATTGAGACCATCGACTATGGAACCGAATAAAAACTGCTTGAATATAGCTCAAATAAATCTTCAACGGGCTAAAACACCAACTGATGAAATCAGAATGGTAAGGGAGCAACTAGCCGTTGACATATTCCTGGTCCAAGAACCGTATATGTGCAAACCACCCAAGAACCACTGGATCCTTCCGGGACAAGGGCTGAAGACGAGAATCATCCCTACAAGACCCGTATCAAGACCCTTGGCCGCAATAATTGTGTTCAACGAAGACCTGGATCTTTTGGAAATAAGTAGCTTCACTGATGAGTACATAGCGGTAGCAGAATTAAGATCAACCTCAGAATCCTTTATCCTAGTAAGTGCCTACTTCCCACCAAGCCAAGATATCCTACCTTTTCTATTCCAACTCCAAGCTATAGTTGAAAAATTTAAGCACAAACAAATTATTATATCTATGGACTCGAATGCGAAGAGCGAAACTTGGTTCAACCCAGCAACAGACTCCAGAGGAAACCAACTCGAAGACCTCATTTCATCATCCAACTTATTTATATTAAATGAACCCGGCGAACCGCAGACATTCCATAGCTTGAACGGATCCTCTAACATCGACCTAACTCTGATCAGCGCATCATTACTAGGAAAAGTCAGAACATGGAAGGTCATAGAAGACCAGATCACTAGTGACCACAGACTAATCACCTTTAATATTAGAAACAATAAAAACACACCACTTCCACAAACAAGATTCAATTTTGGAAGCACAAATTGGAAAATATTCAATGGAAAATTTCTAAATAAATTAACCATCATCGATAGAGAATTACTATGGACCCCAACAACTGAGCATATTGACCTCCGCATAGACAGATTAACTACAGCAATAAAAGAAACCATGAATGAAATCATACCAAAATACACTAAAACGGAAAACCAACACCCCTGGTGGACCGTGAAGCTGGAACACTTGAAAGCGAAGGTCAATAAACTTCGTTCCGAATACCAGAAAGGTATTACGGAAGACAAAAATATCCTAAGAAGTAGATACAAGGCCAAACTAAAGGAATATAAACTTAAAGTGAAAGAGTCTAAAAACAAATCCTGGGAGAAGTTCAGCTCCCGAAACCTCGAAGAAAATGCCTGGGGATTCATTTATAAATTGTTCTCGGAAAAAATGAAGCTACCAACCATCCAAGGGACTACCCTCAGGGACGACGGAAGCATCCCTTTGTTGGAGGAAAAAATCAAGCTATCCCTTGACACTCTGCTTCCGGACGACACATTCGACAACAAGGAGCATGAGCAAATCAGGAAGGAATCTAAAATAATCCCCGAGTCTGAAAAACTTGATCCATTCACGGAAGAAGAAGTTCTCCATGCAATTGGTCAGATTAAACTGAAAAAAGCGCCTGGACATGACCAAATCCACGGCCTTGTTATCAAAAAACTTGTTAACAACATAACAAGTTTTCTAGCAAATATTTACAACGACTGTCTGCTGCTATCATACTTCCCCGACACTTGGAAATCAGGGACCCTACATGCAATTTTAAAATCAAAAGAAAAAGACCACGCAGATTCCAGCTCTTTTCGTCCTATCACACTCCTACCTGACCTAGGGAAAATATTTGAAAGATTAATTAAAGAGAGAATACAAATAATTCGCGAGGACAGGCTATATCATCCTAATCAATATGGCTTCAGGAAAAACCGAAGTACATCAGACGCAATCAAGGCCCTCTTAAATAACTTAAATAATCAAAACAAATATACATTAGTAGTTTTCATTGACATAAAAGGTGCATTTGACTCTGTTTGGTGGCCTTCTGTCCTTCAGGAGCTGAAAACACTAAAAATTCCTTCGAACCTAACTAGACTCTTTTCAAATTACTTTACAAATAGACAGGTCGTATACAAAATGAAAACTATCTCAACAAAGAAAATCCTCACCAGGGGCTGCCCACAAGGATCTGTTTTGGGTCCGTTAATGTGGAACCTTATTACTAACCAGATCTTAAGGAAAGAATTCCCCATAGGATGTAGATTAATAGCTTTTGCTGATGATATGGCTTTGTCTATTGAAGCTAACTCAAGAGATAAAATGGAGCAGCTGACAAAAAGTTGTATTGGACAAATAGAACAATGGGCAATAGTTAATAAATTGGTAATTTCAACAACCAAGACAGAATACATGGTCTTCGGAAATAAAATGTCTAGGAACCCCACTGTCAAAATCTACTATAGCAATATCCGACGCACACCATCTTTTAAGCATTTGGGCATCGTTTTAGACGAAAAATTAACTTATCAGGCCCACATTAATTTCATAGCCAGCAAAACCAAATAAGTTTTTCAAGCTGCCCGTAGGTATTGCAAAACTAATTTTGGAACGGACTCCCTTCAATTGATATACAAAGCTGTAGCAATACCCATTGTTACCTACGGCTGCTCCATTTGGGGTCACAAGGTTAACTACAGCAGAATCGAAAGAAAACTTAGAGAAGCACAAAGACCCTGCCTCTTAGCAATTAGCAAAGGTTACTCGACAATCAGCACGGACGCACTATGTTTAATTACCGGACAACCACCTCTAAAATACGAGGTTATGGAGAGAATTAGCATAACCGAAGTCAAATTGGGCCAAGGCACAAAATACTTCAACTCCGAAATCGAACACAATCACGCCCTAAGCAAAAAACAATTAAAAGAAATACTCAGGGAACAAACAATTCATCAGTGGAATAAAGACTGGCTGAATTCCGATAAGGGTATTCACACTAAAGAAATACTACCTTGATCAAAAATTTCCCGGAATTTATTCAGAAAATTAAAAATACAAGTTTATTCATCTAAATCTATATTGTCCCCTTCAAAGTAATCCCCATCGACTGCAACACACTTATGCCAGCGCTTGATCCAATCCTCGAAACATTTTTTATATTCGGTTTTCGGTATGTCCATCAGTGCTTCCTGCGATTTTTCCATTACTTCCTCTCGGCTGCTAAAACGCGTTCCCCGTAATGGTTTTTTAACTCGATTGAACAGAAAGAAGTCACAGGGAGCCAAATCAGGTGAATTCGGTGGCTGTTGGATGGTATTTGTTGCATTTTTCGTCAAAAAATTACGAATAATGATAGCACTGTGCGACGGTGCGTTATCATGGTGCAAAATCCACGAGTTTTCTGCCCACATTTCTGGTCTCTTTCGGCGAATTGCTTCGCCCAAATAATACTCTTTGTTTACTGTCTGGCCTTCTGGCAAAAATTCATGATGCACTACACCGTTGTAATCCATGAAAACCGTCAGCATTGCCTTCTTTTTTGACTGAAAACGACGTGGTTTTTTTGGTCTCGGCTCATTTGGTGAACGCCATTCACTTGCCTGATGTCTGGATTGCGTGTCGTACTCATAAACCCACGTCTCGTCTCCAGTAATGATCCTTTTGATGAATGTGGGATCGGATTCAGCCTCGCAAATCATGTCTTTTGCGACGTCAACACGGTCTCTTTTTTGCATGAAATTGAGGTCTTTTGGCACCAACTTTGCTGCTACACGACGGAAACCCAAATCATTAACCACAATGTCTTGGGCGGATCCATAGGCAATGTTCAAGTCCTCCGCTATTTCTCTGATGGTTAATTTGCGGTTATTGACCAACATTTCTTTTACTTTATCAATTTTTTCACCGACTTTCGATGTCGATGGTCTGCCACTGCGTTCATCATCTTCGATTGACTCACGACCACTTCTGAACCGCTCGTGCCACTGGTAAACGACCGTTTTTTTTAGAGAATCGTTGCCGAAACACTTTTCCAACATTTCCAACGTCCGTGCGCCACTAAATCCGTTTTTTACGCAAAATTTAATACAAGTTCGTTGTTGCAAATTTAAATCCATTTCTGCAATTGTAAAAAATCGCCAACACACACAGAGATAGATGTACTCTTGGCTACGTAACTTTTGCAAATGTCAAGTTATGACACTAAGATTTAAAGGGAATATCAACAACAGATGTACCAATTTAACAAAAAAAACAGAACTCAAATCGGAACGATGGGAGCGCCACACGGTGGTTATTCCGGGAACTTTTTGATCAAGGTAGTATTCCCAGACGTCATTGAAAGGCTAAATATAAAATTCAAGCTAACTAAGAAAGCGACGCAACTCCTATCAGGGCATGGAAATTTTGGACACTACCTCAATAGAATAGGAAAATCAAGGACTAATCTATGTAGTACCTGCCTAACAGAAGACACCGCTAAGCATAGAATAGAGGAGTGCCTACAGTATGAAAAACCCAGACATGAAATTTGGCACAGTATGACTTGTAAGAAAACCAAGATGCGTGAGATTGTGCTATTTTGCCTTAAACATAACAACGACCAATTATTTAAAATGGTGCAATGAAATTTGATAATTGTAGTGACATTTGAAGTTGGTAAATTAAAAGCTTGATAAAACTAGTAATTGTATTGCTCGTTTATTGTGTAAATAAAATTGTATGTAATTGCTATTTTAAGTTAACGTGTACTATTTTGCCTCGTATACGATCAAGAAAAAAAAATCTTGTATGACTCTGTAAACTGAAGTGTTATCATAGAATAATATATTTATTTCTTGTAATAATTATTATCTCTAATTGTACTAAATTTGGGTTGTACATTACTTCTGTATTTTAATGCTACTGTATCATCTTGTTTGATATTTCTTTTTCTCATATTGTGTAATTGATGTTAATTATATCAGAACACAAAAGGGGGATTAAGCGAGAGCAGGAACCCCCTCAACATATCATGCTATTTTTCTGTATGCTATTTTTTTTGTATTTGCTTCCGCAATAAGAAAAGGAAAGTTGTGATTGAGGAAACTCCTTCACCACCTTTCCTTATTATTATTATTATAGTGCCATCAAAATCTCAATAGAACTGTGGGGTTCATACCGTTCAGTTCTAATTAAAATGGAAATATTACAAATCCTAGGGGAAACCGACGGACCTTCAAATAACTTAAAGTTTCAAGCTTTAACTGGTCGTGGATCGTAAAGCTATGTTAAACTGAAGGGTAAGCCAATAAATCTTTCATCGACGTTAAAATATTACTTAAAAATTTTACTCTGAATATCTCAAATAACACGAAATTATAATCAAGATATTGGCAATCTATAAAGCTTTGCCAAGTGATATAGGACAACATTTCATACGAATCTTGTAATCATTTTATTTGGCGGATAATCAACTCCTTCCTTCTTATCTGTTGAGACACGGCACTTGATACAGTATTTTCTTTGGAAAATACCACAAATTAAATCCTATTTTGCGACTAAATTTCCTCCAGTCGCAGTGTTTGGATTTCAATCGATGACTAAGTTGATTCATGTTTGCAGAGCATGTACAAAAATACAGCACTCAAGCCTCATCTGGGATTCGATTTCGGAGACCTAAGGTTCACCAGTTAGCGCCGACCCTTCCAGCTGAGAAGATCGGAAAACACCGTCCTCTTTCCCCTTTATCTGGGAATTGCAATTTTAAGGCAGCAAGAAGCTGGTGGGTTTAAAGAAAACCACAATAATCAACCCGAAGGTTGGTTTTAAGTAGGAATTGAACCTGGGTCATCCGATCAATAGCCAAGCGACCTACCCACTGGAATAGCACGCCTCTTTGGTGTTTGAAAGTAGATTTAGATGTAATAAATATGAACCGACAACTCGCACACAAAACTTTCCTGCTCACTCTGCAATCGTGTCCATGACACGATCAATCTCAAGGAAATTATTGATCTTAAAATTAAAATTTAGCAGTGTGAAATGTCCACGATGCATCTCTATTTCTCATTGCAGGAGATACACTTCGTACGATACAATATCAGCTCATCTTCCCGAGTACAACGCCCGATAAACAGATGAGAAGAGATTCGAATTTTGGAAATCTTAGTGTGATGATTTGTCATCTCCGTTCCAACTACAACTTTTCACCAACATTTATGTCGTTTGCTTTACAATATTCTTCATTAGTCCTACCTTATGCTTTTTCCTTGAAACTCGAACATTTTCACAGAACTTTAATTTTTTTCAATTTTAACTTTTTAAAAGTGTATTCAAAATTACAAGCTTAACTTAATGAGACTCACATCTGAGGGGCGAGATCCTAAATCGGATCAACAAAATAAAATAAGAGAGGCAGGCAGTTTCGAGCACTCGTTCTTCCCTCACTGAGCATATAACCATTACAAAATTAACTTTATCCTTCCTGCTCGAGTGAGGAATATAAAAAGATTCAGCAAAATCAAACACTTATTTTCTGAAATAAATATAATGGCTGACGTCATTCGCAAGGTTCTCTCCCGAATGAGTGACTATCAGAGTACTGAGTTGGTGAAGGAATTGACCTCGAACAACGGACTGGCACTTTCTCACTCAGTAAATCCTCAACAGAAGTTCCCTTCCATGGGGTATACTTTTCAACGCTGTGGGAGTACTCCTACAACGCTAAGCTAACGCTAGTTCTGAGCCAAAAATCCATAGCCTATACTCCTTCACTTCAATTCATTGGTGTGATGGGATTAATTAGCAGAATATCTGCAGCGAAGTGTCCGTTATAGTATAGCCCCTTCATAGTATTAATAACCAAGATTGCTCCCACTCCGCTCTCGTTAGAGTTAACCGCCAATTAGCGTGGAAATTCTGGTCACGCCCCGTTAAACACTCCCAAACATAGGACGCGGAAACAAAAGCAAAAAGACAGGAGCGATACAATATGACATTGAGATTTATTTTTATCCCCAAAGCTATGCTCCATTGATCGCCGAGGTCACTTTGCCTTGAATTCCACAGATCAATTATTCAAGAAATGATCATCAGCATGTCTACGTCGGAGAGATATTTTCTTTATCCCGCTCACGAACTGTTGAACACAAAGGAAAATGTCCTGTCTGGGCCTCCTCAACATAGTCAAAAAACGTAATTACTTAATATGCAGAAATTGTCCTGATGTTGATGGTGGCTCGCAAAGTATTTTTTACGGATAGAATGGCTTTCCTTAAATGACTCTTATTAAGGGATAATTGCCATGTCGCTCATAGCCCGACACTGGCTTTCGATAGAAGCATCAGCAATCGGTACTTGTAGCCCTCTATTTAGCCCTATATCTACTGCACAAATAAAACCTTACACTAAACTTCTCGTATTTTCCGAGTTCATTGCAATTCTTATAAGTAGTTATATACATTTACATCAAAAGTTTGGCCTTTATTCTCAGAGCCGATGATACGCGAGTATAGAAGCCGGCCAGTGTGGCATGGGAATAATTATTTTCGGCTATCCACAACACGGCCTCACGTTTATGACATGCTGAGTAATCATTAATTAATGGACCTGAGATATATATTAACCAGATATCTGAAGATAGGAGGGTGTGTTAAAACGAAGTCATACATACATAGGTATCAGAATATCAGGAGATGGAAAAGAATCTAGAATGAAAAAGTCGACAAGAATCCCATGAATGATGAATATTGACAGCCACGTGGAAATATATTATTGAATGATCCATTTAACCGGACCGCAAAGATTTCGCTGAAACGAAATCTCTATGATTTGACCGACAAACTTACGTAACACCAACGGGAATAAATGTGTGCCTACTGCTGCAGCTCAGGGTCAAGATTATTGCTGAAACCTCATTTAATTTAAAATTAGCCATTACCTGAATTAGTAATCATCATTTGTTCTTCAGGGACCGTACTCCTCTTGGTATATTTTATAGAATAACAAAATTCCCAAGTTAGCAGCAACCTTAGATTATTTGCCGACGACTCAGTGGTTTCCAGAGAAATATGGATCCCTAAATGTTACGGGTTACACTGTAGCGATTCAAATCAGGATATAGGAGTGGCGTAAGGAATGTGAGTTAGAATAAAGAAAAGCACATATGTGAAATATTGCAATAATATAAAGGAGAAAGACGTAAAATATAAAATAAATGAGAATGCATTAAGCATCTCATAACAGGTCAAATTCTTGGATGTTAATATAAAATCAAACCTTTCATGGGGTTCACACCTGAAGAATATGCTGGTCAGCATTTAAGAAGCTAGGTTTTATTAGATGGGAGTAGACAAATGGAATGAATAGGTGTTACAGGGAGGTGTTACACCGCTATCAGAAAGATATCTCCGAGTTTTTCGATTTTAGAATATCCAAAAACAATTGAAAATACGAAAGCGGAAATATTTAACATAAGGTAGAATATTTTCAATTACTTTCTACAAAATGCTAGGGAGGGAAAAATGATGCTGTATACAAGTCGCAGAAGGGCTTTTCACTACACTTTCCAAAATCATTACTTTTACAAAATGTTAATGAGTAAGTTAAATTGTAAAGTAAAACTCAGCAAAGTATTTCGTCCGGTGGATCCATTTATAACAAAATGCTATAATTTCTTCTACTTTTATCAAAAACTTTCGAAGCCAAATTTTCTGATGCACATATTAATAGCTTTGAAATCATAAAGTCCTAATCACATACATATAAACACATATAGGCAGACATAAATGTGAAAACAATAAAACCTTTTCAAGGGGCCGGATTGAATGTATTTCTGATGCAATTCGAAATTCTACTTATTTCATGAGCACGATAATTTCCCCGTTGCAACGCACTGAGAAATACTTAATATTATATAATGCTACTATCTCCCACGTACGAAGAGATACACTCCATCGCTCGCATTCCAGAGAAAAATAAAAGATAGCTTGAGTACGAATTCTATAGCATGATCAAACGTTTGACTCCTTTTGGTATTCGCAATCCACTTGATCATATGAATATGATACGCGTTTAGAAGGGAGGGTGGGAGGGGAAGACTATGGCCTCACAATGTGCCACAGACATGAAAGTAATAACTCGCCGGTAGTTTTAAACAAACTAAGCCAATCGCATCCAAAGAAACAATGATATTGGCCATCTCTTCCATTTTCCACGAAATATTGCAAAAAATAAAACCGTCACAGTAAGAATATAGAACTGCATATATGTCACAATACATTACCAATAAGATGCCATCATCTTGTCAATATAAGTTTTGCTAATACCATCCTCTGTTCTATCATGAAAAAAAGTTGCTTTCGTGTCCAAATCCACTTCAATGAACAAGGATATGTTAAGGAATGAGTAAAGGGTAACGGCCATATCGGTCAGAATGATTGATTATTTATTGAAATTGGAAACTCCTAAATGAAAGTATTTCAAACATTTGACTTAATTCTGTGAGCCTCGCACATTAACGATCTACTAGTTTCTAAGTCCCATTTGGAATTTCAAGTGCACGATTACACACGCGATTTGCGGAAGCTATACTGAGGAGACGAAAGAAGACCTGATAAGAACACTCCGCTTTTGTTAGGACACAGGAACACGTGGCAATTGTTTGGGATCGATGGACTGACACATTAAATAAATAACTGAAAAATATTCAGGGATGATACGCTGGATTTGATCAATATTGTTACAAGAAGAGAGTATGAGCGTGATGGATATGTTGGCGGAAAACGGTTGGGAGCCACTTGATTCACAATGAGAGCAAGAATGAATAAGACTTCAAGAAAGGTAAAGGACAACTTAGTTTGCTCAAAAAACCGAGGAAATTCTTTTTCTTAAAATTTGATACATACCACCACCGAGAAAAAAAGAGGGATGGACACCGTAACTAACATATTTAACCACTTGTTCTTCCCTCATCTGGTACACAATCATTAAAGAAATTCAACCCAAGCGCCCGAATGTATCGACATTCGAGGCTACAATTTGTCGAAATGGCCAAACACGCAAATTATTGCATTAAATAAATAAATGACAATTATATATATATATATATATATATATATATATATATATATATATATTTATGTATATATATTTATATATATATACATATACGAGGGTCATCCGGAAAGTAGTACCCGTTCGTGCCGCATGAAGTGCTGACGACGCGAGTAGCCGCTGGACGAGGTCAGATAGCTTCAGTGGCTTGTCTGCCTTCTCTGAGCCAAGTTGCGTGACGCTAGCATTGCCTGTGTTGTTTCTGTGATTGTTTACAATGTTTAAAAAAATTGAGAACGCCGCCAGTTGTGAAGTGAGGGCAGTGATTAAATTCCTCAATGCAAGAAACGTTCGCCCATGTGATATTCATCGCCAATTAAAGGAGGTGTATGGAGACAATGTAATGGACGAGTCGTCTGTTCGGCGGTGGTGTCGCAACTTCAACATGGGGAGGGGGAACACACACGACGATGAGCGTTCGGAGAGACCGTCTGTCATTACAGACCAACTGGTGAGCTCAGTTGACGAATTCGTGAGGAACGATCGGCGCGTCACAATTGATGACATCTGTGAGCATTTTCCCAATGTTTCTCGAACAATTGTTCATGAAATTGTTAAACACCATCTGCATTATGCAAAAATTTGTGCAAGATGGGTCCCTCGCGTATCTCAATGAGCTGGCGGCGAAGGACTATGCAGCAGGAATACAGAAACTTGTCACACGTTATGACAAATGCCTTAATTTGCTTGGAGATTATGTTGAGAAGTAGTTTAAAGTATCCTCTTTCAAATAAATTTTTTTATGTTTGTTAATATTTACTTTTGTGTCTTTATTTCACGAACGGGTACTACTTTCCGGATGACCCTCGTATATGTATATATATATATATTATAGCGGGATTTCGTGTTCAAATGTGTATTTGGCCAATGTGGCTCATCTCTTTCTTCTGGCTATGCGTGCCACGAAACGCACTGTTCTTTTCCTGTATGATGTTGTATGAATTCTAACCACTGTCCTTTCCTCTTGTGTATTGTCTATTTCTCCTTTGGTGGGTGAAACAGCCCCCTGACGCCATCTCTTGGCTAAAGAATCGGGGCGCTTGGCGACATATAAGACCCACGGATCTCAGGGTAAATTACATATCCTCGATAGCTGCCTTGACAGCAGGACGTGCCTGTGTTCACCGAGTGTCTAAAATCGCCGGCGTCCGAGGCTTCGGCCGCCGGGGTTTGGAGAGCGGCACTGCCGGACTCTCTCGGAAATCGAGGTTCCGATCGTGTTTTGTTTCGAGCGGCGGTTGACCGCCTAGTTCATCAAGAAGCGTGCAGTTTGACTCTCGACTTCTTCCGCCGGGAAGGCCGTACTTTTGTTTTGTTTAGTGGATCTAGACTGACCTTGACTCCTGGTGTAGAGCTTAGGCTCCTTTTGTTTGCTACCGCCGGGTGCGTGTGGCGGGGAGGGAGCGTTCGTGAGTGTTTTATTTCCCTTTAAAGTGCTCGTTTTTTTTTGTTGCGCTTTCCTTCTTCATGCTAGTGTGCTGAATTTGATTTCTTCAAATGGCTGTGCGCCGCTTAAACACGCTCGCCTTGCAAGTTGACGAGAAGGCGAAGCCCCCTACCCCGTTGGAGGTCCACCTCTTCACGTTAGAGTCGCTGGGCCTCACACCCGAAGAGATTGTGGCGATCCAATTTGGATACAATCGCCATTTGATATTCCTGAAGTTGGCAACCGAAGCTACAATGACTAGGATTTTAGACAATACTCCGCGGAAACTACCGTTTCCGTCTTTAAGTGACCAGAGGACGACAATAACAATTGACGAGACTTCCGGCAGCCCGTGTAATGTCAGGGTTCTTTGTCTCCCCGTGGAGACCCCATTGGAAGACATAACAGGCGAGCTCCAACGCTTTGGTAAAATACATCGCTCGTGGGAGAACAGGTGGGAGGGAGAAAATATGGCGCGGGTGCTTACTGGCACCAGGGTTGTGCGGATGACGGTCGAGAGAAATATCCCCTCGTACCTCCACATCGGCGGCAACCGGGCCATCATCATCTATGAGGGTCAGCGCCGCACTTGCGCCCGCTGTAACCAAGAAGGTCACGAGCGCAAGACCTGCCCTCGGAACCAGGGAGGTAAGAGCTATGTGGAGGCAATGACGATGCCCTCCAACCCTAACGCCGCCGTGGAGATGGACGAGCCCGAAGTGGCTGTGGAGGAGAGAGCGCGGTCGCTTCTACTCATCGAGGGTGCGGCCCCGGCTGCTCCCGTCGGTCCCCCGCATCTCCCTTCAATTGGAGGGAAATGTCAGCGGGAGCGAAAATCGTCAACGGAGGAAAGGGAACCGAAAAAGAAGAGGGCTGACAAACCCAAGCTCCTGGACTCGAATACGGATCTAAAAATGGCTCTCGTACCTACCACCTCGCCTAATATCACACGACCTCCAGCCCCCGTCTCCGTGAGCTCGTCAAATGAGGAGGGATGGTCTTTCGCCCCCCCTCCCCCCGCTCACGCCATCGACGCCCTCGCTACGCGATCCTTGCATCACGGGTTTCAAACACCCGGAGAACCTCTGGTGACAGGTGAGGAGGATGCATCTGATTGCGATGTTTTCCCGTCCCCAACAGCTCATCCCTCGACCCCTTTATCATTGACTGTAAAGGAAGCGTCACCGACCCCGGAAGTCGACCCGCATACAAGTTTCCCAAAGTCAAAAATCCCACATACCCCATCTTCTTTCCCCATTAAGGACAGCCAAGGTGTCGACGATCTTCCCAGCGCTTCTCAAGATACGGACCACAAGCAACTATCGCCCCTGATTTTTCCCGACCACAACCCTTCCGCAGATGAGCCCCAGCCCGCCACTCCGACCCTCCCCGAGGGTACCTCCTGCCCCTTGGCGGCCCCCAGCGGTGCTCCTTCGAAGAAGGCCCCCTGTGGAACGCTGCCGAGTTACCCGGTCTTCGTGGGGACCACGGCTGGCTCTTCCTCTTCGGACGAGGCCGGGGGGGAGGGATGTAGCGAAATGCCGCGTCCTCGCTCGTCGACCCGTTGGACGAGGCGTCCCAGGAAACGGCGAAGCACTCGTCGCCCGGGGTCGAGTCGCGACCGGAGCGACGCTAGCCACGATCAGAGCTCTGGGAAGTGATGTCCGGTAGCCACCCGGTGCCGGACACATTTCGTCCATCGTTGAAGAGTTTTTTTTTCTGAATGACTGATTGAATCGATAATTTCAACCCTGCCATTGATAATTTCTTACAATACATAATTTTCCATTGCTAGCTAAAATCTCCCTCCTAATATCTGTGGACCTTGTCTTCCTTTCTTTTTTCTTTCTAAATGTTAATGGTCAAATGTACGAGTATGCGTCTGTATGCATATGCTTATGTATGTGCGTGTGGATGTGCATGTGTGCGTATGTATGTACAAGTGGATATGTATGTGGGGTATATGTATCATGTATTTATCCATGTATACACTTATACTAAAGAAAAACATGATGTACCCATAATCTGTGACCTGATATTATGCATAATGCTAACAAACTCTGTAATATTCTGAGCCGAATAAAATAATTTATATCATAGCTCAAGTGGTTAAGAGCATCCGCCCGGCAAGTGGAAAGATCCGGTGTTCGAGTCCCGGTTGAGGAAATATTTTTACTCTTGTGATCCGTTCGATTCCGCCTTCCCCACCTCTATTGTGTTCGTCCTTTATACGTGTTCCTATCCCTTTTCCTTATATATGTTTCTGTATATATGAGTATTTATTCGCCGTTTGGCGGGATTTCGTGTTTGAATGTATATATATATATATATATATATATATATATATATATATATATATATATAAAACTAAGTATCATTAAATAAAGAAACGCTCACAGTATCGGCTTTTGAATATTTCGGTGGCCCGACCACCTTTTTCAACTGAAGACTGTGCATATATAAAAAAAACTATAAACACAGTATTCATCCCAAAGGTCGGTTTGGTAGGTGATGGTAGAGTTCACCCAGTGCTAAGCCCTATACGGCGTGTGAAATTCACACATCGGGGTAGGGGGGCCAGTTCCTTTCCCTGTGCCGGTTATGGTTTCCCGGGAAGATCTGGTACCCTAAAAACAGCATAGCTTGGGTGGAGCTGCAGGTGCAGAGTGGCTTGCCCGGGAATGGAACCCGGGACCCTCCGGTCAGTAGTATAACGCTCTACCCACTGGACTACCGCGACCCACAGTGTCTATATATATATATATATATATATATATATATATATATATATATATATATATATATATACACACACAGTGGGTCGCCCAGGGGGTAGAGCGTTGGACCACTGACCGGAGGGTCCAGGGATCGATTCCCGAGCAAGGCACTCTGGGCACCTGCAGCTCCCCCAAATCTATGTGATTTTCGGGGACCAGACCTTCCTGGGAAACTATTACCGGCACAGGGAAAGGAATTGGCCCCCCTACCCTGATGTGTGAATTTCACACGCCGTATAGGGCTTAGGACTGGGTGAACTCTACCATCACCTACCAAACCGACCTTAAGGTTGATTACTGTGTTTATGGTACACATTTTATAATGTAACAGTTCGATTTTGATAATGACTAAGTTCTGATTCGATGTATATGCTACATACACCAATGTTGAATGAGAGAAAATTACGTCCGGGGGATCAGAGAAACAGCTATATGAGGTAGAAGGGATTCAAACGATGGCGAAGGGTGTTCCAGTCGCAAATGGTCCTCTCTCCCCCGCGCCAACTCGGATTAGAGGGGAGTTAGCACGTGGGAGGGTGCAGTCCGAAATGAACTCGCTAAAATTAGAGGAGACGACGCGATCTGGGAATCGGATGCAATCCTGAATCGGTCTCCCACACCCTCGTCATCACGGCTTCTCACTCAATTGACCACCCCTTGATGACCCAATCTGACATAATAACTGTCTCCTAAACTAATTCCTTCGATATCGGAGGAATCAGGTTGTAAATCCCTTAATTCACGTAGAAAGTAGGCACGACTGAAACATTTGGAAAGGTACAGGATTCCCGAGTTTACTTGTAACACTGAGTGAGTTATTTTTGCCTCAATTTACATCATTTAATTGAACCAGCGAGATAGAATAAAATAGTAAGACAAATTCACTGACAATTTCAAGTTTTCGTTCTTTACACGCACGATATACCAAAATCATTATAAAATTGAACTCTAGGGAATATTTTTCATGCAGCAAAAAATTGAATACTTTTCATCTTCCATGAAAAGTTTATATCACAGTCAAACACACGTCTACATATTGTACACAATGCCTCGCATGAGTGTGCGGCAAGGGGTGCTAGGGCATCCGTGCGAAAGTATGAGATCATGCATGCATATTACTATATATTTACTCATATCCACTAATACACGTACGCATAATCTCGCATGCAATCCTCTTCACATCATACAATAATTGGTATGTTTAAATAAATCGTTATAATTTGGTTTTTAAATAAGAATATTTGGGTGGCTAGATTAGATTTTGTTATGGCTGTGTATGGTGGGAGCCGTGGGGAATTGTTAAATGCAACTTATTTAATCCGGGACACAGATACGATGGCAAGAAGTCAAATGCATGGACGGTTTCATTTGACAAGGTGAGGCTGTGTGTGAGGTGGGGGGACCGGATAGAAACCTTGTAGCAATTATCAGCATGGCTGTGCATTGGTTGACTTAATTTGAACAGAGGTATGAAATCAGCCTTCAGTAAGGGCGATGTTAATGTCTAGATGGGTTATTTGCGAGTCGGAGATTGTGCCAGTGAAAGAGACAGACGAGGTGATATTTTATATCTACATCTCTACAACACCCCGGAAGGCGTCACAAGGTCGTGTGGCAGATGGTGCTAGGTCATCGGCCATTCTCTCTTAATTCTACTCAACGACATCCACAAACAAATGGCATCCCGCGAAGGGCGTCTGTGAGGGAGGTGACCAGGCACCATTTATGTCCACAGAAACGGTTAACCTATAGCCTTAACGTCTATCTAAATCTACATAATACCCCGAAAGCCGCCGTAAGGGTGTGTGCCGGGGGGTGTTAGGTAACCACCCGTAAACAGGAACACAACAACATGCAAAATCAACACATGCATGCAAAACGGCCCCTTAGTGGCACATACAATCATACAAAAATCCTTTCATTCCACATATATGCAAATACATGTACTATCATCTAACAAATAATTTTTTTGCTGCTGTCGCGAATAGTTCTCAGGAAAAACGAATGCTTGAATTCATTCGTTTTGCAGTCTATTTCTCTTACTTTTTGATAATTTTCTGTCCTGCCTATATGATTGGAGGGCTGAATTACTTCTTCTGTTTCAAATGGGAAACCACACAATTGTCTCTTTGCAACAGGATTTATCTATCTCTGACTTTTGGCATATCTAAAGGTCCCCATTTCAGATCTTGATGTTAACATGTGATGCTTCGCGTCCTTTTGAATGATTTTTTCGTGAATCTGGCAGCCCTTTGTCCATTATTCAATTCTATAACTATAGCGTATCGAAAGGGGGAAAAACGAGTAACAAGAGCGATTATGTCATTGGCCTAATTCCATTGCTCTTCCTAACTAAACCCGTCTAGCTTTCTAGAGAAGAATTTTACACTTTGCGGCTTGCAGGGTAGGCTCCCTCGCCACAAACCTTCCTGGTGGTTTGCAGGGTATTACGCAGATGTATATTACATAAGGTGTATACAGATGTATGGATAATTAAAAAAGTCTCACGTAGTCACTTCCATGAATTTTATTAAAAAGGCAAAATATAAGGCTTCAGTCAAACACACCCATTATTGAACAATGTAGGTAGGCATGCAACTGTATGTGTATGCACTATACGTTCATCTATAAGTGCATATTTATGGGTAAATTAAAGGCGAATACCTTTTATGTGTGTATAAAAATGTACCGAAACGCAAGTTCGATGCTTTTTTCTTCCGTGGGGACTTAAAAATGGAAAGTCTCGCCGCTAACCAAAAACTTTCCACTCATAGCACACAAGATTTTCAAGAGAGAGAAATGGAGGAGAGCCACAGCATGGACAAGTGTTTATCATCAGGTGACTGGATAGAATAGATGGACAGCCCACACCCTCGTCCACGCACTAGGGTTTCTTATCACCACTTCACGACGACATCGTTTTCCGCTTACAACTTGAGTCTCCGAAAGGGAAACGTTTTCCACTAGGCTCCGAACAAAACCAACCCGCTGTGTTTGTTGAGAAAGCTCTCTTTTTTTAGCAAAGACAGTAGTATGGTACCAAAGTTCTTTTAGTCGCTGCCCGCGAAAAAAAACATAAACGGTTTTCTTAATGACGCGTCGCCAAAAGTAGATTACTTTAATTACTCTAATAACTGGTAGTCCCCCCCCCCCGCCACACATCCTCGTGGAGGTTTGCAGGGTGATTTGTGGATTTAAAATACGGAGGCCACCGATTCGAGGTCGCTTTTCTTTCACGTGAAGTTTGCATCCAACAATCTGAATGCCAATGATAAGATTCACTCTTATCTCATGAACTGCGATATCATGGAAATATTAGATGACATGGATATATCAGTCGAAACTCAAGTGTAAGTCTGTTCCAGGGCCCGTTTAGCATACCAATTGTGAAATTTCATAGCGTTATATTAACATTAGTTGCGTTTCGTAAACGTATATAATTTCAAATGCTCATCCAAGGAAATTCGAACTCATTGTTGAAAAGTTACTTAATGCCAAGTTTCCTAGATGGCGCTCTGAAATTTTTATGCAGTAATCTACGTATATTGATTGAATACATACTAAGTAACCGATAAATAAATTTAATTAGAATAAATATTATACCATTCCCTCATGCGCATTTCTCTGCCGTTGGAGTCATGATTTTTCAATTCTTTAAACGCGTATGGGGTTCAAATAAGGTTAAGAAACTATGCCCCGGAAGGGAATTGATAAATTGAAGATGTCAGGCTGTGATAAAAGTGTATATTTGGATGAACATTTTCTACGCACAAATCTTGGATTGTGATCCCGGAATCGTCACGATCGTGCCCCAATAATAAGAACGCTTGGGCAAATGGTTAAACGTGGCTCAATAAAAGCATTAGAGGTCGCGGACGAGTGTCCTAAATCATCCGGGAATGATTTCATTTCCAAACAAGCTTGGGTCTCTCTGCTTTATCTTATGGCGTCCATGGAGGTATAACTTTATTAGTACAAACACATACATCACACGGAGATAAGAGTCCTCCTCATTATCTCTTCAGTTTCGCCCTTTAATCTCTATGTGTCGAGGGAAGGCGGAAGGAGGACGAACTGATCGGGGAAAAGGCTCTTGACTGGGAGAGGGAAGAATTTATTCTCGTAAAAAATGGTGTGAATGCATACGAACGACAGAACGGAGCAAGCTGTTGGTTCTGAATATAGAGGAACCTGCCAAGGACGGAATGAACTTGAGGCAAGAAAACTGCCGAAAACGGAAGCGGGGTAAGACGGCAACCCGTCAAAGATGCAAGTGTTTCACATACATTTACATAATACCTCGCAGGCCGCTGCTTTAACTGCCCTCGTTTCGCTCATATCAAAGTGTGAGCGAGATCACAGTCGGTCATAAAGCCGTTTTTCGTGGAGATTAAAAACAAATTTTTCTACATCTACATCTGAATAATACCCCGAAAGCTGCCGAAAGGGCGTGTGGCGGGGGGTGTTAGGTCACCATCCGTAAACAGGAAGACAACAACATGCAAAATCAACACATGCATACAAAACTATACCCACAGTGGCATATACATTCATGCAAAAATCCTTTCATTCTACTCTCATGCAAATACATACACTATCATCTAACAAATAATTGCACCTAAAGATGCAGTAAGAAATGTATCCAATAACGTGCATGCTAGCATTTGATTAGTAATACGGCGAAATTCCACTACCATGTTCCCTATTGGTTTTTTAATCGTTTGTAAACATTTTGCAGCTCACAATTCCGTCCCCTAATTAATCTCTGCCTTTCCTGGACTAGTGTTTTTTATAGGAAAAATGTCAGTCTAACACAAACATGAGCAAACATATTTACACATGGCTTATTCATATAATAAAATAATGCATTCACAAGATTTTTGCCCGTATAAAATGGAAAATCTCTTTTTTTTTTTAAGGTAATCTACCGGTTAAGGTAGGTTTTTCGATGGACACAACTACCAAACAAATATTTTATTACTCCTAACAAAACACAAAATCCATCATCCTACTCTATACCAGGTCCCTCTTCATCTCTGAGTACTTTCTTCCTCCCTTCATCCCGTCCAACATCCCTATCCTGTTCCTTCCCTTTCCTCTTTTGCCTAACATTCTACCCTCTATCACAGTCTTCAACATCCCACTGCCGGTCAACACCCCCTTCATCCACTTTTCCTGCCTCCATAGGATTGCTCCCAACAAACCCCTCTCTTCTCCCACCATACCAAGTACTTCCTCATTTGTTTTCTTCTCTGTCCATTTCACCTTCTCCATTCTTCTCCGCACCCACATTTCAAAAGCCTCCAGTCTACGTCTATCCTCCTGCTTCAATGACCACGTTTCCGCACCGTACATAGCTACGCTCCATATCAAAGTTTTTACGAGTCTTTTCTTAACATCCTTACTCAAAGTCCCCGTCATCAACTCCCTCCTCCTTGTGAAAGCCTCTTTGCCTAGCGCAATTCTTCTCCTTACGTCCCTACTACTTTGACCGTGTTGGTCCAAGACACTACCGAGATACGTGAACTGTTCTACCTGCTCTAGTTTTTGCCCTCCTACTTTAATGTTAAGCTTGGCCTTTTTCTTTCTAGAAAATCGCATAACCTTTGTTTTATTAATATTGATTCTCATCCCATACCTGTCGCACTGAATTTCCAATTCACTCAGCAATGCTTGCAGCCCCTTGGCTGACTGACAAACTAAAGCTTGGTCATCAGCAAACCTAACTGATTTTACGAATTCCCCGCCCACTTTCATTCCTACCTCGAGTTCTTCCCATGCCTCTTTGATCATTTCCTCTGCATACAGGTTGAACAGCAACGGTGATAATGGGCAACCCTGCCTTACACCCCTTCCTAACACTGCCCATCCTGACTCCCCGTTTCCCACCCGCACCTGAGCAGTCTGAGACATGTACAGGTTGCGGATTAGCCTCCTTTCCCTCCAATCTATTCCTATTTTCTGCAATGTACTCATTAGTTTTTCCCAATTCACTCTATCAAACGCTTTTTCGAAATCTACGAAACAGGCAAATACCTCCTGGTTGTGTTCTATATTCCTCTCGATTAATAATCTCATTACTGCAATGGCATCACGCGTACCTCTCCCCTTCCTAAACCCAAACTGATCATCCCCTAAGTAATCATTTGCCCTACTCTCTATCCTTTTGTTTATGATCCTGAGAACAACTTTAGCTGCGTGGGATATCAAACTAATTGTCCTATAGTCCTCACATGACGTGGCCTTTACCTTTTTCGGAATAGGAACTAAAACTGATCTCACAAAGTCTTCCGGCCAGATTCCCTCCTCATAAATACTACGGATCAGCCCATATAGCCTCTTCCTCCCACATTTTCCTAAGCATTTTAAAAGTTCCACGGGAATGTTATCTACCCCCACGGCCTTATTTAGTTTCATCTCCCTTAATGCCCTTTCTATCTCATTGTCTAGTATGCCTGGACCTAAGCTGTCTTCCTCTACGTCATTTTCTTTTTCAATGTCTAACTTTGTTGGTCTGAGATCCTTACTATAGAGTTCTTCTATATACTCCTTCCATCTCTCTTGGATCTTTCCTGCGTCAACTATTACCTTACCCGCCTTATCTCTAACTGTTAGCATTGCTCTTCCTTTCTTATTTCCCGATAACGATTTAACTTTGCTGTACAGCGCACCGATTTCACCCTTCCTCTGCAGACTTTCCATATCCTCGCACTGCGTCTTCCACCATGCTTCTTTTGCTTTATTTGTTGCCCGCCTCAGTTTATTGTTCAATTCTTTGTACTTCATTTTGCCTAATTCTGTATTTATATTCTTCCATTTTCGCCGCTCATCCATCTTTGTGATCATCTCATCCGTGATCCATGGTTTCCTAGTCCTTTTAGCGTTAACGGTTCCAATAGTGTCTTTTGCGGCTTTAGACAACCCTTTCTTGATCATTTCCCATTTTTCTTCGATAGTTATAAGCCCTTTACCATCCTCCATGATTTTCTCTACCGCACGTTTGTATTCCTTCCTTTTCAACCCATTTAATGCTTCTACATTCCATTTTCTAACTCGCCGCCCCTGCCTTATCTTTTTGAAACGTACGCTACATTTCATAACAACTAAATTGTAGTCAGAGTCCGCATCCGCTCCCGGGAAGCTGTGCGAATTTATCACACTGTTCCTAAGCCTGTGTCTAACCAGGATATAATCTAGCTGATATCTTCCCGAGTCACCTGGCATTTTCCTTGTATACCTGCGTCTTTTGTGGTGTCTAAACCAAGTGTTGGTGATAACTAACCCCTGTCTCCTGCAGAACTCAACTGCTTTCTCCCCGCGGTCATTCCTCGTGCCTAAACCGTAGTCCCCCACCTCATCACCATCTCTTCCTTCGCCTACCGTCGCATTCCAATCCCCCATCACTATCAAATGTTTCCCTGCAGGAACACACGCGATCATGTCCTCTAACTGATCGTATATCCTATCGACCTCTTCTTCCTTATGGTTGCTCGGTGGCATGTATACCTGAATAATAACTAAGTTCGTCGGTTCTGCTTTTATCTCCACTAGTAGTATTCTATCCGTTACCTGCTCTATGTTGACTACACTTCTCCCTACCTCTTCATTTAATACAATGGCAACCCCTCGTTGGCTCTCGTCCCCGCCGCTGTATATTATTCTATACTTATCACTCCAGTAATCCCCGCTATCTTTCCATCTCACCTCGCATAGACCTAAAATATCTATTTTTCCCCTTTCCATCTCTCGCTTAACATTTTCCAATTTCCCTGTCCTCATCATTGTCCTAACATTCCACGTTCCTATTCTAACTAATGTGGTCTTCTTCTCCTGCGTCTTCTGTCCTGCTGCTGCTGGTTTTCCCTTGCAAGGGTTTCGTGGGATGACGACCGCGGAAGCCTTGCCTCCCCCGCTGCCGGGCACGACACACGGCCGATTGGGCCGGGCCCCGTGGTTGCCAGGACTCAAAATATCTCTATTGTCCATCATATTTTTCTAGGGAATGATAATTGAGGTGGTTTCCCGTTGCCTTCCTCAATAGTGTTTTTAACGTGACACCATCACTTACTGGCCGCCCCACTGGGATCAGACGCCATTGCAGCCGCCTCACTGAGGAACAGACGCTGCGTGGACTACCTTTCGTCTGGCTCCTAACCTTCGACCTATCTGGCATGGGTGACCCTACCACGAGCAATTTTTATTACTCCCGCCAGCACAGCTCTAAGGGTCATCGGAACGCACAAGCCCTTCCACCACGTCAAGGTTATAGTCCGGGGAGGGGAAAATCTCTTTATCCCAGAAATAATAAGTGGTTGACTTGAATAGAATTATTCTATCACTTCTTCCTTGCGAATTTTCATGCGATACTCCACAACTTTTTACGCTTAGAGAATCGCTATGAGAGATCTTTCAGGGCGTTTAGGGAGTTAAGCATCAGAAAACGAAGGAGAGCGGCGGACTGCAACAGTCAAGCAATCTTCGGATTTCGCCAAACGTAAAAATACAGGCTCCTACAGGAATAGGCGTTTATTTATGTTACTTTTTTAACGACCAATTCGAAAACAGCCAAGTTGGTCGAGACGTCGTTTTGCTAAACAAGATATAACAACATGGATACTACCAAACACCAATATTTGCTGATAAACGAACGTTTGATTGAAGAAGCACGCACAAAGTTCGCAGATGCAAACAAAACTGGCGGATTTTATCCATTCCCCCCTTTGAAGAATGTCCCTTGGATCGGCCGTTGCATTTGGGAAGCTGGGGGGGGGGGATTAGGGAATAGGGGGTTGGGGTGCAAATGACTACGGGAAGAAAAGTGGAAAGGGCGAGGGTAGTGGGAGAGAAGGTCGAAAGGACGACACATTCCGTCACTATCTCCTCCTCTTACCCTTCCTTTGTCCCTCTCTTTGTCTCCTACCAACCAGTCCCATCGCTTTCCTCCCTACCCATGTGAGATATACGCCTCCAGCCCCTCCGAATGCCGCCCAATCCCCGCTCCATTCCTTCGAATCCCCCCACCCCAGTTCGTGCAAGACAGAGAGGAGTCACCCACACTGCGCAACTCTCGAAACAGTTCACGAGGGGCAAGGAGGGAGGGAGAGGGAGGACCCGAAAAAAATACGGAACGCATGCACACATCTCCACAGTGCACACGGAGATAGCGGACTCCGAGAGGACTCCTTCCGCCCGAGGGCTCCTCGGAAACCGGTGCTCTCTCTATCTGCATCAGTCGAAGAAACGGCGGCGCGTGGGAGGAAGTGAGTCACAACACTAACAAGCCGCCTGCCGCAGTCAAAACATCAGGGCGAAGCGACGTCTCCTTTACGTCCCACCGATCCCTCTACCCTCAAACTATCAAAACCCAGAGGGACACGAACGCCAGGCAATAGCGATACAAACCAACGCAACGACGGCGAGGATGGGCGTTCTTCGAAATCGACTATGAACTGACCCACAAGCTCGGTCACCGAGGTCAAAATATCACCCTACCCAACGAACCCTATCCAGCTATTATCTCTCCCAGTCCGTTTCCCGCGCGCCTGGACAGGGATAAACTGATAGGCTAATCGCCAAACTGGGCGGATTACGACTCTCGTTTAAGGTCCTCAGCGAGGATCTCTTTTGAAATTGGCGGGAAAATGGGATCGCTCAGACGACGAGTATTATCCATCTGGAGGAATACCCTGCGAGTTTTTTTTCCGCTGAGCGCCGTGGGCCCGTATCGACAGGAAGAGCGTGTTAATTGACCGCTCATCCTCCGTAAAGATTACGTCCACCCTTGGCGTCGGCCTCTGAATGTGCAAACCTGACCCAGGGATAACAAGACGCAACAGGTTAATCATCATCCCTGGCGGGAACCCGGAGGGAGGGGGGTGTACAAGGGTGACTCAGGAGGTCGGAGGGGGCCGACTGCGCTGAGGATCTGCCTCGGCGGTGTGGGTTAAGGTCGCCCCTTCGCAGGAGGCAAAGCCAGCGACAACAATGCCTCTTCACTTTCGCCCGTCTCCGAAGGGAGAGGGGACCCTCGTTGCCGTGGAGACCCAGAGGAAGCTTCCGGTGTTACTCAAGCGGACCCCCACGTTCGCCACGCTCCTGAGAAAAGAAGTCCTGGGTCTCCGGTCGTTCGATCCCATGTTCCGCTACTCCCTGACGAGGCTACCCGAGGAGGAGGGTGCGGATGGTGGTCAGAAGGAAGATGACGGAGGGGTGCCGAGGGGAAGCGAGGGCCAGTGCGGGGCGCAGTGGGCCAACATTCGGAGCGCCGTCGACAGGGTGGTCCGGTACTGCCACAGGGGGAACAAACAGGCCGCTAGTCCCCTGGCCGAGGGCGAGCTCTCTGCCTTGCACGCGGATGTGAGGGTCCTTCTCAGGACGGAGGCCGGGGCGTTCATCTTCGAGTACCTCAAGGACAAACTCCTGCCGGTGGCCGCGTCCGAGGTGCTCGCGGAGATTAAGAGGAAGAGCACCGGGATGCCGAAGGGCACGGAACCGGAGAGGAGGGCAGCCGACGGAGCGGTGGAGGGAGAGCTGGACGCCCGGAAACTGTCCGCGGAGCTGTCCACCACGTGGGAGCACTTCTACTCCCATTCGCTCACGTTGCTGGAAGCCATCTTTTACCAGGTCAAGGTGAGGGAGATTAGGTCATAACATTTGACAGATCACAAATCACCTTTACCCTTTCGCTTTTTCGGCTATTTTGGACAATTTTCGTGGTGAAAAGCGCTAGTAAAACGTTCCTGAATATATTATTATTCCAAATACGACAAATGGAATACCTGACAATTCTTAACAATGAGAGGTTAATTCATTAAAAAACAAATACACTTGATTTTAATGTTAGCAGTGCTTACCAAACTTCTTTTAAAGAAGAATCAGGAGAACAAAATTTGCAGTTTCTACAAACAAGCAAACTGAGGTAGTGACATAAGCATTAAGATTGATTAGTCACAATCAAAGCAAACGACTGGCAATAACTTATGGAATAATCATGAAATGCTGACAAACATTAGTTCCCAGTTGGTGTGTGTCAGTAACTCTTAGGCATTCAAGAAAATGCCACTTTACACATCTTTACCAATTGACAGTTATGTACTTCTTATGAGCAATGAAATTGCTTGTTGCTTTCAGATGGATTAGGAAGAAAATAAATATGGTTAATGAGTAATTGAGGTCAACTGGCAATGTTAAGCCGCCCTAATTCCTCAATAAACTAAGCATTTCTTTTATGAATTCCTTTTCCCATCTTCTAAAATTCTCTGTGGGTATTTGAAGACAAAAGTAATATTTATGAGTCTGTTGTCTTATCATCGGCAAGAAGCAATCCATTATTTTTCTCTTTCATGTAATAACTTCCTTCTTCATAAGAAATCTTTGTTAAATTCTTCATTGTTGCTTCTAATTACCTTTAGCTATACCATTTGTGCCCAATTTAATGAAATTTGGGTGTATTTATCTAATTGGTTCCTTCAAAATAGAATCCAATGGCTTTCCTCATCCAAGATTTGAAGGCCATCTTCAATAGTTACATCAATTTTGATACCTAAATGTATTTAACCACTATACCCATATACCATTGAGACAAGGCAGCTCATACTGACACTATTATCTTAAATGTGTTATATGTTATCGATTAAATAAATATGCACCATTGATTATGAATATTCACGGTTAATCTTGAAAGCAATTACTGATACTTCATCTTTCCTTCATGTAAATTTCCCAGTGAAAAATTCTGCAATCTGAATTTATTATATGAGTAATCAAAAGTAAGTGGAAGGCATTTTTTAGTAATATCATTTTGACAGTGAAATATTATTGGGGTGTCTAATAGTTCACCAGATTGGCTTCCCTTCTCTTCTCCACTTCACCTATGAGCCCCATTGCCATAAAATTGTTTTAATGAGCCTAATTTGAGAAGATAATAATACATGGACAACAAGTATGCCCAATCTGAATACATATATTTTATAAATTTGATCTTGAAATTTTTTATTGGAAAACAAGTCCTGATGTCTTTCAATGTGTACCAGCCCCCCAAAAGTTACCAATCTCTTAAAAGGTATCCACTCAACAGTAATATTTTTATCCTACCTTCCCTTGTTATACCTTTTCAATTCTTCATTTTGTGACGTGCAAAGTATTGCCTCATTATTTATGATGTTGAAAATCTACTCTAATCGGGGTGTGTATGAAACACTTTACAAGCATTAATTGTAGATTGCTGCTATGTACATACATTGAAGTCATATTTATGGTTGGAATATAGTTGTTGGCATTAATTGAACTTGGACCTTGTCACCTGCCATGGCTATCCCATTATGAGCACCAGTTAATGGTATCAAAACACACTCAGTTATCATATAAGAGAGTCCATAAATATCTCTTATCTTATGCTTGCAAGTTACACGTCAGTGACCTAGGCACTTCTGTGTATCACTTAAACTTCATTGATGGCCTAATTAGAGGGAAAGACTTAAATTTACCCATCAAGAGATGATTTCTAAATTTACTTCGTTTAACTATAATCTGTCCTAAAAACGAATGTTTGAAAACAAAAGAAATTCAATCAGTTATCACACAATAAAACTTCATTCTTTTCTTCTACACTATCTTTCGAGCCTTCAGTCTTATCATATGATCCATATGGGTTCAATCATTTTATGGCCATTAATCAATCTGTGGCCATTTTTCCATCATTTTTATTTGTAAACAAGTACTTAAGTCTCCAGTTACAAAATGCCTTTGACATTTATGAGGGTTTTCAACTAAAAGTAAAGGAGAATTTTGAGGCATAAATGACAATTTTTGTTGTTCTAAGGCTCTCGAAGAAATGACAGTTTTAAAATCTGGCTTTTTTTGTGTTTAGATATCCATGATGCCGTAGGTTGATGCTTTCTGACCTGAACAATCCCTATAATGTACGCTCCAGATGATTATGTATTTTTATTACATAGCACCCATTGAAACTAATTCTTGGCCCAGTTCATGGAGTGGGACATCTCAGATAAATTCTAGAGAAGATAGGGTAGTATCAATAAGGTATCTATGTATTTTCCTTTGAAAATGCAGTGATACCTCAGCGGAAAAAATAAATGAAGGGAAATAATCAGTAAATTGAAATGGCTCACTCTACTCATGCAAACTGTTAACAACTAACTATGAATGAAAATGTTATATGCTAACTCAAATGTTTGAATAGGGTATAAATGTTCTCATATCAGTCCCCATAAACTATTGGCCCAGATGTAGTAGACACCAACTTCCAATCTATTCATCTTGCTTAGTGTGTAATATGTATTTTATATTGTCATTAATTTTCAGTTTTTTATCACTCATTGAACAAAAAGTTTTTCAAAAAATCAGTTTTTTATTATCATGTGCCCTCCCCATGGACGACAAACTTGACATGGTGGAATGGCTCATGCATTCTGATGACCCCTAGAGCTTTGCTGGTGGGATCAAATAAATAGGCACCATTGATTGTTGCTGATTATTGCTATTGGTAAGACCACCCATGCCAGATAGGTCGCAGGTTAGGAGCCACATGAAAGGTAGTCCACACAGCATCTATTCCTCAGTGAGGTGGCTGTAAAGCTAATAGCACAACTAAGTTACAAATGAGGCAAAATTATTGTCTCACTAGAATAAGTCATTATATTATTGCTTAAAAATCTCAATTTAGTATATTACAATTCACTCCAAATAACTGTGCAATGGCTTTAACTTATGGAATCCTTGCTTTGCAGTCAAGAAATTTAGGCATCCGGCAGGCTGGGCTAATAATGTTTAGGGACTACATTGTCCTTCCGTTAAAGCCTGAACTTGAGGTCCTTCTGGATGGATACAAACCAGTGGGAGAAACATACAAGGCAGCAAAAAATGAAGTACCACCAGTGATAAAGCAGATGCTTTTGATTTTGCAGGTAAATACCCATGCTTCATGCTTAATTTTCCTCATAATCCCCTATTCCTTTGTTATCTCCTAGTTACACTTCTGGAATGATGGGAAGAGGGAAAGGGATAAATGGGGAGGGATATTAAGCAGGCAGTTCCAATGATGGAATATGCTCACATTTCTCCAAAGCAGAGGGTGAGAATCATAATCAAGACTTTAATTCTTCCTAAAATGTCAGCACAGTTGTATTTTGACATGAAGATTTAGTCATAAAACTATTTTTCTATTGTTAAAATACTTCATACTTTTCACCAATCACATCACTAATTTTTGGATTTGGTGAAGAACCTAAATTTTTAATATGATTTTTATTCACTGCCAATTTTTATTGACTGGACTGTATTATCAATTAATTTGTGAAATGATAATTTGAATGAGTGGCTACAGGCAAACTCCCTAGTAAATAACATTGGAGTAAATATCACTGGTCAGGTAGGAAATATTCCTACTATTGACCCAAAGCACATGGGTTGGAGTCCCACCTCAGACATTCATGTTGTGTCAACTCTGATAGTTCAACCTATGGGAAACTTGATGATAAGTCAAAGAATTATTAGAATCCCAAAGGGGTACATATGGACCACCAGAGACATCCTGGGAGCAAAAAAAAAAGACTGAAGGGCTGATACTGACTCTTCATTTCCAACCCCACTGTACTCAGAGAACTATTTTCTCTCATTCAAAGGTTCTCAACAGTGTATGCTCAATTCTTTCGTGGCAATATTCTCTCCCATCTGCACCTACTTATCTTCATTTCCCCCATTCAGGTGAGGTTATTAACAACTTGCTGTGGTGGCTATTAAGATTTGTCTGTGTGTGCGGAGCTTATTATGGCTCCACTTATTGCAAAACTTTGGAAACAACCTCATCAGCTACATAGCACACCATGAAAACTTCAAATCTATGAAAAACAATATTTTTATTGTTAAATATTTCACTAAAAATGGGAATGGGAAATACGCACTTGATGTTAGGTATGAATAGGTTAGGCATTTTAAAGGTGTCAAAAATTTTAAACCTAAGCTTAAGATCTATGACTTACAATATTTTTAAAGTTAAATATTTTACAAGGATATGGGATGGAAAATTTACAAAACATGTAATATGATTAAACTATCCTCTTTGAAAGTGTCTGGTAAATGTATCAAGATAATAAAAATGAACATTGCACTAACTTCCAATAAAAACTGTTAAATATTCTTTCAGGATGAAAATTCAGGAGGGAGGAGGAGAGGGGGCTGCAGCATGATCACACCCCCTTACTACACCACTCTACTAATGTCACCTTCCTACCCTGTTGCTATTCCCTTCCTTATCTCAATTAATCAACTGCCTTCACTAGCCTCAGTCCCTCAGTCATTTTCTCTCTGCTGCAACTATGTTACCTATGGTCAAGTAGCTTAGGTTTCAATATGAAATTCTAGTACTACCTAATCTTACAGCTATTTGCATTTCCTTTTCCAGGGAGTCAATGAAATTTGCCCTCCCAGCAGTGAACGTTTGAAGCTGGAAAATTTGGTTGCAAGAGCAATTACACCATACCTTGGGTTCAAGGGGCTGTATGAAGGAGGTAATCCAGAACCATCTAAACCTTCACAAGAGCTCGAAGTTATTCACAAGCGAAGGCCAAGTGGTAAGAAAATGGCAAATCAGCAAAAGATATTTATAAAAAAAGTGAACATACCTGTAAAGCTCTGATTGTTACTTTCATGAAAACAAGGAAAGCATTAAGAGTACAAATTGAACTCAATTGAATTTCTCATTTTAGTTCCTGAGAAATCAATTTTCAACTTTCTACTTTACAAAACCATCTTGATTAAACTTTTTAGAAATGATCATTTGAAAAAATCAGCAATTCTCCAAGTAACATTTTTGGCAGAGGATAGGCTTGAACCTTTCCTTTCTATGACTGAAGTTTTGTTTATAAAACAACTGTGATTAAGCATTGGGATGTTTAGAATTTTTTTAGCTTAAGTCATGACTACAATGAATTTTCCATAGGTAAAACTATATAAATACACAGAAGAATCATATCGATATTGTGTTTTTTTTTCACTGACAAATTTTTTCCGGAAACCGCACTAGATTTTGGCTAATTTGCCTTGGGCTTCACTTAAATTGACAAAAAATAAAATTTATGTTAACACTTATAATAAGTTGTGTAATTAATATAATAAGTAGTTGTAATATTAAAAATATACATACTCCCAGGATCACCATTAAGAGCAGCATTGTTTGGTTGCCAGTGGCATAAGGGCTTTAACCATTGGCAAACTGTATCCTAAATACTTTCCTATCACATATTTACTTACTACCTGTCATATATACTATCTACATACTTTTATACAACCACACCGCCCACATATATTCTTATCTTACATTTTCTAACTCATGAATGCCTTCAAATATCAGTTGTACATGATTTTTTTATGAAAATGTCATAGCATTCAAGGAATGCATCTTTTCCATGCAGCAATTTCAACCCGGATGAAACAAGTTTGAACCCAGATCCCTCGTTGTCTAGACAAGTGCTTTAGCCAATTAAGCTACCAAGACATCCTAATACACTTTGAAATTTTAGAAAATTTAATTGACTAAAACAATCAGAGGGATCTTGGTTCGAATCCTGGTCAAGGTAAAAGATTTTAATACTTTGAAATTGTTGCATTGTTATGCACATTAGTGGATGACTTTATTTAAAGTAACTGTTGCAGAATCTACTGCAGTTTCTTTTCGAATGTATCATTGTCAGTCTACTGATATTCAAAGAAAGGTAAAAATGAAAACAATCCATACTTGTGATAGATAGGCACTTGAAAATTCTTGCCCTCATTAGTGGTGATAGGTAATATGCCCCCATTTCCTTTGAATAAACAAATTTACTGATAGGCATTCATTATTCTCCATTTCAGTTGTTGATCCACGCCGTCTAAATCGACCATTGTGTATTGTTGGAGTGGGACATGCAGAGACACTTAGTGAATTATTCACCCTCTCAGCAGATCGAATTCGTCACAAGAGGACTCTCCACCGTAACAATACACATTATGATCTGTAATTATAAAATGTGATAAAATTAAGTGGTATATGGAAATCTAATGAATCAAAGTTTATGTTGTTCTCTGTACCTGAAAAATATGTTGTGTTTCTACTGAATTAATTTATAGAATAAAATTTTCAAATGATTTTATTATAATCCATCTGTCTCAAATAATTTCCTCCAAATGCTGTTCTGGCTTCCTGAATGGCATTTTATTTTTGTGGACGCATTTTTGCTGTTTTAGGTACCTACAGTTCACAGTCTTTATTTTAGATGAATTTACAAAAATAAACATGCAAATAATTTACATAGAAAAAAATACAAATGCCTAAGACTGAGAAATGGAAATTGACATCGCCTTATAAATTCAATTGACTACGCATGTTATGATATAACTTTTGAATAATAACATGAACTGGGAAACTAATAGGGTGAAAGAAGTGTAGTGGAAGATGTAGTGCAAGAATTTGGAAAGTTTTCATAGGAAAGGTGAGATTGGTGCACAATGCAGGATGGTGAAAGCTCAGTTAGGAAATAGGAAAGGAAAATCTATGCAAAGAATCAAAGAAAACTCAGGAAAATTAATACAATGAATCAGGGAAGATTCAAGAGAAATGGAAGAAATATATATTGAGGGCCTATAGGCTCCGTACAATAAGTATTGGGACTGGTTCCAGAAATTAAAATGAATTACAATCACTTAGTAATCTTCAAAATACATTCCTCCAGCATCGATACACTTAGTTCAGCACGTCTGCCACTTGTCAAAAGTCCACGGAAGTCGGTTTCCGAAATACTGTTGTGAGCCTTTGTCATCACCGCTTGAACTGCCTCAATGAAATCAAACCGATATCCTTTGAGCTCCTTTTGAGCTATCCTTTGAGGTAATAAAGTTGTCAAAAAAATCTTCATCCTCCTGGATGCAGTCCAAAATTTCTTGTGAAATTTCCACCCGCGACAGTTTTTATTCCTTGCTCATGACTTTTTGCACCAGCTTCACACACACTTTCCTCATCGCAAGATCCTCTGTTACATTGGTGTGGACAGTTTCGACTGAAAGGCCGGTCTCCTCACTGATAAGAGCGATGGTTAAACACCTGTCAGAGTCCAAAACTTTTTTCACTTTGGCCACCCGAGCCTCGGTTCGGCAGTCATTGGGCATCCAACTTGTCTCTGACGAGCTCCCAGCATTCCTTAAACATTTTGTGCCACTCAAAAACTCATGTCCGGCTTAAGGTATCATCCCTTTAAGCCTGTTTAATGAGTTTCAGGGTCCCCAACCCAGATTTCCCGAGTTTAATGCAAAACTTCACAGCGTAGCGTTGCTCCACGGTGCACTCCATGCTAGCACGATGACACCACAAACAATCACACGTCACAAAAATCCACCTTCTATCTCAAGACATGTCCGGAGGTGACTGAACTAAAGTGCACCTGAGTGGTGGGGGACCCCTGTACTGAGCCGACTGGTCGGACCCCCATCCACAGCTTCGTTGAAGCTAGAGTGAGCCAGTCACAATACTTATTGTACGAACCCTGTATGTGGTCATTAGGTGAGCAAGCTTAGTGATGGAAAGAGAATGTGACATACATGAGGATGGTTTAGGTTCTAATTCACTTTCATTAATAGTATTTACATATTAAGGGGATTGAAATCAAATAAAGCCATTGGTTGATAACCCTCACGTGAAACCACTGGGTTTGGGAAAACCTAGAGGGAAGAATTGTTTGAACTATTTCATTTCATTTATGGAGGAACTTGGCTGGAACACTTTTTCAGGTCAGTTCTAGTATCCTATCCCAAAAAAGGAAAGGCAGTCAAATGTGAGAACTAAAGAACAATAAGTTTGATTTTGTATGCTGAACAGTTTGGCTTTAGGAAGGGTAGAGGCACGGGCAATGCCATTACAGTCATGAGATTACTAATCAAGAGGAATATAGAATACAATCAGGATATATTTGCCTGTTTCGTAGATTTCGAAAAAGCATTGGGAAAAGAGGATAGGGATGGTGATGATGGACTAGATGAAGGGAGGAAGGAAGTACACAGAGATGAAGAGGGACTTGATGTAGGGTAGGTTGCTGGATTGTGTTTTGTTAGGAGTCACAAAATGTTTATTTGGTAGTTGTATCAATCCAAAACCTACCTCAACCAGTAGATTACTTAATAATACCCATATCATTTTGCAAATAATGACAAATTATTACACAATTTACCACCCCTCCTTATTTGGCAACAGCAGTTGCTGATATTTGTAGTTATATCACTTAGTCATGTAATGTTGAGTAAAGTTGGGTAAAGACTGTGGTCATGGGCAAAGCTATGTTCATTCAAAAATGGCAATACAATCCATGATTATGGGATTCAAGTAGTTCAAAAACACATACAAGTAAAAACCAACCTGCAGGTTGATAACTGTGGATACAAATGTATACATAAACCCATCAACCCCTCACCCACTGTACCTGCCCCTGATGAAAGGCGTACTAGGCAGAGACAACAATATAGAGGTCAAAGAGAGTGATTTCATCTTCTTAGTCTATTATATTCTTGATGTGTTTATTTCAGAGCCACAGGGAAATAATTCTGGCATGTATATGGTATGTATTAAAGATCAAACAACTCTTAGGGAAGCTGTAGCAAAAGAATTCCATACCTACTCTAAGAAAAGCCTTATACTACACAATCCAGTTTTGCACATATTATAGAGCTTACCAAGAGCCAAATATTTTTACAGATAATGCTGTACTTGGAAACACATGATGAAATGGGCAAATTCATAGGATCCTGAAGGTATTGTCTATTGAACTATTCTTATTCTTGTCTTTAAATGTTTATGGTTATTTCATTGTTTTGGGATCCGACTGCCTGCACCCTTTTCACATTACTAGGTCCTTAACTTATAGATAAAAAAGCTAAAGGTACAACTGAAATATGCCTTGGCCATAAAAAAGAATGAAACCAATAAACTATTGAAGTTATTCATTCCAAGAGAAAAAAACGTATATAAGCCCCTGCAGTTAGGTAGTTTACAAATGTAAGTGGTACTCCCAGTGTACAGGCTGCTGTCTGAAATAACCAATCAATATGTTTGTTTTTTCCCACAAAATGGAAAAAAATGCCTTTGGCTCGTTTTCTATGTCAAGCTAATTTAGGTACTCATTCGATACACAGTGAATCAAAGACCATGCATTATTTCTAAAGACATTGTTTGCACTAACTCGGCGCCAACAGGGTAGACAAAAGGTCTCCCTCTTCTCCACCTGTTGGCCCATACATTAAAACCTAATTCAAAGCATAGGGCAAGAAGAAAAGAAGCCCCTCAAAAGGAAAGATAAAGATTAATAAGGAAGTTCCTTCTGTCTTTTGCCGCCCCTCTTACATTTCGCCCTGCTGCTATTCGTGCGGCTAAGTTGGAGAATCGGCCTCCAAGGGCAAGTCTAGGAATAGAGACCAATTCGAGACATTAAGTGCCATCTTTTGCTGCAGTTGGTACTAGTATGAGACTTAGAACCAATTACATTTGAAACAGTATGCCCAGAGGGAGTTTCGTGTATCTATACTCTGTGATTCGACTTTGTATCAACGGTCTCGGCGTACTACCAACCCATTAGCAGTTAACGTCCTTCAGGTAATCGATACGACTGATACTAACGGATAACTAACACTAAGAAGTTTCATAATGTGTTGCTTCACACCCATGGCGGGCGAACGGCAATGATTTTGGCGTTAATTGCCTCTGCTAGCAACACGTCCTTAAGCGGCAGTGGTGTTTCGACAAATTCTAGCCAGCCTTATCACCCGGTCGTCTCATTTAAAACTGCCAGCAGATTCCACCACGTCGGCGATGCCTGGTGGACAGTAAAATCTCGCAGATGCTTTTAGAATTACTGTAGTTTTTGGTGGAGTGCGGAAGTCGCTTCTGGTTATGAATCACACTCATAACGAATTTTTATCTCTGCGACCATTGTGTTTCTCTTCTTGTAGTTAATCGCGAATGCTCTCGAACCTTTTTCTACCGGTGGAAATCGCTGACTTTTTTTATATCCAGCGATAGATAGATTAAGCTGTCGTTACGAAAACTGCTGTGCCCCACAGAAGCTGTTGTCACCAAAATATTTAGGTCACACCAGTTATTTCTTTACGCCATTTTGGGTGCTTTATAACGCTTAACTTAAGAAAACATGCCTACTCTGTCCTTCTTTGGCCGTGCCGGAAGGATCCTTCATCCTCATTGGTTCGACGCTTTCGCCATCACTGGGTAAGATTACCTAAGAAATATGAAGTTTCTCGTTTATAAATGTAAGAATTATTAATAACAGTGATAAATCTAATTGTCAATGTTGGTATCTTTTCATTCGCCAAGTTTGTACCAAAACAACAGTCTGCTACTCAAGATACTGCGTAGTCAATCATATTTATTGCGGTAGACGCGCTACTTGATTTCTAACGAAAATTAAGGTATGCAATTAATGATTCGTCCGCAGATAATTCACGATGAAATTCGAACCCTATGAATTTTGGTCCGCTTGAAGCTTAGCAAAGCGGTCGTAATAGTTATTAGGGTAGGCGGACGAGAGTGGATGTAGCGCCATTGGGGATAGATGGATATTAAATAGCATTTTTCAGGGAATGTATAAATACAGGGTCGAGCGAAACCCAGCGAAAGCCTACTCTTGCAGAAAGACTCCAAGGGGTCCATAGTTGGATGGTCCATCCGATGGAAGGTTTTATTCTCTTGAAGTGCTCTCCACATAGCACCCAAGTAGGGGTTAGGATATCTCTGAAAAATTTCACCAGCGTCAGAATTCGAATCCGAACTCTATGGGAAGGAAGACCATTGACCATCACACCAACCCGATATCCGTATTCCCGAGGATAAAGCATATGAAGCATATTTGGTAGATGACCTAAATGATATACTAAGCTGGTGCGACACTCTGCCATTACATTTACACTTAAAAAAGTGCATAGTGATGAGTTTTTGGAAAAGGGAGAGATTCCCTCCTGAATGCCTTCTGAATCAAAAACACCGAAATGGAAATTAGTCTCGAATAAATGCTTAGGCTTTACCCTCACTCACAATCTTTTCTGGGTGAAACATACACGGGGATTATGTGGGCAAACTAACAACAAATTTGGATTTATTAGGTGAGTATTATGGTAACTTGAAGAAAAGGTTCAAAACAAATCTTTCGCTCTTTAGGCATCATTTAGAATATGCTGTACTCGTAGTATATGGGATCCTCATTTAGTTGGATTAATTGCCGATTTGGATCGCGTCCAGCGTAGAGGAGCTAGATATGTGAAACGTTGTCATGGCAAACTGAAGAGCGTATCAAAATTATTTGAGGAATTAGGGTGGGAATAAATAACTCAAGGAGCGTAGGTTAAATTGCAGATCAAATCTGTTACATAAATTAAAAGGATGTCTTTTTAGCGGTGATGCTGAAAATTTGTTATTAGCTCAATTTTACTACGGTAGGAGAGATCGCGTAAAACAATCAGAGAGATTTATTGTAGAGCAGATAGATTTAAGATGTCATTTTTCCCGCGAACGATAATGCATCAGAATGACGTTGCCCGACCCCGCTAGGGGGGAGGGGGGGAATATTTTGTGCCAATAGTAGCCAGGTGTGTGATCACACCCTGGTGGTGGCTTGCAAGGTACTAAAAAAATCCCCGCAGCAGGAGCATTGAATGAGGACAAAATCATTTCTAGGATTTGTGAGCATTTTTTAAAACGTGAACACTTGCATACAAACGGTATTGGAGTAGGGCAAAAATTCTCGCTACTTCCAAAAATCGAAATAGTGCACACGGTGTGGCAGACCGCACATACTCCTTTCAACTTCTTCCCATTATATGCATTCCGAAACTCATTGACACCAAGATGACTCAGTTGATGAAAAATACATTTGGCCTGTCAGATCACCTCACATCGATAGTATGCCATGGTCAGATAAGGATGCACTAAGAATAGTTGCATATAAAAAGTATCCCTCAAGAGCTTGCTAAATAAATCCCGGGAATTGGCACTACATGTCAAGGATGTTTATTTCGCGTGATAAATTCTAGACTCGTAAATAATCGCATATCAACTTTCTGTGATCCATCCCATTCAAAGTTATGCAATCGCAGATATTTCTTTCCATTACATAAAACATTACATCATACATAAGCCAATTAAACTTACGCCAATTATTTAATGTCCTGCAGAAAGGATCTACTTAGGTGAAGGGTTTCTCCTGTGGTCACGGATGAATAAAAAAAATGAATCAGTGGGTTGCTGGCAAGAGGCTCATGCTTTTGAATTTAAAACAGGTTCTTGATGAGGTCGAGATTACGTTTGAAAAAAAACACGAGGAACGATAAGGCGATAAAAAGGTTATGCCGGCGAAAACATCAGCCAGATAGGAACGGTCGGTCGATCAGATAACATCCACCAAATCCTTTCACGGGATCTCACAGCCGTTAGAACAGCTCAGCGCCGCCATGTAAGTAAACGATTTCAATAATTCTGCTGGCGTTCTCTCCCTTCATTGTAAGTTTAAATTCGTATTTTACCTTTCTAATTGTCAGTAGAGGAGAATGGTAGTTACGGAGGAATTGAAACAGTAACCTTTCCTTCGCTTTGCGAGAACTTGTCGTAGCGATCGGGTGCGTACGATTAATTTATATCGCAGCGAATTCTTTATCGACCTACTTACCTGGACCAGTTCGCGTTCGATTGAATAAATCCCAAATGTTGGTGTTTTTAAATGAAGCCCTAGCGTGTAGGAAATCTTTTGATTATTTCGATGTATTTCATTTTGCCGTCGGGATGCGCTAAAGCACTATAAGGATACGGTAGTATTTTCCGTCTCAGTGTTAGTATTATGAGATGTTTACCCCTGTTGCGGCCTCGCACCTGTTTATGCTAATGGATACTAATCGTTTCATTCCTGTTTGAACGAGATCATTACATGACATTAACGTCCATATACATTGAACCACTTTTGAAAATTATAGGTTCAATCAACACGTATGGATCCTATCTAGAGAGAAACATTATGTATACACAATGCTCGCAACAACTTTTCTAAGATAATAAATAACGTTTTTTTATTCCGAAGGATTATACTCTTCGATAGGCTTCCGCCTCTATCATTGATGAAAAAGAGATTATATGCGGGTAGTCAATTTTAAATCCCTGTTCGATTGCAATAACGGGTGATAACAGTATACGATAAATGTAAGCTGAAATCAAATTGCCACCGTGCATTCAAGAGTTATGAACTTTAGACTAGGTTAATACTAATGATAGCCTACCGTTTAAGATCGGTTTTGGATGGGCACAATGACCAACCATTGCTACATTTCTAAGCCTCACCCAGCACGATACAACGTGGCACCCTACACGACAATAAATCCCTCTTCAATTTAACAAGTATTCCTCCCTCTCTATTCCATCCAACCTAATTCTTTTCCTCCCCTACCTCGCATGCCGAATGTTCTCCCCTCAATCAGAGTCTAACGAAGTTCCATCGAAACGCTGTGAATCTTCTTTGAATTTCTCTCAACAATTCCCTCGCCATCCCTAGAACTTCCTCTTTCGTTTTCCTTTCTGTACATTTTACAATTTCCATCCTCCTCGTCATTAACATCTCAAAATGTCCTTGCCTGTCATCTCGCATTAATGTATGTTTCCGTTCTAAACGACTGTTCCATTCCTCGTCAAAGTTTTTAGTGACTAGATTAGATATTAATTGTTTAAGTTTTTCCTAGTTAAAATTCAATTCATTTGGAGGATAAATTAAGCAACTGGGTAAAATTTTAGAAAAGTATTTGACTATAATTCATACGATGGTACATTGAATAACGTAAGAGAGGGTTTTCAATACTGCGACATTTAAAAAAGCTAACATTGTTCCTTTTCAGTTCTATGTATAATAATTTGTAAGAAATTAAGTTAACTTTTGACAAGACTTTAGGTGAGTTTCTTTATTAAGTCTCACCCTTTCCTAGGAATAAATGGCATTGGGACTCAAAAAAGGTCTGTAATGGCCGAGAAAAAAAGTTGTACAAGCTTATTAGGTTGATAACACTGATGTTAATACTATTACTGAGTATATTTAAATCCAAAACACTTACTTAAATTTGAATAAAAATCAATTTTTACTAATTAAATATGCTACCCTAAATTTAGTTATACAGGCCCTGTATTCATCTGAAAAAATATGAAAAATAAGATAATGTTTTTCCTAGGGGGTTGGATTTTGTCCTCTAGTTTTAACAGTGTTCGCCAAAACTCGTGAGAAAGTGCTACCTACACACGATTCGTATTTATTCACTTTTTATTCCTCAAGAACTAAACTATGACTTATTATTTGACCGTTTTTTATGAATCAATGCGCATATTTCTTTTTTTGACGTAAAATCTACATAATCTTTGAATTCGCTCTCCTGTGATCATTATTAAAATATGCCCTTCGGTATTGAAGTTCCTATCGAGTCTTTCTGAGGCAAAGTTAATGGTTTGACCAATAGAGAACTTATTACTCGTAGCACATTTTCGTTCTCAAAAGTTTTCATATAAAATACAGGGCTCTCCTCTCACATACGACGTACCAAATTTGAGAATACTCGTATTTACATATTTACTGGGTGGATAACTAAACATGCTTTCCCATTAGGTCTGAGAGTAAATTAACTTTACTAGATGGAGGTAGTAATTGCAACATTTAAGCCCGACAACGTTTTAATGATACGATTTCCGTCCATCCTTTCATTGAAAATAATTTATTCGCTAAATTTTCATTCGGAAATGCTGAAGTACGCATAAAGACTGTCGATGCTCCGAAATGTTCTTCAAATGGAGATCGGTGCCCCATCCCTTGAATTTTTCCCCTGGTTGACCTTAACATTCTACCCATTTTCAATTATTACTGTTGTCTCGTTTATTGCAATCTTTTTCTAATGAATTCAGGTTTCCTCGCAGGAATACATCGTTTCTCATCCTCCTGTTAATGGTCGCCTTTACGGTCGGACAGAGCGACGACACCCAGAACAGGTGAGTGACCCTGGTTTATTTTTTCATTCACCCCATCCTTATGAACATGAAACAAGCACCTGCCCATGGAGTGAGGAGAACGGGTGCGGATTTGGACGAGAATAATTTCAATGCCCCTACAATCAAAAGTTAAAAATATTTCCAAAGAAATTTGGAAGACTTTGGGTGACATTTGAATTCATATCTTTTCAAAATCGTTTAAAATGTTGCTATAACTTTTCTAAAACAAAATTATCCTTCATTAACTGCTCATTATTTCATTAGTCTTAATTTTTACGTGGCAGCATTAGCCATTTATCTGTTCAGAAATTGTTGTTTTTCATTTTCTCCACATCAACTATTGCTTTCATTAATGATGCATGTATTTTCTCTTTGAAATGACTAGTTTTTACTAAATATTTTACGAAAATCGAACTTGCGAACGTTAGCTTACAGGAACAACGAATACTATATTCCAACAAAAAAGTTTATCTTTTGGAGGAGCCTAAAGATGCGGGTTATTGGAAGGCATTTTTCATTTTCGGTGATAAATATTTGGAAATTTTTGAAAATTTAGGCGAGAATAATTCTTCAAAACCAGACGGTATCAGAGCCACTAATAAAAAAGTGGCGGGCTTACGATGTCGTATATTGAGCGCTGGCCAAGACGGTTGAGACAGCCTAACGAAAGCGCATGCGCCAATATCCGAGCTAGCCGATACGCATCTTGTTCCTACGCTTTTACATCATATGGTTTACGCCTTGTACGCATCTGCTTCGGCAATATATCCAGGGACATCACATGGAATTTTTTTCACTAGTCTTATGTTGTCAAATTTCAAGATCTCTTTTTTTTTCTCTCTCCCGCACTCTCTGAGCGTTTGATATTGAAAGGAAGCTCGTCAACGAGGCTCTTCACAAGTTCCCTGTTGGTTGAGAAAGAGCATAGTGCCGTCGTAAAACTGCATGACTCTGAACTTGACATAAAATGAACAGAGTATGAGTAAACTCATTTCTGCTTGATCCTCATGCTTTCAAAGGTAAAAATTTAACTGATAAATAGGGCTTTTTATTATATGGTATATTTTATTTAACTCGCAGTTCGCTTTCGAATATTAGTCAATAATTTACTTTTAATATGCACCATTTCACTCTATCCCGTATTGGTTCATACACAAAGGACAATTGCCGACTTTTCATGAGAATAAATATGCCCATGGGTTCGAAGTGGATGATTAATTAGCTGTTCGTCAGCGTATTGATGTTCTTAAAAAATTCTGTATACACACACAATGGTATATCCAATTTTCACTTTTGAAATAATGATAAATGAAATATAAATTGAATATCACTAATCCAAGCCCGCCATATCGAGAAGAATAACTTGAGGAGGAGGAGGCCCGAACACTACTATTTTGGTTATCAGCGAACAGCCAAGCGGTAAAATAAAAATATTAAGAAATCAATCATGGAATTAGAAAAAAATATGTCTTCACGATGCATGCCAATACTCCGTTCCGTTAAGGAGGAATTCCATGCTGATCACTGTCCATCAATTTTATGCAATGTGGTGGAGCTAATCAAAAGAGCTTATTTCATCCAATTTTTGTTCTTTTTGGACGAATTTTTATAAAGTAGGTATGAAAAAAGTCTAGAGAAAGTATGGACACAAGGTTAGAAGGGGTATGGTAGGAATAAGATTCCAAGAAGGAAAACGTTTCTAGAGAAAGTATGGACACAAGGTTAGAAGGGGTATGGTAGGAATAAGATTCCAAGAAGGAAAACGTTTCAAGCTCAGAACTTTTTTCCGCATGGAATCCATTTTCTTCCACATTCATTGAACTGTGTTTGCCTCATCCATTTCCTTATGCCAATATCCTTAGGAATATGTTTTTGACGTCGGACGGATTTTGTGCGTGTGCGTGCGTGCAGAGTGCTGATGTACATGATGTTCGTGATCTAGTAAATATGATGCTCAGTACGCATGAATTGAACGTTTACGCGTAAATTTCCGTCCGGAAATGCAATTGAAAAACCAATGTCCCGAAGGAAATTGGTCAAAACAGGGAAAGGTTGCAAATTTGATCTCAGCAAGTTCATCATCATTGTGCCCCGGGCACCTCCGTTGTCTCCATCTGTCCTAAGCCTTCTCTTCGGTTTCTCTATAAACCCCCTCTCACAACAATCTGTTATCATCATCGCCTTCAGGCTCCTTTCCTCGTCGCCTTTTACTATTCCCTCTCTCTTCGGAAAATCCGGTTCCCACTTGGTCGATCCAATTTTCTTTTCTCTGCCGAACAGTTTTCAATTGCGTTTTGACCTAACTAGCTCTAATTTGCACTTCCTAATTCCTTACTCTTCTCGCCAATTTTTTTCTCTTCATCCTCATCCATACCCTAATGTCAAAAGTTACATTCCTATCCTTCTGCTGCTTCCCCAAAGTCCGCATTTCACGACCGCCCGACGGAACAGTTGACCATTGACCTTTTACTCCCTCGGGAAAATGTTATTATAAACAGAACGAACTCTTTGGAAGTATAACTATCCGTTTTCTTTTGTCTGTATATTCATCTATGCAAACCTAGCATAAATCCGAACTAGTGCCCACGATCAGCAGAGAGGGATAAGATGGTATCCTTTATATTGGGGCGAGATTGAGACAATGGTGTTTATTCTACCGCCTAACCCCTTTAAGGAGAAATATTTGAAGCGTTCCAAGACATTGAATGCATAAGGCGTGCGTACTTAACGGTCTGGATAGTCTAATTGAGTGATATTCATGCACTTGACGAGAAAAAATTGGAAGCTATGATCATGATATTCTTACGAAGGGCACAGGTTCGGTGAAAAGGAGCCTTCATGACCTCGAACTGAAAGCTTACCTTTGTTGTTTTTCTGCACTGCTAGCGAGATGACTTACCAGATCAAGACAACTTGGGATGATCGACCCCTGGATCACGATCCCGTGGCCGTGACCTTGGTCGGAAGGGGGAAAGAAGGTGTGGAGATCAAGGTTGACGCCCCCTTCTTCGGAGTGCCGGGAAATCCCGGAGGGGAGGTCGGAAAGCCCTTCGACAAACTCTGGGAATATGAAGGTGCGTGACTGAACTTGATTATTACTTTTTTGTGCTCTTTTATTGTCCTGGTCGGGTCATTATCTCGGTACTAACGTGCGGGTACTCCACTATCTCCCGTGTTGGAAAATTACAAGAATTCATTCACCTTACTTCGAAATCATAAGTGGTGGCTTTCTTCTTTTCAAGTTTCCACTCTAAAAATTCGTCGCTTACGGCCAGTCAGTTTTCAGGTTACGTAGCCCGAGGGCCGTATTCAATTCAATTGATCTCTGATTGGGTTGTCTAAAGACCACACTTTCTAACTGGATTTTTATAATCGGCCATTTTTTAGGTATCAAATTAGCCACATTACTAATTGTAATTGTAAAAGAAACCAGCAATGCAACCTCGTACTCACATTCAGCAACGAACCCATTCTGGCTGCCGTAAAGATTTAGGATATGTTATTAAAGGATAGATGCAAACTCTGTCCTGGTCTTGTTGATGCTTAAGGACCTTACTTTGAAGAATTTTGAGGCATTGTCGCAATGTCTGAAATAAATCTATTTTTCCCAAACGTTTTTCGATACTTTTTATAGAAACCTTGCTACGCCCCTTAGGCCACTCATCGTTATCTTTTTTTTTTTAGTTTTTATCAGAATGCCACCTGGCCTAGTACTGTAAATCCTCAGATTAACCTTAGGCTGACTGTCTAAAATTCATCATCATTGCTGCATCGAAATAGCATATCATAGTCGTAGGAACTGAGCGTTTAAGTGTCAATAAAACCTGGATAGAGACAGAATTAGCTTTGAATTTGGAATGGTTTTCAAGTTAAAACTATGGCGATGGAGGGAGTATAGGAGTGCATTTTAATGCCTGAACAGTCTCTCTAAAAATGATGGCTTTTCCTGTAATACTAATTGCTCCAATATCTTTATTCTTTCTTTATTATTATTCTTTTTTTATATATTTTTTTTGCAGGTTCCCCTTACCTTTCCCCATCCATTTGAAAAACCCTAACCCCCTCATCCCTTACCCTTTCCTCCTGGTGCTGCACCCCCTGCCACACACCTTCATGGTGGCTTGCAGGGTATTGGTGTAGATGTAGATATAGATGAATATCCTTCAAAGATTTGATTCATTTGTTACTTCCACTTGGTAAATACTAGCCTCTCTTTTGGTTAGAATAATTTTTGCACAGAGGTTCCTAAATATTGAGCTCTTTAGGAGTTGTGTACTTTGGAGGCTCCCAGAGTTTTAAAATTATGGCTGACAAACTTTGGCACAAGTGTTAATCACCTAAATCTAATTTAAAAGTAAAAGCTAATATCATACATTATCTTTGATAATTACTACAACAATAGTAATTGAATATGATATAGAAGTAAAAGATCTAAAAAAAATGAAAGAGAAAATGCAGCGACTAGTACATATATTTAAAATATTATAGAATCACTACCTTCTACATCTACATCTGATATGAAAATAAGAAAATAATTCTTACCTTGAAAATTCGAGCATCTAATTTGAAGCTGACAATCATAATTTGTGACCTTTCATTTTATTCACAGTTGTGGAGGTATTTTTTGCTGATGGTGATCCAGACAAGCCGAAATATGTTGAGGTGGAACTTTGCCCGTGAGTAATTTGTTAACCAGCCATTAGATTCCAAATTTGGGAGTCGCACAAATCCAGACTAGAAAAAAAATGAATTTAACGTATTAATATAGTGAGCAATCATTTGATTGGAAATTGTACTTCATTAGTGTAAATCTAGTGGATTACACCTAATGAATGAATGCCAAAGAAAATTTATTGCAAATCTATCATAGTATGCTTCCACTCTTAATTGGAATGCTTTTTTTATGCAAGTTGCCTCGTTTGAATAATGCCTAAACTATAATAAGCACCAACTGATATATTCTTTTGGATACCAATAATGCATGAAGTATGCAAAAAGCCAAGTGAAAAGTCATTTTTATGAATATATTTGTCAATGGTTTTAAACTCTCGTTTCTATCAATACCGGAATGAATGATAAAAAATAATATTTAAAATTGAAGAAGCAATTAATATACCCATAACACCATTGCTTTGATTTCTATAGCAAAAATATCAAAACTTGTAAGCTATATATTTGTTCGATTGTACATATATTTTCCCTTATATCTACATATATCCATATGAAATATTCACTGCACTTCCTGCAAATATTCTTCCCTATCTGTGATGCTCCCAATCTTAAAGCACAAATCCCACCAAAACACTCCCTTTAATCAATTCTATAACATCTCTCCCATCTCCTGACACTCCACTCAAACTAATGACTACTAAAGTAGGCATACATATGCCTCTTAGATACTTAACATTTTCTGGGAATCAACATCAGGCATTTAACACTCCACCCTCCACAATTTTCATTCCCTCCTACTCTCTCAAAACTTACCCTCCCAAACCCTACACTCCCAAACTCCCCCCCCCCCCCCTAAAAATCCTATAAATTTTTCTGATGTCTTTTACAGGTGGGGGCAGCATTTGGTACTACTCCTCGATGGTGTTAAAAACTCTGTGCGCAAACTTCTCCCAATCGTGTTCACTGCATCCATAAATGGAAATCGCTGGAATGGTTCAGCCATCATACCGGCTAAATATTTCCCACCTAAGGTCACACGGTTCAATGGGTATGCCATCCATGATGTCACCAGCATTGAGGGAGATCCCAGAAGATATGAAGCTCTCTTCCCTGTTCCCAGGGGGAAGTACGAAAATGCAGACTTGTGAGTTTCTATTGAGATTCAATTTGCATGCTTATCAATTAATTGATTTTAATGTATGTTTCTTAATGCTCAACAAATATTTTGGTTCACGAGGTAATTGTTTGAGCTTTGAGATCTGCCCAGGGCTATGTTTACTGTGAGCCTGCCAAGGGTTGCACCCAAGAGCTATTAGTAAATAAATTTCTCCCCTCTCCTATAAATTTAAAAAGGTTCCCTTTTCTTTAAGTATTGGAATGGATATTTTCAAGTGTGTCCATTCTTGTATCTATCTTCCTGATTGAATGTTTTTTATTTCTGCTGCCTTTAATTAAACAATTTTCATTTGTACTTCATGCTTTTGAGCTATGCAACACATTATTCCTCTTGCTTTCTTCTTCACACAAGAAGCATGCAGAGCAAAATTATGAGAAATAATTATATTTCTAATCTAGTTGCCCTGATACAAGAAATGGCACTTTGAAATATGTATGCACTAAGATGAGCAATGTTGAAAATAACTGGTAAACATCTAGAACATTTGGTTAGCAAAATATGTAAAAGATCTCAGTAGAAAAAAATGTTATTTGTTGGACTCATTAACTTACAGGGTCCGTACAGTAAGTATCAGGACTGGTTCCAGAAATCAAAATTTATTGCAGTTATCATTACAATTACTTAATTATCTTGAGAATACATTCCTCCTGCTTCGATACACTTAGTTCAGCGCGTCTGCTACTCGTCAAAATCCCACTGGAAGCCTGCCCAAGTTTAATGCAATACTTCACAGCGTAGCATTGCTCGACGGTTCGCTCCATGCTGGCGCGATGACACCACAAACAATCATACGTCATAAAAAATCCACCTCCTGTCTCGATGCATGCCCGGAGGCGACTGAACTAAAGTGCAGCTGAGTGGTGGGGGACCCCTCTACCAAGCCGAATGGTCGGAACCCCATCTACAGCGAACCAGTCACGATACTTATTGTACGGACCCTGTACTGTGATCTAATGGGATACTAAATCAATCAGTCAAATTTTAAAGGTACTCTAAGTATCCCATAAAAGAGAGTCTATGAAGATTCAGGTGAAAGAGGCCTACCAATTTACACTCCAGACAAAACTGATTAGGAAGGAGTTCATTGTTATAGAGGATTCAAGGAAACGTTTAATGATTTCTTGCTTATCACTTATTCAGTTGCTCTTAGTGTGGTGGAAAAATTAAAATATTTAAGATATATTTTACAGATAATGTATTAGCCGCATAGGCATTGATACAAATGTAATTATTACTAAAATTGACTGCTTTGACATATATCAATGTTTCCAATTCACTAATGTAATAATAATAATTTTACTCTCCATCAATTTCAGCCATCGCTTGGATTACTTTAAACCCCTAAACTTTGAGCTGCTGCAGCCAGGAAACAATGATGCTAGCATCTCCGATGCTTGGCCAAGCTCTTTGGCGAAGGCGTGAGTTGACTGACACCATTCATGTGCTTGTCTACCCCTCTGTGAATTATTCATTTCCACATGGTGTCCTGAATGTATTTTGGAGTTTTCAAGTCTAGTGTATGTTATTGTATTCTGTGATGTTACCTAAAGTGCATTGGCTCAGCTGGTCTCCAAATTTACAATAAACACATGAAATAAGTTTTTTGGAGGAATTAAATGTTGTATTTCTTATAAGAAATATGTTTTACTGAGGCTGGATTATAACAATATAAGTTATCAATTTAAAGCACATATCTTCAATACAATTGAGTTTGTATATGTTATACTGAAAAGGAATCAATATGATCATATAAGGCTTCCGGTTTTTAGAAGTAATCTACCAGTCAAAACTCAGTTGTAGTTGAAATTTGAATTAACTACACAGTATATGTTCTTTCAAGGAACTTGGCACTTCTTAGCACTGTCTAAAAAACATGTGCATTCTATTAAATCAATCTCTGGTTCAATGTACTTCTCCTTCCCTACATGTTTTTCTAAATACCTATTCATGGACTTAGCAGTGTCCCCCTAATCAAATAATATGTGAATATAAAGAAAATTCTTCAAAAAAACAAGAGATATGTTTCTAAAATAAAGTTGAAGATCTAAAGTATAATTGTTAGACATGAATAGTAGCAGTGCATCCAAAGTAATGAAGGGAGGAAGGAAGAATACAAAAATGAAGAGGGGCTGGTTGTAGAGTAGGATGTTGGGTTGTGCTTTGTTAGAAACAGACAAGAGAATTATTTGGTTGCTGTGTCCATCCTAAACCTACCTTAACTAGTAGATTACCTATTATAATAATTCTAAGATGGCGAGAAGAAGGGAAGCTTTCAGCTCAAAAAAATTCAGAACTGTTCAACTGCATTTAAATGTTGCTGGAGATTATGTTGAAAATAAAAATGGACTTCAGGTGAGTAGTTCACAGAGTTTTTTAAACACCTATCTGTGACCTAATTACTGATTTTCCCTCATGAATAATCCATGGTAGACATTCTTATTCTTGAAAGCATGGAAATAGGAATGTTTTGACAGAAAGTTACAAAATTATTAGCCGCTAGCTAAATCCATATTAAGCAAAATATGCATGATGGTACTGTGGCTCTTTATGGGAGGCATTCTAGGATGCAGAAATGAGAAACACATCTTTGATGTTCAGCCAATTGTTTTTTAATTCATCAGCCCAAGTATTCCTTGGATTGGGTGCTACATGCTTTTAGTATGTTTGAGGTTAATTGATCTCTGTCCAGTCAGAGAAATACATGAAAAAAAGCTTATCCGCCACCCTCTTATTACACAGATGAAGATATTGGTTAAGGTAAATTAAGTCACCCACTAAATGCCCCATCTTGTTCTATCCCACCAAGCAAACAACTCAAATGAGGTCATAGAGCCATTTTGTGAAAAAGCCGGTATGAAAGGTTAACATCAAGCAATTGTAAAAGACTATTGAACAGGTTATGTGTAACCCAAGGAGAGTACTCCTGGGGGGATTTTTGAGGAATATAGGAACCTTCCAAATAGAATAAATACATACAATATCTCAGGGACAGATGCAGGGCCAACTTCAGGAGGGAATAATTAGTAAAAATTGACAGTTTAGTAAAAGTTTGGTTTATACTAAATTTATCGTTTTTCATAATTTTAAACAATTTATTGAAACTTAATCAAAATAGTATATCAAGGAAGGCCACTTTGAGGGTGGGGGGAATGGGGGACATGGCCCCTCCCATGGATCTGCCACTGCTGTCTCTTGCTATATTTGAACCTGCCTCATGAAGTGCCCCAGCCACTGATTTGCAAGGTACTCATTGGGATACTGGCATCATAATCTCTGAGAGCCACCCAAACATCATGAAATTCTTTCAAAATGGTGAGGGAAGAGAAATATTTTGCATAGTGAGAGAGTATGGCGGAATGTATTATGAACTCCTAACTCAAATGCCTTAAAAATAACCCAAGCCTATCAATCAACCAAAAAAATATGAACTCTCAGTGATTCTCGTGACTGCAGACAAGATATTTACTTTAGAAGAAAATTTACCCTCACATGATATTTGGAAGACTGACTTAGTTTTGGCAAATACATCTCAATCAGATGGTTCAAATACATAATAATCTTCTATAATAGACACCAGCCCCAGCAAGATCCATCATAAGTGAAAGAATCAAGGCAAGTGTGGGTCTCAAAGACCTGTGATTCTGATGGCAAACCTAAATGATAAACTGGTGGTAATCTTTTTCATGCACATTTCCAAATACAGATATTTTCAATGCTAAAATATCTACCAAAAAGCTCTCAAGCACTCCTAAGTAAAGAAAACCTCCCTATTTACTACTCCAGTAAGCCAGAATATTTAAAACAGATTGCTGAATGATTCTGTTAATGCAATTCCTGGATGGAAAAAGGTAGTCGAGAGCTGTTACCTAGAAGGTGAGAAAGCCACCGCTGCAACAGAGGCCATGCAGAAATGAGAAAGTCCATAAATGAACATAATTATGAAATGGTACTATGTTAACTTAGTGAGTAGACGACCGGACTACCAAATAGAGGGTCTCTGATTCAAAGCATGGATGATTTATTCGAGAAACACACCAAAAATATAATAAAAATATTGTTTGGCTCCAATTATATGCAATTACAGATGGAGGCAATTAAATAAAGTTCTGAAAACAAGTGAAAAATTTCAGGGCTTTTTATCTATACGCAGAAACTGGGCCCCCCACCCCCTCAGTTCCACCTCCACCCTACTTCTCAATGACCACTGAAATTTCCTGACCCAGTTGGAATTTCTCAAACATCCAAACATCACCCAACTTCTTTTGTTGCTGTAATATTTGAGAACACTTAAGTTATTGCCAAAGTCAATTGCCAAAGTCGTAATAGATAGTGATGAAATGTATATAAAATGCAAAAAGTTAATCTTTCCCTTTATTCAGACTTTTCTGCCAAGCATAAAAACTAGTGATTATAATAAACCCTCAACTGAAGCAGAGAGATGAACTTTTGGATTAAAGGATGTGGGTTATGCAACACTTTAGATAGATTAGAGAGCATCAAGTCAGGCAAGACTTATTAGGAGAAAATGTAGATCAACCTCAAATAAATGTTGATTCATTAGGCTGGTGGTAGCTAGGTGATTTTAATATAAAACTAAATTCCTACACTTGCATTTAAGCAAAAGTGACGACTGGAAAATTAATATAAATTTCATTTGACTTAAATTGTAGTTTTCATGATATGTAAATTAATGACATGATTCTTTCAACACTCTCATGCTAATATTTTATGACAAAGTTTTATCTCACTAGCCATTAAGGGCTTGTATAATAAGTATTGGGAAAAGTTTCGTTAAAATAGCTTTCAGATATTGGACGATACCTTAAAATTCTTCAAAGTACGTTCCTTGAGCATCGACACACTTTTGACCGCGCTTTTTCCACAACTCGAAGACTCCCTGGTAGGCAGGTTCCAGAACATCCTCAAGGGTACGCGTACAAGCTTCTTTGATGGCATTCAGGGTCCCATGATGGTGTCCTTTGAGGGAAGATTTCACTTTCAGGAGTAAAAGTTAGTCTGCTGGTGCCGTGATTAGGTGGTCCAAACACTTGGGGTCATCCTCAACGCATTGGTCTCCACCATGCAACTTATATTATTTATAGCGTAAAGTGCCAATCTCTAGAAATTAGGCATGCTCAACCTATACTTGATTTTAATTGGTAATTAAAAGCATAGATAGCCATTGACAGAATTTTTTTAATCCATCAATGAATACTTGAATAGTAACTAATATTCTTACAATATAGTGTGGTTGGGTTGCGTTAATCCATGGGTAGAGCGTTAGACTACTCACCAGAAGGCCTGGGTTCAACTCTTCGGCAAGCCTCTCTGGACACCATCAGCTCCGCCCAAGCTTTGTGATCTTTTGGGCACCAGATCTTCCTGGGAACCCATAGGCTGGCACAGGAAAAGGCACTGGCCCCCTTACTCTGATGAGTGAATTTTACATGCCGTCAGGCTTAATAATGGGTGAATTCTACCATCATCTACCAAAACGACCTTAGGATTGATTACTGTATTTTTTATACTGTGATTATTTCTTCTACTTTGTTCATTTGCTTTAATGTGTATATTATTATTCATATCTAATGAGTTTATTGTTGAAATTTAGGCTCATACTAAAAGGCAGACTCTAAGGTCTTCACCTTTATTAGCCATGATTCATGGCAAGCAAAGAATAAGTTTTCCTTAGTCATATAACTCTCGGTATGGGCCATATTTTGTTTGTTCTTCATAATTAGTGTGTTTGCTTATAATTGATGACTTCTACGTCAAAATTGACGCTTAAAAGAAAAGAAATAAATGCTAAAATGTAATGTTTTCTATTTGTTATGACACATTATAAAACATACAAAAAGTATTGCAGTGTATCCCCTCATGAATTTGACAGGGAGTTCATGAGTACTTCAGAAATAAAGTGAAATATTAATGCCCCACTCTAATTATCAGAAGATTAAGACAATCAGATAAAATGAAAGATATGTGACCTCATGCCGGTGGGGATGGACTTATTTCTACTTTTCCTAATAAGTTGACACAGGAAAATAAAGACTGAACACTAATTAAATATTGATGGAATGCTAGGACATAGGAATTGTAATAGTCAATATTGTTAGGATTAAGTCCATTCTTATTGTTATTTATCATTCCATTTACCAACACTTCACAAATTTCCACAGCTGAATATTCAATCATAGTAGTGGGTATTAATACATTAATATGGCTGGTTTCAGTTCTCTGCCAACAATCACTGCCATCACTCACTTGAAGGCTATAAGAGTACACAGAATCTCAAGAACCAAAGCCTATACCTACACTAGAAACTAGAAATAAGGGGATGAGAAGTGCAAAGACAAGGAAAGCTTTCTCAAACCCTCAATTTCCCAAAACTCATTTTGGAGAAAATCCATTTGCTTTCCACACATGTACTTGTTTTGGTTAAAAGGCTAAGTTTATGTAATCTATTCATATTTTAGGTATGCAAAATTTTATTGAGAGCACGAAAAATCAATTAGTGGGTGAAGAGGAGCATGAACTCCCCTCTTTTCCCTTCATGCTTAAAGCCATGAGCAACATAGAAGATGAATTTCAGGCTGGTGTTGCTCCTACAGAATAGTTGTTTATCCCAACCACTCAACAACACTTGACTCATACATCTGAACGACCCCCATCTCCAAACTATCAATCATAAGACTCACTCTCCTCCTGCTGAAATGTACATGATGCAAAAAATGCTTTACTATTTAAGGTCTTCACCAACCACAACGCTTGTAACTGTAACTGGCACAATTGGAGGCCTAGAACCATCAAGGTCACATGCCAATTTGACCTTGGAAGGCAGAAGTGAGGGTGAAAATACTTGGCTGAGCCTCAAACTGTCAGCAATTTACATGAATGCTGGGGCACCTCCACTTGGTGGATCAAGTGACGATCCCTTAACTGATGTTAATTTGGATTCATATGAGAGTAAGCCACAAAAATGAATTAAAAGAAATCACGGATAACCAATGGGCAACGCATGATCAACATTGATAAAACCACTTATAATTCCAACATTAAAATACTAATGTATTTGAAATATACACATATTCACAAAAAAGTATTTTGCATTAAATAAATAAAAACATGCATACTATATGAGGATAAAAAAATATACATGCAATACTTCTTTTAAACATTTTGATGTAAAAAACACTCTAACAGTACATATTAATTATAAATTTCCAATTATCCTCATTTTAGGACCATACTGTCAGTAATGACTAATTATGCAACAGCATAAAAATTACAATAGGAGACCATAGAAAATATCTTAATAAAACTATTATTCTAATAGTAAAATCTCTTTTAATTACAGCTGTACGTGCATATCTTGCAAATGAAGAAAGAAAAGTTTTGGAGCTAGTTTTTAGTCCGTAAGTAACAACTGATGAAAGGGAATTAATTAAATGCTAGCTACTATCAGGCAAGAGGTTAGCAGGTAGGTATGCATGTCCCCTTAAACCGACCAATTTTTATCGGTAAATTAAAGTGAATCATCTTAAATTCCCCTGGCCAAATCATTCCTGCAAAAGTGCAATCAACAATTTGCCACACATATACACAAAACATTTTCTCTCAAGAATACAGATAAATTAAGTTTTGAAATAGGATTTTAACCAAACCAAGAAATTTCTCAGCAATAAAAATTAACATTATCTGAAGATAGTTCAGAAAAATTGATAAAAGAAACTATGGCAGGCTTCTACACATTGATTGATCATAGTATCAATAAGTAAAAGATTGACAGTGGAAGTGATTCTGAGTAATCAAGAACACCATTAAAGAAGATAAATTCCACAATAATGCTTTCTTAACTGAAATTCTATCATCCACAGCAGCTGGAGAAGCAAGGCTTCCATATGTGTTATCTCAAGAAATCCTACCAAAGCAAAAGTTACATTAGCAGCACAGAAGAGGACTAAATTAGTTTTAATAGGTGCTTAGAAGGTTGGGAAGATGTTAAGGACAGGGAATATACAGGGATACAGAGCATTTTCATTGATGATGGCAATTTAAGATTGTGCCCGTTAGCCCACCAGCCCCAGTGGCAGGGGGAAAAGTCCTCATCTACCAACCCAAGGGTTGTGGGTTCAATTCCCACCCGGGTGGGTTTTCCTCCACCTAGGGACTGGGTGTTTGCAATTGTGCCCATTGTTAATAGTCCGACGTGAAGGCCAAAAAAAGTACTATATTTCCAACTAATGCTAAGTAAATATTAATGAGTGATAGTGGGAAGAAGTACTCAGAGCTGAAGAGGGACCTGATGTAAAGTAGGATGTTGTGTTTTGCTGGGGGTCACAAATTATTTAATTAGAATTATGTCCATCCAAAAACCTACCTTAACCGGTAGATTACCTAATAATAATAGTGGAAAGAATGTTAAGCAGGCAATGAATGGTCAGGCATAGGATAGGTACATAGGATAAAATAATGGGAAGAAGGAAGTATGCAGAATTTAGAAGGGACTAACTCTAGCGTCTGATCTCAGGTTTTTTTTGTTAGGAGAGGCAAGTAAACGTACCTATTGCTGTACAATTGTATAGGCTGTGTCCATCCAAAACCTACCATAACTGGTAGAATACCATCAGTAATGAAAATAATATACAGGAGTATAAATTTACATTCATGTGCTCCTACATGATCAAAGCTTTCACTGAAACCTCCACTTGAATATGAAATTAAGGTAATAAGGCACCAACTCATGATGGTATCACGATGAGAAGAATGAAATGGTTGTTGATTTCTAATTTTTATGATTGAAAAAGTCATGGCACAAAGATACAAGTGAGGTTATCATGTCTTTTGAAAATTTGAAATAAGTACTGCACCTCATAGAAGTGAAGATGACATTGTGTAAAAGGAAAGTGAAAATTCCAGGAAAATAACTGCAGAAATAATTTTCCGGCAGTGATGACAAATTTATGGGACCATACCATGAATAAACTTTACTGTGCATGTAGCTGCTAATTTTTCAATGTAATAATTCGATTTCTTTTATATTGGGATTGGGAGCTTGGGATCAGACCATTTGGTCTTAATGAGGTGGCAGCATTATCCTATACACATAGTTGGTTATTTCTCAGTTTTACAAGTACAGGGTGTTTCGGAGAAAAATGAGTTTAGGATTGAAATAAAGCATTAAAGTAATCTTGACCATACAGATAATAAAGGTGACTTCAATGTAAAGAGACTTCAATGATGAGGGTTTACTCAGAAAGTTAGCATATTTTAGTTGGCCCATGAAGAATTCACCATATGCTAATATTATGGCACCGTTGGCAGTGAATTTTGTCTGAAAGAAGTGGTTATTGAGTGGGAAACATTTTTTTGTGAATACGAGTTTTGAAATATACAGTAGAAACTTTGTTGAAGACGAATGAGGTGCAGGTATTGGGAGAAATACTTCAGGGAGGCTAATCACCCTTGCAAAAGAGCATGTGCATGCTGAAGTGACTTGGCAGTGGCCATGAATAGGCTTGAATAATGGAAATGAGATAGAATGCAGATGGTTGCGGAAATCATAACCATCCTGGATGAAGGTGGGCAAGGAACGGATAAGGCATTGAAAATACACAGTAGTCCAAGAAGATGAAAATTCTTTCTTTGGAGGATTTTTAATGACACAATTGGGCAGCCTGGACTGTTAAGCTGGTGAATTTTGGGCAACACATGGAATTAAGAGGTCCAGGGGGAGAGGATGGAAATGTCTTAGAATATTCAATTATTCCCAGCTCAACTTTGTGGAAATTCATGTTAATTAAATGAAGAATACAATGTATCTTTCCACTGTCCTGTATTCACATACAACTAGTTTCAACGCTCAAGCGTCATCATCAGGTACAAATTAATCAAGTCGCAGTCCATTTATATACCATTCATGAGGGAGAGGAGGGGTGGGTGAGAGAGGGGGGAGAAGGAGGGGAAAGAGAGTGGGGTTGTGATCGGCATTAATGGGGAGGGGGGGGGGAGAGGGGGGTTAAGCGTCAGGAAAGGTGATTGGTTGGTTTACAGTGGGGTGGGGTGTTTGTTGGGTCTTTCTGTGAAGGAAAGGGGTACTTTCGGGATTGGGGAGAGGTATTCAAACAATAAATCGTTTACCAAATGACCCGTTTTTAAATTCTTCCCGATTTCCAGCTCTTCCCACTGGTCCATCCTCATTCCTTTTTCCATCTGGTGTAAGATTTCCTTGAAACTAGTTTTACGTGAATAAAAGACAGTGGAAAGACACATTGTATTCTTCATTTAATGTCTTAGAATCTCCGTTCTAAGACCTTATGATTATCTCACTCACTCACTTCAATTGGTTGTCTCAGAAAGTGCACACTTGTAGGGTCATCAAATCTTTTGATATTTTAATTTTTTTAAGAGTGCAAGAATAATGCTCATGAAATGATGAAAATTTTCAGGAATGTATATCTTAAGTTATGGAAAAGTTAATACAATAAGATTACCTTTGAATCCCAGTAGTTTTGAGGGGAGGCGACCGGCAGCTGAGGTCATTTGCACCATTAGGAATGGACAGGAAAGGATTAAGGGTGGAGAGAAACCCGGCATCGGCATTAGCCTACTCTTTACGAAAGGCACCAAGGGGTCCACAGCTTATCGTCCCATCCGACGGATGGCGTACTCACTCAAAGTACCCTCCACAAAGCACCTCAAGTAGGGATCGAATTACCACTGAAAAATATTCAACACTGCCGGGATTTGAACCCGGGCCCTCTGGGTGGGAAGCCAGTACAATAGCAACCTCACCATCTCGATCCCCCTTTGAATCCTATACCACAATCTTCCAAGTTCACATTCTCCATCATCTGAACTATAGAACAGTAGACTTGTTTTTTCTCAGGCCAGTCAGTCAAGTCCTGGTGTTCTGCATACCTCTTTGATGAACTTTCCAATTGTAAAAAAACATAATTTGCACTATAAGTAAGGGATGGCATTATGCTCAAATCAATGGGCCAGATTGAAGTCCATACTTCACAAGTCACATCAAGTCTCATCAACAGCCAATCTAAATGCAATTGAACATTAAAGATTTCATTACTGTTTTTCAATAGCTTAATATATGCATACATTGCTAAGAAATATATTACCCGTGTATTACTTGTTCCATCATTTAAATCTTGGGAATGATAATTGAGATGGTTTCCCGTTGCCTTCCTCAATAGTGTTTTTAACGTGACACCATCACTTACTGGCCGCCCCACTGGGGTCAGATGCCATTGCAGCCGCCTCTTTGAGAAACAGACGCTGCGTTTTGCTAGGGGTCACAAATTATTTCATTAGTAATTAATTATGTCCATCCAAAAACCTACCTTAACCGGTAGATTACCTAATAATAATAATTATATATATATGTATATATATATATATATATATATATATATATATATATATATATATATATATATATATACACACACACACACACACACACACACACACACACACACACACACACACACACACACACACACACACACACACACATATATATATATATATATATATATATATATATATATATATATATATATATATATATATATAGTACAATACACAGTAACACACAATATAGAAACACAAAAAAGAAGAACACTCACACGTTATTTCTTGATATTTCGACGGAAACAATCCGTCTTCATCTGAAGATAGAGAAGTAATGACTGCTGGAATTGTTGAGGTGAGGGGTGCGAGAGAAAGGGAAGGGGGCCAGGGGAAGGGGAGAATGGGAGGCGAAGGTGAGAGGAATGGTCGGGGAGAGGAAAGGGAGAGGGAGGGGGTGGAATTGACACAAAATCGGAAAATAGAACAACATGCTCACCGCAACTATTGTAACATACGAGACCCCGGTTTCCACCTACAAAGTATTGATCAAGACCTCACAAGTCAAAACAAAGGCAACGTGCACCAAAACTCATTCGGAAAAACACAGTGTCCACCCCCCGATATGCTTTGCTTCCATAAAGTAACAATTTTAGGCCACTCCCATCAGTGAACGACATTGAGGCCCAGATGCTGATAGGCCATACAGATGTAAATGAATGCCATTTCAAGAGTTTTTAATTCTATAGGGTTATCGGATGTGGAAAGGGACGCTAGGACGGAAACATTGTAACACTGGTTGAAAGAGGTATTATGATGGGAAGCATGTTTAGGGATGGGGAGACCCGCGGACAGGGAGGAGGGATTGCACGAGGCGCGGTGGTTATTAATCCTAATGTTAAGTGGTGTGGAACATTGGCCTATGTAAAAGGACGGGCAGAGTTTACTGGTAAGAAGATAAACAACATTCTTGGAAGTGCAAGAGGAATAGGGGAAGGGCGGGAGAGAGTTAAATGGTGGGATGGAGTGGGGTGGAATGGTGAAAATAGGGCAGGTTTTGCATCTTGCTCGATGACATGGAGTGGGTATGGCTCTGAGGGTGTGAGGGGATTTTGAGAGCAGCCAGGTGGATTTGAGGATATCTGCTAGGTTGGCGGGACGTTTGAAGGTGACAGAGGGGCATTTGGGAAGAAGGTTGGAGGAAGTGTTGTGATTTTTGAGGATGGGGAATAGGTCTTTGAGGATGAATTTGAGAGACTGAATGCCTGGGAAGTAGGTAGTACAGATTGAGAAAGGCTGGGAGTCTGTGGTTGAGGCATGCTTGGGGGTGTAGGAATGTTTAAGTATTTTTTTATGGAGGAGAGAATCAGGGTATCCTCGTTGGAGGAGGGAGTGGTGAAGGTTGTTAAGGTATTTGTTAAGGGATTCGGGATGGTTGCAAATGCGGTGACCGTGGATAGAGAGGGAGTAAGGGAGGGAGTGCTTGGTATGGGAGGGGTGACAACTGCTGTAATGAAGGTATTGCTGCTTATTAGTAGGTTTGGTGTGAACAGAGGTAAGGAATTTGTTATTACTGAGGGAAATATTAACATCGAGGAAGGTAATCTGAGAGGATGAAATGGTTGAGGTGAAAGACAGAGATGAGGAATCATTGAGTTGGGAGATGAAGGAATTGAGGGGTGAGGGGTGTAAGGTTTGGAAGGGGAAAGGAGGGAGATGTCCCTGGGGGAAAGATTCTCCTTAGGGCCGTTGTTTCCTCTCCCCGACCATTCCTCTCACCCCTCCTTCGCCTCCCGTTCTCCCCTTCCCCTGGCCCCCTTCCCTTTCTCTCGCACCCCTCACCTCAACAATTTAAGCAGTCATTACTTCTATATCTTCAGATGAAGACAGATTGTTTCCGTCGAAATATCAAGAAATAACATGTGAGTGTTCTTCTTTTTTTGTGTTTCTATATTGTGTGTTACTGTATATTGTACTATTCGACACTTCCGTGTTACGTCTACGAAAGCATTTATATATATATATATATATATATATATATATATATATATATATATATATATATGTATATATGTATATATATATATATGTATATATATATATATGTATATATATATGTGTATATATATATATATGTGTATGTATATATGTGTGTGTGTATATATATATATGTATATGTATATATACACACACACATAAATATATATACATATTTCTTGAGAATCTTATTACCTTAATTTCCTTAAGTAGTAGTGGTAGTATTTAGGGGAGGTGACCGACAGCCGAGGTCATTTGGATTAATTCTCATTTTATGTCTATCGCATGGCCACTGCAATCTCCTAAGTAATGATTAGCAAGTATTTGGCTAACTATTGTTCATTGTTCGGATTCCTTTTATGGAGGAAACAAGACTTTGAGTCTATACAATAGTCCTCCTAACTATGTATGAATATGCTTGCACCCTAAGGTCAATCCAATGGTGGCAGGAATCGTTCATTTTTCTATCAATGATCTTGATTTACTTGTAATGAAATTTTTTCACAGCTATGGCCCATATGATGTTAAGCTGTACAGTGCACCTTACAACTTGATTTCCCGGGGGCATCGACTAAATGTCACAATAAGTACGCCAGATCCTGCTATATGGTCTGCTGCAGTTGATATACCACTAGCCTATCTCCCTGCCAATTTCAAGCTGGCAAATGTGGCTTCAGTATACCAATTGGGGGATGAAATCACATATGAAGCAGCTTATATGGTTACAAATGCAGCAATAGCTCTCCCCGACTTGTAAGTACACTGTTCAAATTTTTAACCTATGACATTTATTGAAAAACTGCCATCTCCAGATAGAAAACAAGCCGAAATAGTTAACCACAATACAGCATAAAACATCTTTTCCAATATGCAAAATTAAATTAATGAGAAAACGTGCACAACATTTTCACCAACACAAAATAATACCAAACTGTTTGAGGAGTGACAAGCGTTATTCATATATTCTAGGATTATTGCGGCAGTCTCTGCCTGCAACAAACAATGCCCCATCCTGTGAAATTACTTACCATTTTTTTTCATGACTTAATAACTTTTGAATGCATTTTAAGTGGATTAATTGAAACATTCTATCAGTCATGTAAATAGAGATGTGGTTGCATCCCATTGGTAAAGTGCACTAAAAGGAATCACTCTTGACAATGCGCACATGCCTTCTATGCTTTCTTGTCAAATGTTATACATGAATGGTACTTTAAAGTAGGAAATATATTCTTCAGGAATAGAAGATAATTAATGTTACAACATGTGAATATATTATTTAAAAAGTTTGCATATAAAAAATTTCAATAATACCCCAATCAATTTAACTTTTGAGCGTCCATCACATCTTCATGTTTTGGAAAACAAAGAGGAAGCAATTTGCAGCTCATTTTTTTCCCTCCGGATTCATATACCATTTGTACAATTTTTCATGACTCAACCACAGAACAACCAAAAAAGGAAGGTGTTTGAGGGAAGTATTTGTGATAATTAATGTACATTGAATTAAAATTTACCACAGTTCAAGCATGTTTCCATGTTCTAGGAAATTATTCCACCTAAGGTCGGAGTTAACGTATTTAGTGTCATGCTGGGTGACACTTTGAAAAGTAGCAGTGCTTAGTCTCATAGTTCATCAAAAACCACCTAACTTCACCACCAGACTGGGTAACTTGTAGAAATAATAACAAGACAGCACCGATGACAAATGTAATTTTAAGTGATTATGATTACTTGACAGCATTCTTTCACATTGCAGTAAAATCATAGCACCAGACTACCAATTTCTTACGGCCACCAATTCAAGTTGAACGATTCTGATGCCTAATTAACACGTAGCATTTGTGAGTAGGTGACCAATCTTACAAAATTCTAACAGAATTCAGAGACATCTTCACAACACTACCCAAAGAGCATTCTTCATCAAAGATCGTGGAGTAAATCTTAGATAAGTGTGGTGATAAAAATAATGTAACAAAAATCATTAAGAAGTCCTTCTATGCCAAAATCCTATTTTTTTTAACCGAAAAACCTTTTTAACCTAACCGAAATGTTATTCTTACCTTTCACCAGATACTTTTATTTGAAAAATGCCTTCTATTTGAATTCCTTAAATGAAAATTATGCCCTCTTATGTAAAACTGACTATGCAGTCACAAAATAAATGAAGTAGATGCAATGAAATAATGCAAACTAAGCCATCTAACTATTCTTATCTATTACCTTGCTAAAAATTGTCATCATTGTTACATCCATTAGCATCCATCTTCAATCTAGTTTCTACTGCAAAACCATTTAAATATCCACTCTGTATTATTTGAGTTGAATCAGACTCCGCTACGCAACAGCAAATCCTTTGACAATTTGACAACCACTGTTCAAGCTCTCAAAAATAAACTATAGAAAAATAAAAAGATGCTTTCAGTGTTGACCTACAACCATACAAGAGGTGTTTTTATAAATACAAAACTATGGATGACTCTTGTTACAAAAATACTTGGGCTAACTAATTTCCTGGCATTAATAATGAGTTTCCATATTATTATTATTATTTCATTATTATTTTGAGAATATACTAATAAAATTAATTTCAATTCATTTTCAGATTTGTGATACAAAAATATACACCAGTATCCATATTCAAGAAGGGTATCAACGATGCTTACTCCGACCTGTGGGATGTAGACAATTGAAATAATAAAAACAATCATAATTTTTTAAATAATGGTTATATATTTACATGTATATAATAAATTTGTAAAACAATTTTGATCCTCCATGGATGAAATATATGATCTCTTTCTGTCTTACATATTGTATGTATTCATTTCTATGCACAAGGTACTGGTTGTTTTTTAATACAAGAAGGTCACTTCTCGGCAATTGTAATTTCATTTGTGAATACTCTCCGGCACACCCATCGTCATCGATCCCTCAATTTGTAAAACCATTATGCCCTTTTCAAATAACAAAATCATCCTGGGCAGTTCGTTGATTGATTGGCCTCTATGGGACCAAGGCAACAGCATCCATATAGCAACTGTTATGTGCAGGCCCCAGATATATATATATATATACTGTACCAAAACGTTTTAAGATTTTGAATACATTCAATTTGATAACCATTTCTGGGCTCTTTCTATGCCCTTACGATTAGTCAATTCATATTTTAAAAAAAACAGGATTGCTATTAATCAATCTGCTTATAAATATATTGAGTCCCAGCCGAACAGATGGCAAAGTACAGTACATTTTTTTTTCCAGTCAGGCACAGTTGATTCGATAGTGTGTGCATATACTTTGTATACAGACCTTTTTTTATTAAAGGGGGGGAATCCCAAAAGGAAAAAAAAATATCCACATTGTCTCCAAGTGACCTAGTTTTTATCCCTTAGTTCAAACACACAAATTGAGTGAGCTGAGTATGATTATAAAAATATGCCATTTAATTCATCAACAAAAAGTTACCTAAAAGTTTGGATCAAATGCTCATTATTTGAGAAAGCGTTGGCCTGGTACTGTATGTACTTTTCAATTTCACCCATGAGATATGTGGGCCAAGGTATCATATGAGATAGCCAAGCCTTTACATCATTTCGGGACTGATGAATTGGTAAATGACCCAAACCATCTTTTAGACCAAACAACTAGAGAACAACAATAAACCTAAGGTAACCCTTCAAGTCCATTGCCTCCCATATACATATATACATGCATATATATATGTATATATCAATATAAATATATACGTATATAAATATTAGAGTATATACATATATACATCTATGTATATACACGCATAAATGCATGCATATAAAAAGCACTCAAGTGTCATTTAAGTACCATATATATATAATCTACCTGGATCCCATTGGAAAATCCAGCAAGAGAATGAGATATTCGGGCAATGTCAAAAACCTGTCACAAGGGTTTCCAAACACTGATGATCAAGTATTAAGGCATTTGTGCTAAATCAATGACCTAAAACAACGTATAAAAAAACCAAAAATTTAAGTAAAGCACAAAAATAAAATGTTTCAGTTCTTGACAAAATTGCTCTTTTTCACAATAATGGATTTTTTTTTCAAAATCAGTCATTCAGGTTGGGCCTCAAAAAGAAAGTATTTTCACTGCCAAGGCACAACTAGTGCCCTGGATCAAGCATTTTGAAACAAACACTGGATTTTTGTCGCAGTCAAATGTCATTGCATATTGCATGGCTAAATCACAAAGGCACAAGAGAAAAATACCTCTTCCCATATGCGGCACATCTGACATGGTTCTTCTTAAGGATAACTGCACTGATGGAGGAGGGATTTGGTTCGTCATGTCAACTGCCCAATAAATACTCAAAAGCCAATAAATATGAATAAATAACTAGGAGCTCTTTCCAAGCCTCCATGGATCATCAGACTTGTTCTAAATTTTTTTAAATAAAAAAATAGTTACCATGTATTGTGCATACACATATAATGTGATCAACATAAAACTTCTTAAAATCCCTCAAAAATAATTTTCGGAGCATGAGAAAACAAAATTTTAAATGCTTAATGGCAACACCAGGATGTAACTAAGTGTCATACAATGAGGAACTTAATTCAAAATTCATGTAATTTGAGACACAGAGCAGAAAAAAATTTTGCACCCAGCAATCGAGCAAGAAGGGCCAAATAATCAAATTTTCAGGGTCATTTGCATTTATTTCATGGAGGTCTTGGGAATAAATATTGAGCATTGCAAGTGTCATCGTACAATACCCCCTCCTCATCGACATTACAACCCATTTCCCATGCCAAAACCAACCTTGTTAACGTGGTGGCACATTTCTGCCATGTGTATAAACCTATATAAATAATAACTTTTCTATTGACTCAGTCAAATTATGCACAGATGCATGCAGACACACACACACACACTCCCTCACGTCCATGCTGACACATTCACACGCTAACAGTTTTTATCTCATAATCCATTATGACAATTCTTTCTTCAAAGTCATGCAATTGTCGAATGAATAAAAAAAGGAGTCAATTTGTAGTTCTCTCTCATGGCTAGGGTCTTGGTTCTTCTTCAACTCCCGTTACCAAATCACAGAACAGAATTATAAGATTGGTGTTTCTTGTAAAGCCACCTTGTTGGTGTTTCTCTGTACAGAGGTGATGCCGCATGCATCACCCATCGAGGAGGGATGGATGACAAGTGGCACGGAGAGGTTTACTTCTTTTGCCTGGCACGGCATGGCTTTCACAGCACACCATTACAAGTCACGCCCAATCCAGCTCCCCCATCTGACATGTCAACATGGAACTCTCAATCAACACTACAGTTTTTTTTAATATGTACAAAAATATACAGAGCATTCTTTGTGATTGTGTTCATTTATCCTTTTTCCTGAACTATCACCCCCTCACTCTCTCATCTGGTCACTCCAGTGGGGTTCACTGCAGTACATTAGGTACTATACACCTTTCAGCCTCCTTATCCCCAGTCGAACATAGTTTACCAGATGATGGAGAGAGCTGTGGAAGGTCAAAGGCCCATAACACTGGTCAAGTTCCATAAAGAATTCTGGGAAAGACAAAGAGCAGAGAGTCGAGGATTACACATCAGAACATCACTTTCACCACTAAGGGAATCTAGTTACACAGATTATGTACCAATTAACACATGATTAATTCAGAGATTAATGGAGAGGACTCTTTCTTTCAACATTTGTGCGATAAATGAATCTTTTCCTATCCAAATTGGATTCATGACATGCTTTTAATTGTTAACATGATATAAATGTAACCTTAAAGCTGAACAGCTGTCTTTTTCCACAACATTCCAGTATTATCATTAATAATCTTTCTGAGGGGATAATCCATAGCCGAATAAATCCTGTATTACTTAAAAGTTTTTAAAATTATTAATACTCATATGACACATAGTGAGGAAATTGATTGAAATTGGTGCACAAGCTGGGAGTACAAGTTACTGGGTGGGCAGTGAATTGGAAGCCTTCCCTGTTATGAGATTAACACTATTGCAGATAAGAAATTGATCCCTGAAAAACCTACAACTGGATGCTTTCATTCATTATTTTATTAGTGATGACTGTTCTGAAACTCGTTGCCTGTAAGGTCACGAATAAACTGATTTGAATTCTGAATTATCCCAGCAAAAACAATTCATTGCGGTGACATACTGAAACATTTTGAAATTTTTTTTTTTTTACTTTTGAGTTTAATTCTCTTTCCCTTTATTAACATGATTGGTTTCAATTTTTTTTTCTGCTGAAAGAGCGTCAACTATTTTATAATATCCCAAGTCAGTTCTCATTCTAGGACCATGAACTTTGTTTTAGCCACCTCAGTGACAAACTAAACAAGGAGAACAGACTTAAGTTTGGAATATTGACAAAGCTTGAAAATCCTTCCTCCACCAAGGTTTGGAAAATGTGAAGATGATGTCGTCACTTTAACATTTCAGTGTTTCAAGGAGTGATAGACAACAAAAGAAGAGAAGTTAGAGACTAACCTCTCGAGTTCCCTTTGTAGACAAAGTTGTCTGCTTGTTCCCACAAGTCATGGCAGCTAAGCAGGTAGCTGAAATGTTGGTGTTGCTTTTGCATGGCACTGTGAACGCCAAGGGGCACTGACACGCAGGGCCCCATATTGGCCACCGGTGGTTGCTGGGGGGGCAGGCCCCCACCCAGGATCCCCGATGACGAAGATGCTGCTGCCTGATTGTGTGGATATGGCACCACCCCCTGCGGTGGGGGTGGGGGAGGTGTCCTGCCAACCCCATTCGGACCACACGTTCTACTGACACCCACCGCCAGCTCACCACTGCTGTACCCAGACGACTGACTGCCAACAGAACCCACCGACCCCGCTGGTGATGGTGTGGGCGACAGGGGGGAGGGAGTGCCAGTGGTACGGGAAGGGGCACCACCTCCACACTGTGCTGAGGCACACGAGACACCCGCCAAGTGATGCCCCCCAGCCTGACCATTTGGAAGGTCTTGTAGGGGTTGCTGCAGTGTTGGTGGTGCAGTCATTGGTGGCTATGAATAGAAACAGTTGGGCACTTAAAATAACATTTATTACAGTCAAGGCAGAACCACGTGAGGCCATAAGTGCAATGCACAATGATTACAGCCTGTTTTGCCACAGATAACATATGCACTACCTACAAAACATATGCATAATGCATTTTGCATAAATAATACATTTGGCCATTTTGGTGAGCAAACATAACTTTGCAAATTTTCTTTACAAAGAACACAAGGCAATTTTAAGGTCACCTACCGGTTACGGTAGGTTTTGGATGGACACAACTACCAAATAAATATCTCCTGACAAAAACAACCCATCACCCTACTTACAATGCAATATACATACAATAGTAAAGGCAGAAGATAACATGTCACTTGAGGAATTAATCACGTTTGAAAAGAGCTGGCAAATCATTATTCTGGGAAAACACAGGTTTGAGTTTAGGTTGCACAGAGGGATCACATTGGATGTGATCAATTTATTACCTTTCCCCCTTATTTAATTTCCCAAAGGTTGGGGACTAATTATGCCTATCTTACAGCTAGTGGGGAGCCAATACACCAATGTAGTAAAACAACTTGTTTCTAAGAATAAATAATCCCCAAGATGATCATTTGAGACATTTAACTATGGATTCCTAGACCTCTACCCTTCACCATGTGCATTGTGCAACTCTCCATAATAATTATCATGATTTTTTCTGTAGTTTGGAGGGTATTGTTTTTCGATATCAAATTACAAGAGAGGAACTGAGTCAAATTTCAAAATTCTTTTTTCTGCGATTCCAATGTACATAGTTTCACAAGCTGTACCTTTCTTGGAGCACCTATATAAACACATCCAGTTAATCAAAACAATGAGGGGTAGAAATAAGGTAGAATGTGACTACCACTAAAGTGTTCATCAAATACTCATCTATTGGATCCACTGTAGAAAGAGCACAGAAGTTTGTTCAACAATTCACAATAACACTATTACATTTAGAAACAGATACCTCGTGCATGCCTTTCAACATCTTTACTCTTTATTTATCTCACGGTATCAAAGAATTAAAAATTTGAGAGTTACTTTAAATGAATGCCACTCATATCCCACGCATCAAAAGTCTAATAATCATTGGCCCACATTGATTTAAGCTTCGCAAACTTTTACTATCCCTCAAAATAGGTTAGCCTCATTAAACATAAGTTAATGCTCCGCTAACATGAGTCGCAATTAGCAATGTAAACATTCTGCACACACATGCCTCCATGCACTCAAACTATCCAATTTTGTGATTAGATGCACAGTCTTTGGTCACAATAATGATATTGCAAAACGAAATGAAGCATTTAATGCATGTGTGAACATAAAGAAAGACACCACAGAGAATTTCATGCTCACCATAATGCTAGGCAATATACCTTTATTTCTCCCTTACCTTGTTAAGCTCTCATTATCTCTCTTGCGGATAACATTCTCAGCTTTCCTTATAGATTTTACAGCTATTTAATTAACCCATGACTTGAAAAAACATCAGGAGAAATAACCAAGCACACTCTAGGACACATCAATATATTTAGGCATAGTTATCAATAGGCATTAGCCATAGATAGCAAAAACTAAGAATTACCTTTTGCTGATATTCTGCTAAGATCTTTTGGTACTCCTTCACTTCATGCTTCTTCATTTTAAACAACTTGAGATGGAGGAGAGACTGACACCGAAGACTAAATCAAGGAGAAAAAACCAATTAGACTCCACGTAAGAGCAATGCATGAAGTACGTTTCACACATGAAGTCTTCACTTGATCTTACATAATTGACAAAGAATAAAGCCATACCTTAATACTGCCAGCTTGTTGTCTATACTGCCTTGCTGAGAGTTATTTTGCTGGTTTCGGAATTTAGATGAGATATATCTGGAAACAAAAGAGTTAGTTATCTCAAGTGCTAAAGACATTTGAAAATTACCCTAAAATTTTTCTGTTTAGGTTAATTTAATCTCTTTTTATGGTAACTTATCAAATAAACAACGCTACATGAGATTTAAGTATTGACATTTATCTGATGGTTTTCTAAAACATTATTTTGCCACAATTACAAAAAAAATTATTTTTTATAGGATTTTAATTTGACCACTTATTTCACTTTATAGGATCACATCTTCTCAACAAAAAGCTTCAGTACACCATTAACAGTTACTTTGTAACATAAATAGAAAATTGAAACATATATACTCAGGTTTTAACAAGTATAGCATTCATCTAAGTTTCACAACTAAATAATTTATTTCATCTTCAATTTCCAAAGCAACATATCCCATATCGAATGAAACTCATGGCAAATTTTCGGTGTTAAAAAACCAAGGCATAATGCAAACCATGGCACTGATGGGAACAAACACCAAATTAAAAAAAATTTTATTTCAATTGTGAAAAATTCTTTTGTAAGGAAACCTTTTCCTTTTGGTGGATTATTAAAAAAATATGAATAACATAAACATAAGGGGCTAAAAAAAAGTTTCATAATTAGATATCTCACGTGGGAATAAACAAATATACATACTTGATAAGGCTCAAAGTGTCCTTGTACATGGTGAACGCAGCTTTTTCTGTTATGCTTTCATGTTCCATAGCATTTCCTGTGAGGAGAAAGTACAGCACTGCCTCCAGATACTGCATGGCTTGGGCTGTATGGTCAGTCTCACGATCTGCTCCATGCTTGAGTCTTTTCGCCTCAGTCAAGTACCTGTTCTGGTCCCTGAAGCAGAACATAAAATTTGGTTATCTACTGGAAATGTTCAAAGTTTTGCAAGAACACTGACTGACCATTCAAAAAAAATTATTGAGATTACAAATCCCAAAATTTCAACCATGACACGTTACAGTAATAGCAAAAATATTTCAAAATTTAAAACAAAATTCATTCAATTTTGACTCTGTGATGATCAGAAACAGCCCAAAATATAATCCAAGCTAAATTTTGAATAAAGAAGTGCAGAAGAACATTTTACCTTTCTTGTAACTCTGGGAAGTCTTCCTCGGACCTTTCAAAATACGAATGATAAACCTTTTGGTACGGGAGTGATGCAGAGGTGCGATTGCTGTGGGAAGTGGTTGAATCCCTCCACATACTGTCGACACCCTCCTTGTTGCTAGATGAAGGCAGCACGTGAGGTGAGCAGTCCGGAAGATGAGACGGTGGTGTATGAGCCCTCGACTCCTCAGCCCACGGTACCTCAGGATCCGTGACACAACTTAAACTGCCTTCCCGGTCATGGTTGGTGGATGGTGCATCTGTCGATGCGCTTGGCCGTGGTCCAAGTTCCATGAGGACCTGAGTTGAAGAAAAACAAATGTTGAGAACGTTCTCCATTAGGTTCAGTTTTGGCATTAACAAGATGCACCATGGCAGACAGAAACGCTCTAAATGTGGCATGTATCTCAAAGCCTACCACATCACCTTAATATTGATCAAACATTTTTACTTAAAAATTGCAAACATTTTAATATCCAGCTCCAAAAATTTCCCTAAAGCTAATTTTACCATTCTGTTAAGAATTATTACAATACACCATTATTTCAAAAACTAACTCTCATCATACCCTCAATGGCTGTCAAAAGCATAAGGAATTCAAATACTAACAACAAGTTATACTGAATGCATTGCATTACAATGTCACATTGCAATTATACCATGTGAATGAAGCGTTTAAAAACACATGATTATCTACAAACTGTATTTGGTAAGCTGATTCAAAAACCAATGTTTTGTTAAGAACTGTTCAAAAAAAATTTTAAGACCAGAAGTCAAAACACGGACACTATTAATTAAATAGTATTTATTAATCCTTAAGGGCAGGTATTCCAAGAGAGATACATTAATATCAATGCAATCAACCTATATACAAGTGTAATTACTCATGAAACATTAAATATTAATCTCAATAAATGCTCAAAACTCAAAATTGAAGTTATTAAATCTGTAATAAATCATCTCTTGCTGAGTCAAACTCAACAGAGGGAAAACATACCTCATTTGAAATGTCTTAATTGTTTCTCAAAGGAAATCAGGGCATGTGAAAATTTTTTTAAAACTCTATGTTACTTCCAAATTCTTACATTACAATTACTCCTATGAAACTGTATATTTCCTAAGGCATTATTCACGATATTTAAAATATCCATAATTAAAACCTTAAGGGCCCTGTGACCAACAAACACTACTCCAACCTGAACACAAGCAATTTTACCACCAATTTTAGAAAAACAAAGCCAGCGAATGTGGATCGACACTGTCCTGCTTACCCGACTAGAGACCGTTGATGTGTTGTTATCCTCTGCCACTTCCTCACTCTTCCTCTTCTTAGCCCCTTCCGCATGGTGTGGAATGCCCAACGATGAAGACGAGTGATCCTGGTGTTTCCTCTTCCTTTCCCGCTCCTTGCGATGACTCCTCTCCAGGGAACCTCGACCCCCACCAAGACTCTCACCCCCTGGCCTGACCACGTCCACACCTAGAGATGACCTTACGCTACCCTCCTTGCGACGGCTCGTCCCCGACGAACGAGAGACCCGGCTTGAGGATGTTGTTGAGGCTGAAGACACCGAGCCAGAGCTTGGCCTCCTCTCCCTGGCACCCCCCCCACTCAATGGCTGCAACCGCGATGACACTGGAGTAGCATCATCCTCTGCTAACCTTGAAATACCCTCCCTGAAAATTTAAGTGGACACCATTCTAATATGCATGGCACGACTGCTAGGTTTTAAGCGCTGCAAGCACAAAATGTAGTGACCATGATGCTTTTGAGACTATGCATATATCATGCATATACATACCCTAGTCTCAATGCTTACGAGTAAATATATTCATAAGTATGGTGCTCAAAGACGTTAGTACTTCAGAACCTGATTTGAAATTAATGGAACCATAACCACAGAGTAATTAACACACAGGTTGGCTTAATGGGTGAAGATGGAGCACGCCATATACTAAGCCTCCCCCCAAGGCTCTCATGCACCCTGCTATGAGGCCTGCGGCAACTGATTTTATCACATTAAATTTATTTAACCAACCATTGTTTTGACACTTTGGCCTTTATGAGTGCTGTAACCACAGTCAGTTAAATATGAGAATTGAGAGTAAAAACTTAATAGAGTGATTTAAAATAACATGACGAACGTAAATAAAAACAAAGTAAAACCTGATGATAATTTCCTATGTTCATTTTCATTTCAAAACTTGCAATTCTTAAAATGCCATTGAAAATAAAACAAAATCAAAAATTATTATATTAATAACGAAGCATTTGAATTATTTTTCAATTGGAATGTCTTAATATTTTACTTTAAGTATTTCCTCACTTTTAGAGATTTTCCAGAATCATATCTGAATCAAATATCATGAAAGATTGCGATAATGCTTCTTAACATTTTATTCTCATCATATTTATTTTATAATGTAAACAAATAGCAATTGCGGACAAAAGAACTCCATGTTACACAGGAGTAGATACAATACAAAATGTAAACACCAATTTCTACATAGTTTCCTCCAAATGCATTTGTTGTTAATATAAATGTACCAAAAATGCTTAGAAAAAAGAAAAATAGGAACTCTGGTTAATTTTCAATCTGATTATAAAACCTCAGAATAATAGGAAACTACCATTTGTCATAACATCCATGGTCATGGGACTGCAATGCCCTTAAGATAGGGGTTAAAAAAATCCTATACATGCATTACAAATGAGACTATCTTTCATCCCAAATTCAATATCAAAACAGGAAAATAACTTTTTCGTGCAATTAATTAAAATTATAACAGTAATCTAAGGGAACCACATGTTTTCCATACAAACCATTATGCAAAGGGCATGAATGACTGGAGAAAATATTTAAGGGAATTAAAAAGGGATAAAGAAAAAAGAAGACAATAATGGCCACTAACCCTTTTGTTCGTTCAGACGATGTGACTACAGCTGCACTGGAACTCTCCACCTCAACAACTGCTGGCCTGCGTTTCTCAGAGGGCAAAACAACATCCATTGGCTCCACTGACTGAATGTTGCCCATTAAGTCCAACCTCTCCTCTGAACTGCCACGCCCCCCAAACAACAGAGAACTTTTACCATTATCAGTCGGGGACAAGGCTTCTCTCTTGGAGCTGCCCCTTGCCAACTCCATCAGGCGCGAGAGCAACCTTGCATTGCTACTGGATTCACTCTCAGTCCATGCAGCTGCACCTTGCTGAGGCAGAACAGAATCCAGTCTTGTCAGGGATATCCTGCAGATGATACTAGGCCTCCCCTCCTCGGTGTAAGAGAGGGGAGGGATAGGTAACACTTCATCTCGCGGCCTCAGGTCCGTGGGGTAAACTGGGGAGGGAGCTATCACAACCTTGGGGGACACCACTTCAATTTGTGGGGGAGGCAACACCTGGGGTTTTGTTATGGAATCCGATGGTGCTTTCGTCTCAGGAGGGTCAACATCCTCTTCCCCAGTCCTCACTGAATCCCATGATGATTTACCCCCACCACACTTCCCACCCTTGGCTCCCCCTTTCCCACCGCCTTTCCCACCCCCTTTCCCACCCCCCTTTCCGCCCCCCTTCCCACCGGCGCCACCCTTGGCGCCCCCTTTTGCCCCACCCTTGGCTCCCATGCCAGCACCCTTTTCCCCACCCCCCGTCGTCCCTCCCTTCCAGAACAGTTTCATCAAGGTGTCATTCTTCTTCTTGTCCTGGATCACCTTCCCATCCACGTCCAACTTAGGCGGGCTCTCCTCCTTCTTTCCCTTCCCCCCCTTACCCTTGCCCAGGTGCGACTGCGAGGCGGCCGGTGCCTCCACTACGTCCTCGTCCGGCACCCTCCCGCTGCCCCGACCCCTGTGGCCGCTGCCGACGCCCTTAGCACCCCCACTGACCACGCCCCCCTCGGGAGGACCGTGGTCCGAGCGCACCGGGGACGGGGACGGCGATGTTGTCCAGCCCACGCGGGGGCTACGTCGCACCGACGCGTGCCCCCGGCCTCCCCGCGGCGACTTTCTGGGCGTCACAGGGGGCGCGGCGAGCGGCGGCGACGCCACCGAGGGCCGGGACGAGCCCGGAGTCCGTCTGCCCACTTCCACCACCACGTCCACATCCTCCGAGTCACTCTCGACCCTCCGGTTCGACGCTCCTCCACCCTCCACAGCCTCCGCCGCTGACGATGAAGACGAGAGGCACTCCTCAACGCTCTTCACCCGCAAGGTGCTACCGCCCCTCCGCCGGTGCCCTGATGCCCGTTCCCCGTCCGCCGCGCCCTTCTTCCGGCGCCTCCGCTTGGGCGACGGCTCGGCAGCTCCGCGGTTGCGGGGCGCGCCCTTCCGCGATCGCGGCGGCGGTGACCCCAGCTCCCAGTCGGAATCGTCCGAGTCGCTCGAGATGGGTGGGTGCTTGGGCGGAGGGACCCTCGAGGGCTCCGGGGGCCCCGGTCGGGGTCCCCCGGGGCGGCCCGCACCTCGCGTGCGTCGGTTGGTCGCCGGCTGGACCGCCTCACCGTCTTCGTCGTCCTTCACCGCCGTGACCGGAGTCCTCCTGGGCCCCGAAGACCTCCGTCCGCGCACGGGGACCTGGTCGTCCGAGTCGGAGAGAGCCGAGAGCAGGGGCTCTGGGGGCTTCTTGACCTCATCCAGGAGCTCCTTCTCCTCCTCCTCATCCGTGTCGCCGTCCTCTAGTTCCCCTTCCTCGGGCTCCTCCTTGGGCGGCGGCGGCGGTGGGGGAGGCGGCTGCTTCTTTTTCTTTTCCGTCTCCGACCTGTCCTGCCCCCTGCCCCCTTTAGTGACGTGCTGTTCCTTCTCCCCTTTGCTGGAGGTCTCTTTAGTTGGTGGCTGTGGGGAAGTTAACAAAACATAAATATGTGACACCACATGGTGCTAAGAAATTAGGGACTCTGCATTATCCAAATGAATACTATATGGAATCAGGTGAATTATGAGAACTTCAGTAAGAAGCTCATTTCAAAGCAAACCAAAAGGTGATGGAATTTCTCTCAATTAGAATTTCTCTCCCAAGTTTACAAAAAAAATAACTAAAAGGTAAATATTGAATGTAAAATATGAACTAGTTACTTCTTCATATTTACAATTCTATTGCTTAAGTTTTCGTATAATTACCAGTACTTTCAATGACTAACAATAACGTATTCATGATTCCCTCATGATTTTAAAAATTCTAATATAAAATGAGAACTTTAATGGTTGAAAGTAGAAGGATAAGTAACTTGGTTTGACACCTAATTGCCTACTAACTACCTGATTCTTTAAATCTAACAAATTTACCGACGTTTACATAAAAACGTAGTTATTCCTCCTGGAATAAAGGAAAGTAATGGATGTAAATGAATAAATGAATTTCTCATTATAATATCCAGATGGAAAATAAAAGCAATGAACTTGAGTGACTGAAAAAAACAGAAGAGCAGCAGGAAACAAAATGGGATGATATTCATCGAAAAAGAACAAACTTATTATTCCGCAGAAACATTATGGTAGAACATTAAGACTGCTTTCTTTCAATGGAACATTTCTACTAACTGAAGTCTGAAGCAGCAAGAGTTTAAAATGAGGTACAGTGACATGAGACTTGTAAGATATGCCACAAAAAACAACAATAATAATATTTTGAGCATTGAACAATGCTATGGAAAGTGACCCCAATGAAATGATGAGAGTGACGAGAGGAATTTGGAAGAAATAAAAAAAAACAAGCAAATGAAGGATGATACAAAGTGGTGGTGAGGAATGGTTACGAGGCGTGGTAGAGTTAATAATGAAAATGAAATAAATAAAAGAGGATACAAATGATAGCATGGAGTGAACGATGATATGGGGAGCCAAAGTCTAAAGCTGGTCGAGAGACAGGGAGCCCTTGCACAGAACTCACCCGAGACGACTTGGCAGGGGTTGTATTGGTGGATGGTGGCTGTGGGGATCTCCCGTTCTGCGCACCAGAGGATGAGGTTGGTGTGACGGAAGAGTTGAGAAAGTAGCGCAAGTTCCATTGCGGGCGCTGTACCTCCTCCTAGAAACAACAGAGTCCAAGATTCTTGTGACTGGATCTCCATTTTCGACATCAACACATGCTTAACCCTTGCGATGGCTACAATCATCCACATTAAAACATCTTAATTAACCACCTGACTTCAAAGCAAATGCAAGCGAGAGTAGGATAGCAACCATTTATCAGGCATCACTTCCATTTAAATTCTCTGGTTGTTAAAAAAACCACATGAGAGTTACCATCACTACAATGTGGAAAGAAAAAGAATATCTGATCAGTATATGTGAAAAAATTTATTCTCTACAGAACAATTGCTCTGCATGCCATGTAATATTGCAAATATTACATGTTTATAATTTCATGGATTTTACTTATTGGACATCAAATATTTACTATTTCAATGCATCAGGTTTAGCAATAAATGTATGCATTGATAAAAAGGACTATTTCAACAGCTATTTCAATTCAGAGCTAAATAAAGTGCAGAAGTAGCTTCCATAACCCCAGTAATCTCCAATAAAAATGGACAAATTTAATATGATGGCAATGTACTATTGTATTTCATATTATTCCAATATACCATAGATAAGATGTTCTCAGAATCCTATCAAGGATTAGAGAATATTTCTGCTTATGGCTGCAGCAATCATCAACAAAAAAAATTACCTCATAATGACATTTTCATTTGATGGAAGAAGATTCTTACAAATGAAAGAAGTGTTATATAAACTTTGAAGTCTAAGAAAATTCAGAAGGCAAAGTGTGAAAGTATTAATATTATTATGCTGAAGTTTATATTCCTATTTCTTCAATTAGACAATCTTGAATTATGCCAATAATGTTCTTCAATCCCCCTTCATTTGTGAGAGAAATATAGTCAAGGTTAGGACAATGGCATAGCATTAACTGCACTGAAGTTGGAACAATTATGGAGATTTGACATCCTGATCTCAGTTTATTTTAAATAAAATGCTGAGGACCAGAACACTATTCAGCCTTTCGATTTATACATGAAACCATTACCAACAAATCAACCAACATTTCTTGACCCAATCTCCAAAAATACTACATACTTGAAATTTAACAAAATAAGACCTATGATATTGATCTCAATCACAAGCAACATAGGTGACCTTAAATGCAATCACTAGACAGCAAATGATGATGCACATCTGACCCATATTGCAACAACTAGGCACCACATACCTCTGCTTCAAGTGGGGGATTTTGAGGCGGGGATGACCGAGGAGATTCGGGCCTCGGGGTCCTGCACTGCGAAGGCCCCTCATCCGGTGAATCAATCACCTCCCCCTCTTCATCCTCACTTGTGGTGCATGACGATGAGCAGGAACTTGTGCCCCCTCCACCGCCACCCCCCCCAGGGTCCTCAACTGCTGGCACTTTCCCACATCCATCCCCGATGGATCCTTCACCAATTGGTGATGGCAGGCGATCCAGGAGGGCAGGAGGATTTAACACTGACCTCGAGATTAAGGGGTTGTTCGACAGTGACCTGGAGTTTAAAGGAAATTCAAAATGAGCACAGAGAACTTCTCCCACAAGTATCCAAACTGGGTTCTTGAAGTGAAATCAAAGAGTGATTGTTTAATTTATAATTTTTAAGTGGAAAAATAAAGAGATTAACTGAGGAACAAGTGGATCATAGAAGAATGCAGGCAGGATGCAGTGATAATGGAGAAGTATGAAAGATGTTTGCCATTGCTAGTTGGGTCATGTTGAAAGAATAGATTGAGGGTGGAGTTACCAGAGGGTTTGAGTGAGGGAATGGACCGAGAATGATATGGGTGAATGCAGTCAAATACTTTAAAGATTATTAGAAGGCTAGGGAAAAGGAAACCATTCATGAAACAAAGTATGAATGTGACAAGGAAGAATGAAGTAAGTTCCAAAGGATAGGGCAGCATGGAGGGAAGCAAGAGGAAGTAAGTCTTCTTTCAAAACTTAAGGCCCGACTTTTCTTGGCAGTGCCAACTCGGAAATGGAAGGGCATGTTGGGGGTGTATGTGTGTATCACAATTTAAGAATAAGTTCCAAATGATTTTACTAATGTTTAAGAATGCATTACTGGAAATAAACTATATTTGTGACAAATAATCTTTTAACTTCAAGATTTGAATTAATTAACTTTTACATTTGCAAAAAATGAGATGCAAACCCTACTTTTTTGTGAGGCTAAATGTTAGGAATTATACAATAAAATGTAATAGAACTAACAACTTCACTATGCAAAAAAGCATAAGGGGGGCTGACTACTTCAGTCATGGGAGAGTAACGTCATTAATAAGAAGAGAGTAACTTAAAAATCCTCGTGGATAAACAAAGGATGACTGTTTCATTGCACAATATGTGAGAAACATAACCAAAGAAATCATAGAAGAACTGGAAATACAATTAATATTTGGTAATTGACATTACAATTCATTTTCACTAACTTATTAGTTCATAAATATTGATATGCAGATACAACAATGACTGAGAACTATTAAGATATCTCATCGGGAGGAATATTCAAGAAAATATCACCAAGCATAATGGTGGAGGTAATACGTAGTGAACAACTCGGTCCCATTTATTAGCAAATATATGCATTAAAAACAATTAACAATCACAGAAAAAGGTGAAAAAATTCTTTAAATACTTACGAGGCATCACTATGTTTGGTTGTTGAGGCTCCACTTCTATCATTTTTAGGGGGTGCCTACACAAAAAGAGAGGAAACAACATGGATGAGCTTCCCAAAAATTGCTAATTAAGAATTTGAGCAATGCAAAACTGAAGCCATTATCAAATTTTAATTTGAATCCCCCATTACACAGTGGCGGGTTTTTTTTAATGTGCCACTAGTATCACGCCTCTAAGTGACTTTTGATTTCCAGTTAACCCATGTGGATCGTGAACAATTCAGTCAATTCAATTTGTGTAGTGGGGTCGGATGGATCCATGGGCCCCATATAACACAAGCCCAAATAAAACCCAGGAATGCGAGAAATTGCGCGTGGATCCAAAACAACCCTTTCGCGGGCGATTTAAAAGTCAGGAGTACCAATAACAAAAGAATGACTAATGTAAGTCAGGAGCACCAATAACAAAAGAATGACCAATGTTAAAGTACTGACAAATATATGCGCATCAAATCCAAGTATTTTAAGCTTAACACAACTTGCCAAGCTTTCTCTTGATGAATAATTCACAACGATTTCAACCATTATGAAGACCCACAAAAATTTCCAGAAGACTAAACAGCGGCGCCATTGAACAGAATTCAGTCTGAAGAAGTTAATTGAATACATGTATCCCGCCAATATTAAATTTAACAAAACATCAACGATATGCACACTCACCTCACTGTCATCGCTGTCCTCGGAGAGGCTGAGGTCCCTCTCAAGGTCCCTGAGAGAAGAAGAAAAAAACAACATCAGGAAAAACTCAACCAAAGAACGACAGCAACATTAAAACTAGAAATATAACCGGGATATTCTTTCATTGAAAATCGTACTACTAGTGGCCCACTTTGAAAAATAAAGGCGGAAGAATTACCGTGCCGCTAAAAGCGAGATCGAAGCATTCAATTCCAGTAGTTTAGTCATTTAAGGGACTAACGCACTCGCTAGGCGTAATTATCGGGTTTCGCCCGAGGTAAACAACGTCGAGAACACGTCAAAATCCGAGAACGGGAATGCAAGACCCCCCTCACACTGGCGAGTAATCCAACTGTCACACACGATGGACGCGAGGCAAAACCTAAGAGCTCCAAGCCGCCAGAAAACAGCCCCGCGAGGCACCAAACGGGGAACGAGTGATAAGGGGGAGCGAGAGGGCGAACGTCCGGGGAGGTTGGGCAGTGAGCTAGAATGGGCAAAGACGAGGAGATGGGCGGGATGATAAGTCGAAAGGAGTTGAGGTAGTAGACTCGACAGGAGGGGGTTGGGGAAACTGGGGAATCTGGTGGGGGCAGACCTCGGTGGGTGGGAGGCGGATGGTCCAATTGGGCAGGTGGGGTTGTTCCGTAGAAACGATTGGGGGAAGGGGAAACTCCGAAAGGTATACACACACACACACACAGAAACGCTACTACTGTCTCAATGATCAGCACGGCTGTCATTTTGATATAATCGGGTTTTTAAATTTATTATTTGTACGATCAACAATACAATTAATAAATTTGCGCTCATTCCTGCTTTTCCCGACACGTACTTGTTTCCGCAGTCCAAATAGTCTAATGGTAGAAAAACTAGTGACTACTAGAATTGAGTATTCACTCCTACGACTGACGGATTCAATTTTTACCCCACATGAGGTCTCAATAAAGATAGAAAAAAATTTCTCCGCCACCGGGAAAATTTCAACTGTAATAAACATAATTACAAGATACCAACATCGAAGTTGATAGAAGGTTGAAGGGGGTGGGTGATAACAGTCGTTCTCCACTGAAACAATATATTTAACTCTTAGTGAAAAAATTGAGCATCCCCGGATGCCGACTTGGCCAAGGGACACACTTCAAACGGCATTTTTACTCATACCTATTGTGCTTTAGCCACGAATTTAGTCATCACTGAAAACTTACACATGTAAAAACTATTACCTTATCTCCGCGATTCTTCCCCATTCTAGGGCATTTTCCAATAAATCAACCTCGGCCTTAGTCAATCACTGGATTTCAATTCCTGATTAACTTCATGTGCTTTTTCTTCCAAGGATGTCTAATGCAGTTTTTAAAATATCAGATCATGAAGGCGGGAGAATGGAATACGAAGGTTGAGGTATCTTCCCAGGTAGTTCGCAAAAATGGTGGCGTATGACTTCGGCGAATTTTTTTTCGACGAAAAAACCGAATTTCAATAATGCTAAATGTTGGTCCAATTAATTACGTCCCCCCCCTTTATTCCGACACACTCCCGGATAACTATCATCAGATCGAAATATGAACAGAAATAATTTTTGTTAGACTTCGAAACATGCCCAGAATTATTAAATGAAAAACTGGAAATCGCAGTCATTCCGCGCTATGCATCGTCAATTGTTAAACCTTCGCAGATTAAGAACATTCACTCAAGACTGTGAATATTCCTTGAGATGCTGACTAAAAGAAGTCCTTTGGGGAACTAATAGTTAACATTTCCGATCAAAAAAATAAACATTCTAGGAAAATTTATTCTTATGACATGATTCCTCTTCCCACTTTTCACCACACGCCGAATAAATGAATATTAAAACATTCGCATCACATTTTCCAATTCATTGCGTGGTTTTAAAAACTGATTTCAGCACCATTCAAAGTGCACGACATAAAGATTATATAATTCAACGTCTGTGGAACAGTAGAATCATGGAATGCTTCAATAAATTCACCTTACTTATTGAAATCAATCGATTGCGATATCATTTTGGTGAGAGGAAAAATTCTGCGACTTGCCGAGAATTTTACTATGTCTTCAATCTTCATTGTGATCCGGAATGATGTTAGCGTAACCTCCGAGGAATTTTTTTCAGTAACTGTTGAGTGGTAACGATTGTCGTAGAAGTATAGTTTGTGGTATAAACAGGAAAACTTTTGAAACAAAAAAGCAAATCCCAACAAAAAAAGAGGGTAATTTTTTTTTTTTTTTAAGTATCCAGTTATCTTAGATCAATTTTCCACCAATTCAGTTGTGATTGGATTGATATTGTTACTAGGAATTTGGACGGGAAAAAAATTGCAGACAACTGAAGACGAATGAGTTTTTGAAGATCAAGTTCAATGACCAGTAGGGTCCCATACTTCCTCTCAATGGAAAGGCGTACCTTCGACTACTGCACTATTATTTAGTGCGGGGAGAGCGTTCGGATTTGGGCACGGCAAAGAGGGTCCGGAAACGCGAGCTGGAAACGTGATTCCACGCCCTTGGCCCGGAATAATTGAATTCATCCTCGAGGACGATAAATTTAAGGACTGCCATTCCTCTCCGGGCGAAGTGTCGCGACGCGAAATTTTGCGATTCGCTTTCCACCGAATTCCCTTGATTTCCCGGAATGTGACGCGAGACCGGAATAATGGGATGTTTCTGCGACAGCAAAAATCGCAAACTAAACACGCGCACGGATGTGTGGCTAAATTAATTGACGGCAGGAAAACATCGGTTCGCGGCATACCACATCTTAGCCAAAACGAATTCGCTGATTCAATCAAAAAGGAAAACGTGCCATGAGATCCAAGTACGCAGACAATTAGCGAAACGATCCCCGGACATATGATGATGCACAGATTTCAATCTGTTTTGTGAATAGCTACACATCGCGAACTTCCCGGAAATCACCACGCAAAAAAATCGCCCATGCGAAATCATGAATTATTTCAGCACAGCCTTACAACGACAAGCATCATCGTTTTGGCAATAACTCCGAATGGAAAAAAATTACAGTTTATCGTTGTTGAGGTCAATAGCTACATGAAAATTGGAAGGGTAAAATTCTAAGAGCCTTTCAATAAAACAAGTGGGACGACAAAAATCAATGACCAGACGCACAATGGCTTTTTCGAAATGAATTGTCCATTTTGACGGAAGCACGTTCTGCCCTTTAGCATGCGAGGAGACTTCATTTTAAACATTAGTTTACCATTTACTTACAGAATATATTTTCCACTAAAAGCTTAACGGTCAGTGTAGGAGGTTTACCACTAATGCAGTCATATTTACATTATCTCTATAGTTACGTAATTAGGACTACCATCTAACCCAAAGGTTATCCTGCGACTGCGTTAAATACCACTAATAACAGTTGTAACGCAATCAGTAGTGTAAACGCAAGATAATTAAAAATTTAAAAATTAATTTTTCTTCATCATTCATTATGCCTTCAAATCTATTTTGAACATGGCATTACTTCAACAATTAGGATTATGTATTAACCGAATGAGAACACAGTGGTAGGCTTGCCAGTGCAACCGGCATTAATTTTGATAACCGAATGGGATAGGATCCCACATCGCACTACAGGTAGGTAATGCACGGCTAGTAAAATATAAACAGATTTTATTCTACGAAAACAGATTCCTTTCCCTTAACCGCCAGCGTTTCCCCGCAGTTTCCGTGTTCAGAAAATCACGCACTGACTGGGTCTAGTATGCACAGACACATCATCTGGATTGGAACCCGGGACCCCAGCGATCGATAGCCGAACACCCCCTCCTCCCGCCAACCACGCCAACCTACGTCGCACCCGTGTACACCAATTCACACCAGCCGCTCTCGCGCGCAGGGGATCGTCGCTCGTTTGGGTGCGACTCGAAACCGGCGATAACTCGAAGGGATAAACCCGGGAATGCTACGATCGAACCGCGTGGGAATCGGGAACTACGACTGAAATTTGACTTCAATCGGCCACGCATCCGATTGAGACGCGGCTTAAACAACATGATGATGACGCTTCCGTCCGCCGTGAGAAACTAGACCCATCGACTTCCTTCGATCGTTCGTCAAGTAGGCGTCATGTCCTTTCCGGTTCGCTTCTCTCTCCACTTCCGCCGCAGAGATAAGAAATGCCGAAAAATAATGCACTTTTTTTTTAATTGCTGCCGACGTGGCCGTGAAAGGCGATACAAAAATAGATGCTGCGTCGCGGGATGTTGTAAATTGGAGGATAGTGTTTATCCTAAGCGGACGCGACGACGACGCGGGGAATTAATGTGACGGCACGAAGCATTTCCCTCGTCGGGGCAACAATACCGAGGGTCATTACGCCACCTAAAGCATTACCTTACGATTTCGGAGTTCGAATAATTCCAGTAAAATTATTCTCGGTGTTCATAAGCATACGCCTCTTTGTGTCAGCACTAATGTAAAGGTGGCAACATCTTCACGCGGCACACCAGGCCGCCGGATACCGGACGGACGTCAGGTCCCCGAGTCTCAAGGTTAAGGGTTAGCGCTCTTTTAACAACATATTTATGTAATGTTATTGCGCGCACGTACATGCGCGCAATAACGTTACAGCACACGGATATTCTGAAGATATGACGAGATCACCAAGCAGAACAGATTTCCGATATAAGGTTCTGTTTTAGCGAATGTCCATGTATTGACTTATAGCTTTGTGAAACGGGCCCTGGGTAGCTCTGGTGTTTCCATCAACAAAATACAGTCATCGGCATTGATGACTGCTGAAGCACCACAGTTAATAGAATTTTAATGCGGTTAATAGAAAGTCGCACCCGACAAGGGAGAATCCGTCAAAGTGTAACATTGGGAAAAGGGTCCGTAACAGGAAGTTTGGCTCCACAAAGGGTTCTTCGAACTTTGCACGACAAAACGCGAAACCTACCAATCAAATTAGGTTCCCTCCGTTTCAACTCAAAATGCGTTCGTGGGCGGACTGTCAACTTTACGGTTGACAACAATGATTAAATCTTGTTTGCTAACTCATATAGGGATAAAGAGGAAGGCGGCATGGCGTAATACTGTAAGGGGTGCAATACATATATATATATATATATATACATATATATATACATATATATATATATATATACATATATATATACATATACTACCTTGATCAAAAAGTTCCCGGAATAACCACCGTGTGGCGCTCCCATCGTTCCGATTTGAGTTCTGTTTTTTTTTGTTAAATTGGTACATCTGTTGTTGATATTCCCTTTAAATCTTAGTGTCATAACTTGACATTTGCAAAAGTTACGTAGCCAAGAGTACATCTATCTCTGTGTGTGTTGGCGATTTTTTACAATTGCAGAAATGGATTTAAATTTGCAACAACGAACTTGTATTAAATTTTGCGTAAAAAACGGATTTAGTGGCGCACGGACGTTGGAAATGTTGGAAAAGTGTTTCGGCAACGATTCTCTAAAAAAAACGGTCGTTTACCAGTGGCACGAGCGGTTCAGAAGTGGTCGTGAGTCAATCGAAGATGATGAACGCAGTGGCAGACCATCGACATCGAAAGTCGGTGAAAAAATTGATAAAGTAAAAGAAATGTTGGTCAATAACCGCAAATTAACCATCAGAGAAATAGCGGAGGACTTGAACATTGCCTATGGATCCGCCCAAGACATTGTGGTTAATGATTTGGGTTTCCGTCGTGTAGCAGCAAAGTTGGTGCCAAAAGACCTCAATTTCATGCAAAAAAGAGACCGTGTTGACGTCGCAAAAGACATGATTTGCGAGGCTGAATCCGATCCCACATTCATCAAAAGGATCATTACTGGAGACGAGACGTGGGTTTATGAGTACGACACGCAATCCAGACATCAGGCAAGTGAATGGCGTTCACCAAATGAGCCGAGACCAAAAAAACCACGTCGTTTTCAGTCAAAAAAGAAGGCAATGCTGACGGTTTTCATGGATTACAACGGTGTAGTGCATCATGAATTTTTGCCAGAAGGCCAGACAGTAAACAAAGAGTATTATTTGGGCGTTATGAGACGTTTGCGTGAAGCAATTCGCCGAAAGAGACCAGAAATGTGGGCAGAAAACTCGTGGATTTTGCACCATGATAACGCACCGTCGCACAGTGCTATCATTATTCGTAATTTTTTGACGAAAAATGCAACAAATACCATCCAACAGCCACCGAATTCACCTGATTTGGCTCCCTGTGACTTCTTTCTGTTCAATCGAGTTAAAAAACCATTACGGGGAACGCGTTTTAGCAGCCGAGAGGAAGTAATGGAAAAATCGCAGGAAGCACTGATGGACATACCGAAAACCGAATATAAAAAATGTTTCGAGGATTGGATCAAGCGCTGGCATAAGTGTGTTGCAGTCGATGGGGATTACTTTGAAGGGGACAATATAGATTTAGATGAATAAACTTGTATTTTTAATTTTCTGAATAAATTCCGGGAAATTATTGATCAAGGTAGTATATGTATTACCAAGTGTCGCATGTGGTGAGACGAGGGTGGCGGAGAAGGTTAAAAGTCTGTGATGCAATATATTCACACTGCCTCGCGCCATTCAAGCAAGTTTGTGGAGGTATAGGCAAGATGAGAGGAATTAGCAATAGAAGCATTACTCACTCTTAGCAGAGTCTAAGGCAAAACAGGATTTTAAAGCTTCATAATCAGGTACGGTTGACCCGGGAATATAAAGCCAGCACGCACGGATTTACCTCGTAAATCTGACTTCAAATCAATGTTTACACGAAGCACTTCCCATAGCTCGCTTTCACTATTTCCTTACTGCGTCAGAATTCGCATAGAATTTCAGCCACAACGGGCTTGCCTCCCGAGATAAAGAGGAGATTGGAAAGATGAGACAAATGAGGCTTTATCTCTGAGACTTTTAACCAGGAGTGAATAATAGCAGAGGGAAATAAACGTGGTCCTTGAGCTCCTGAAACGGAGGGTCGTTTAAACGCGATAAGGTTAGTTCGAGAACCCTATCTAGCCGTTGCCAAACAGTTTTTCGAGAGCATGTGTGACTCACAGGCGTCCAACTGTGATTTAGTCGGAAGACGACCAAACTATCTCTAGACGCTAACACAGCAAATAATTAGCTTTATACCAACTCGCCTATACACCTCGTGCGAGCGTGCTATATTTCGCAAAAGAGTTGGTCCCATGCATATTACCCTACAGAATATTCTCTCTCTCAAAAGCGTTCATGAAAAGAAAATTAGAGAAATTAATTGTAGAACCTGAAGGTATTAAATATAATTTGTCCACGAACGAGTAGGTGTCAACGTCATCGTGACTTTTCATGCTGGGAAACCTAGTACTTGCTTGAATATAGCATATAGTATTACGTGTTGCAAAATTAATTTCCATAATTATAATCGTTAACATTTTCCATTCCTAGCCGTGGCTTGGCAGGGTGAGATTTAGATGCAGGCTAGTACACCCTTTTTCCCCTTCCATTTTTGGCTTAACCCCACTTCTAATCTCCCTAAAGTTGTACTCTATAAACTTTTGCGTAACCTTAAATTCGAACAAAAATATAGAGAAGAGGTGAAAATAAGAGGGAGTGGGAGACGCGGTGAGAACTTCGTGTTTATTCCCTGTGTAGAATAAACCATAAACATAGAAATCAAACCGAAGGTCGGTTTGGTAGGTGATGATAGAGTTCACCCAGTACTAAGCCCGACGGTGTGTGAAATTCACATATCGAAGTAGGGGGGCAGTGCCTTTCCCTGTGCCGGCTATGGTTTTCCAGGAAAATCTGGTACCCAAAATATCACATCGCTTGGATGGAGCTGCAGTTGCCCAGAAAGGCTTGTCCGGGAATCGAACCCGGGCCCTCCGGTCAGTAGTCCAACGCTCTACCCATGGACTACCACGACCCACCTGGGTAGAATAAATCACCTTAAATTCAGACTTTACCAAGCTTTCCTCATTTGTGAACCGGGTGTGGCACCATACAGAGATCTACAAATGTATCCAGCGTTATCAAGAAGGGTTGGGGGAGTGAGGGGGTTGACAAGTCTTGGGGAGATGGGTAACTGCGCGAGTCATGTTAAACAACTCTTGTAAGGGATGAAAAAGCGCGTGACTCAATTCACAACTAATTGCCTTCTCAAAAGTTGAGCCTGGGACGACGAAATAAGCTCATTTCGCAGAGCAACCCTGAGAATTACGCATCTAAATACATACGAACGAAAAATAATCGCTCATTAACTATGAAGAATAAGTTCCCTGGAAAGAGAGGCGAACGTGATTATATGATTGATCGTTGATTCATATTCGAGACAAAGCAGCCGGCCAAATTATGAACCCAATCATTTATAAACTATTTCAAAACCTAAATGGAAAAACCCAGAGCCGTAGATGGTTGAATGAGTAGACCATCGTCGGTAAGAGTAGTTTCAATCGGGAGATTGATTAACTAGGGGCTCCCACTCTCTCCTTTCTCTTACTAGCTCCTAGTCCACTCTGAGAGTTTCTGTTTGATGTAAGGATTATTAACCTCGCTCTTTCATTTGCCTCGTGGCAAGTTACCTCCAACCAAATTCTTAACATTCATTACGTCTCAAGATGAGGTTAATCCACCTGATTATTTTCTCCCTTGCCGCAATCCATTTATTCTTTTCTTCATTTTTCTTTTCAATCGTGAAATATAAATCTCCAATGAATAGACTCAACATATAATTACAAATGAACCGACGTGTACCGATCTTGCTACCCCTTTCGCAGCCGGAAAAAAGTGGTTAGATCACGAGTAGACGGGAAGTTGAGGGAGGTACTCGGAAGATTAGAGGGTCTTGGATTGGACAGCGGAGTTTAATGGGGGGGGGAGACCCAGAGGGTCGAAATTAAGGAGGGGGACGCAGGTGAAGGGGGAGAAGTGGGGGGGGTGGAAGGGCACGGGGCAAGGGACACTACCCTGGCGAGCGTGAGAGATAGCAGGGCAAAGGTCTTACGAGAAGAGGATGGATCTGAACGCGGTAATGTAAGAGACGGCCGCATTGTACATGCATGCATGTATTCAAAGTCCGCGCGCCGTTTGTTCCCAGTGACATCAAGGGGTTCGCGTCGACATCAAACCCTTCCTTCTATCAGGTAGGAGAGCTCTAGGGAAGCTTGTAGACGCCAAAATTCCCTCCCCTTCCACCCCTCTTGGATTTCGAAAGCGAATAAAACGAAGAACAAGCCATAATATCTGTCAATGTCACTTAAAAACCTGTTTTCGCCACCTTCAACTTGAGGGACAGCTGAAAATGAGAGCACGGAGTGCAGGGAATACTCTTTCTGATAAAATAGTTCACTTGAAGATAATATATTGATGCTATAGTCGAGTTTTGACGCCGTTTTTACCCGAGCGACGAGGGATTAGAATAACTGAAACCGCCGGAGTTATATACATATAAATATTTTTAACCTTTCCAGCCAATTCGTGGCTATTATTTTTTTTGTTTTAGTGTATTGTATGCCTGACTAATAGTTCGTCTCGCTTGCGTAAAGAAATTTTTTTAACGTAAGACGCAGCAATGCACGCAAATAAACTTGCAAAAATTATATCCATCATCGGAATTATTTTATATAGCTATATGTAACTAACATTTAATTTTTATGCTGCGTGTCTGGTGTTAGCTTGCCCTCTGCCACATGCCCGAGAGGCGACCGCCAGTGCACCGTTTACATGAAATGAGAGTGAGACCGAAGTGAATCACTTATTAAGCAAAAAACAATCGCGTCGGTTTGATCATTATGCGAACGTGAGGAGAACCTACACAGAACGACTATCTATTTCAAATAATTATTATTAGCAGTGAACTTAAATCCTCTTGGCAAAACCCCTTTTTCCTTTCCATCGGCCCTGTATTATACGCACATACCACACATCCCACCAACCCAACATGGCCGACTGCGCATTCGTAATGGCCTCACAACATTCGCCTTGCTACACCGTTCCGTTTCTTCTCTTGCTTAAACCACGGTATTTTAGATATGGGACGAGATGCTAGGACTCGGGGAGGGTCAGAGAAGACTTGGAAGATAGGGTGGCGATAGGGTGATACCAGGGTGGTAAATGGGAAAGAGGGGAGGGGGTAAAAAGGGTAGGAGAGGTTGACGCAAGGGGATCGGACCGGAAGGATCGAAGACTCCGAGCGAGGGTATAGCGGATAGGAGAGCGGGGGGGAGCAAGGGGGTGAGGGTTTGCTGGGTGAGGGTTTGCTGGGTGGGGGAGCGATGCATGATGGGATAGCAGGGTCAAACTGAGACAGGTTTGAAGGCTTCCGAGGTTGGGCAGGACATTCGGGGTGCTCGAGTGAAACGAAATGCTGCAGGAAAAGGACAGTTTACACTGGGTCAACGAAATGCGAATGCAAAAATAAAGAACGCATGCATCGAGACGTGCAGTTAACAAATGGAAGGAAATATATGAGAGACCACACAATATTGACGTGCTTTCGCGAGCGAGTCGGAAACTCTGGTTGGTACGATGCCTAAAAAACACTCGCGTGCATACTATCCCGACGCGGATATAATCGTTTGAACACACGGCGGCAGATGTGATCACCCGAGCATAATACGAAAATTAAGAGTCGATCTCTTTAGATTACTCCCACGCAGGGGCTCTTAAAGACCCGATGGAAGGACCGCCGAATGAATGGACATGACGCCTTGAGCAATTAAATCTATCAATTTCCTTTCTTAAGCTTCCTCCAAGTATTACCACCGATTAACAATCATCGCCCTCACAATAAAATCATTCCCAAAACACCGTCCGAAACACGATGCCGCAAAAGCCTTCCAGGCTTCTTGTCGACGCTAATATGCAATTACAGCTTATCTTTGAGATATCCATGCGATTCTCGATTTGACCGAAACCTTCCAATATAAAACAAATAACCACAGCAAACGTGCTTAAAAAAACCAAAGTGGGGAGAATAAAATCCGCTGTCCTCAAATTGACATAAAAGTGAATTACTTTCTTCTTCTTACTAACCATGGAGATAGCCTAAATGCGAGGATTTAGGTAACCCGAAGTCGAGAGAATTACTAAAGAGTATCATATTTTAATACCCGAAACATTTCAATGACAGGCGCAATTATTATGTTATCTGACCGTCAATCAAGTTCTCTTAATCGCAAACCAAAATTTAGCTGATATTAACTTAACATTCAATCATTTTATGTAGTTTTTACCCGCGATAAACTGGGTAGCCGAGTAAATAGAAATTTTTGTATTCAGCGATATAAAGTCACTTACAAATACAACCATGTTCCTTGGTAACGCTGGTGATTACTTTCACTCCAAATAATATGGAACGAGTGGAGAGCTCGTCGTCACGACATTTATGCAATAATTCTCTGGTCATCGTCCAATGCCATTCGAATTCATACAATGTCCTTTTCATGCGCATGACTTGCATTCTTTAGAATTACAGCAGTGAGGTTCCTTAAAATTTGATGCATTTCAGCCACTTTGATAAAAATTTCTTTGAGAATAATTTGAAATAATGGGGGCGCGACATGTGTCCGAGTACCGGGAAAGTAGTAGAACTAACTTCGCCATCTTCCTTGCTTTTCTTTCTCAGGCATGACTATCTAAAAAAAAACCGCACGAAGGAGAATCGTAAAATTTTACTCGCTCTCAAGTCTTAATTGCCCCTCGGAAAACAACGTAAGGACATTTTTAAATGGCCATTTTGGTGGGCGGCATTAACAGGACACATTTTTCTTCTTCTTCCGGAAAAATATATGGAAACTCACCGCTCCTTCAATACGCCATGGTTTTTATCGACGACCTCAGAGGGCAGCACAAGGCCGGCCAAGTTGGGGAATCGATGTCGAAATTAAGGTGTAAGTTGGGCAACCATTAAATAAATAAGACGTCACGCGGACTAGTTCAGCGTATTGCACGATCCTTGGTTCCTCCAAGCAGCGCCAAGCATTACCTATGATGGAATTCATTTCCACACGTTCGTTCCTTTGCTTTCAATGGCCGCTCCTTTCATTCTTTCAGTCCGGATGGCCTGAACGCATTTCCCTATGCCACGTTATAGGAAGAACGGTGGCGGAATGCCCGAAGGAACATCTGCTCTCGCGCTCAAACTACGCATCCGAATCTCAATTTAACTTTATTTAACGAAATGAGATGGTTTGCGCAGCAGAATTTACGAGGAGCAACTTAAAAAAAACATACGTCGACGAAAGGTGGACCACATTGATCAATTTCATATTCTGACTGTATGATTATATTCTGAAACTGAAAGAAGACAATTACCAAAAAAGGAATTAATTCTTGGTCTAGCCAATGATTACTACGTTCCTTATACAGAAGTTCCATTACTAATCTCATTATTCATCGAGTAATAAGTTTGATAACTGGTCTTACCTACGTTACGAATTAGCACTTAACAATTCGTTTTTGTTTTACCGCTTGTGTGGATCCCACTCCCGCCCATTTCAAGTCAAAATTAAAATAAATCGCCCTCGGGTCGTTTCACGCATTTTAAAGATCAAATCGAACGCTAATGACATTAATGGGCTCTCTTTATTTTTTTGTGGACTCGCTCAAAAAATTAGGAAAGTCACACACGCCAACCTAAAATCCAAAGGCATCCACAGCGGAAAGCATGATTCCTATCACGACGCCTACATCAAGACTCCCCAGGTAACGGTAGCTAAGTTCGCTAAATATGCAGACTGCGCAAACTTCCTTTTCATGGAAACGCCGACAAAATTCTTTCTACTTGACTTGGTGCTCACTTCAAAACACAACACCGCGTTACGGTTCGACTTACGCATAGGATTTCTTTCCACAAGATAATACGCGATCAACTGACGACACTGCCAATCCACCTCGCGCTAAATATAACCCTCTCGTAAACAAATTTCGTCACATCACTCGCCATTGACGTCGCCGAACCAATGGCGCGTCGAAGGGTAAATAGAATTCCTACAGGTGAAGCCTCCACCGATTCTAAAGCACCTTAGTTAGAAATGAACTTGGCTGGTTTTTGTTCCTGTATACTCCGGCGGCTTATTAGGTGGGTGCACTTATTGTCACCGTTACCCGCACAATTTAGGTGCAATAAAGAACCAACCAAAATAAAATTTCAGCAATCATATACAGGTAGGTTGCCTGCATAAGGTTGGTTTGACATACAAGGTTAAGAGTTTACCTCCAACCATTTCCTACGGAATGTGAGAAGCCATAGGGAATGATGTTTACACACTGAAGACATATAGGACAAATTTCTTTTTTACTCTACAGGCCTCTACGATACTTCAACCCCGTAAAAGCGCACCATAGGAGGCAACTCTAAATAACTCGTCGCGCCGCACCCTCGTTGCCATGACGTAACGAATAATGCCGATTGTTGCTTATTCGAGAGAGAGAAATATCAATTACATCAACTCTGACCACCCTGAAGTTGCACTTAACAATTTAATGTTGTTTCACGTCCTTTTTTCGTGCCTAATATTCATCTTTAGATTGATAAATTTCCCCCATTTGAGATCATGCTCATCTCGGCATCAACGAGAGACACCGGCAGGGGAATAAACCGTCACCAATTCGATTTTGGTAAGGAAAAGGGACTTAAAAGTTGCCACCTTTTTTTCTCTCTCTCTCGTCGGTGGGCACGTGCGTTTTAAGTAGATCACCTGCTTCCGCCGATTATCAGCCGACGGGCCCTCCCAACCCTTCCCGCCGCCCTAAGGCACGTCTTCCCCGCAGCCCTCCCCCACACTCCTCTTCCACGCCGGGACTCTCCCCCAACGACTTCCGTCCACCCCCCCCTCTTCCCAGCGCCGAACAAGAAGAACAGCCTTCTTCGGGCGCCCACCTTTTCGGTTCTTACAGAGCCCCAGAAGACCAACGGGGGGTGTATGCGGCAGGGGGGAGGGGGCTTCACTTCCGCGTCTTGCCGCACGCGGCTGGTTTGCGAGAGGCAAGGTGTGTGGAGGGCGAAAGGTGTTCGGAAGGCGAGCTGGGGAGGGAAGGGTGTGGCCCAGGGGCGCCTTAGGATCGCGCCACCTCCCGGCCGACTTCACGGGCAACCTTGTCCGATTGCATCTGCGGGGTATTATCCGAAAACTCGCCCCAGTTTCAATCGCCTTCAATTTCGAAACGGCACAACGAAATTCTCGCTGCTTGGCATCTACCACTTTCATCGCGCGAGATGTTTTCAACACGTGCACACCGTCGGCGTCCACGCATCCGCTCAACAAAGATGCGAGTTTCGTTTCATCTTATTGTACTCCTACAACAGTAAAAAGTCTCACGCTGTATTTTGTCATTTCTTAGACCCTTGCAAGCCACCACCAAGGCGTGTGGCAGGGGGTGACGGTACTTGAAAAAAATTGCGTACCTTTTTGGACTCACAAGAAATTAATACATATTTTCCCCTCACTATTTTCTCAATCTAATTCCATTATAGCAGTACTAAATGTTTCCCACTATCTTCCCCGATTTACCTTACTACTTCCATTCTCCCTTCTACCACAACCGTCAACAGCCAATATTTCCTCCATCCCATTCTCCCTCGAATATTCTCCAGGCCTATTTAACACACCTTCCTCTGCCACGTTCTTTTTGAGTTTATTTTCTCCCATCCATTTATTTCCACTCCTACACCGCCTCCTATCTCCGCTCGTCCACTTTCCTCACAGAATTGAATGCCCCACTTTTGTGCGTGGAGGTGGTCCAAAATACACACTTACTGACATGAAATAAAATACAACGCGTGATGGTGAAAAATTTAGGGCAACGAGCATTTTCGATATTTGTAAAAACAAAAAAACACCGGGCTTTCAACGTAAATAAGTCTAAGAATCATAGCATTATTTAATATAAACCACAACTATGGTAGAACTCAGCTCATATTAATCCCTATACGACGTTCGGCATTCACACATTATAGGGTACTAAGGAGGGTCATTTCGTTTCCTTCTCTGCCGCCTGTCGATTCCCAAGATGATCTGCTACCCGGAAAAAACGGTCTGGATAGGGGGATAGGCTATAGGATGGTGTGAGCCGAACCCATACTCTCCGCGCAGTAGCTCGACGTTCTATCCACTGGACTACCACGCCTCCCTCTCAAATATACGTATCATTATATATATATATATATATATATATATATATATATATATATATATATATATATATATATATATATATATATATATATATATATATATATATATATATATATATATGTGTGTGTGTGTCTAAACATCGTGCGTATCTAAATATATCTCTACTTCGTCTCGAGTCTTATCCGTTGTATTTGTAAACAAGACAAACTGTATTTATTTGCCGTTGCGAGGTTGGATCCTTTTTGGAAGAGAGGAATAACTTCGACTATAAAGTCAAACTCTGAAACGTTTTATTCAATGGGCTATCTTCAAAACCTTGCCACCATTTCCTTATTTAGGGTCTCCATCCTCCCTAAGAACGGGCACGTAAATGATGCAGCTGCGACAAATTTTGTGGGAAGCGACTGGGCTGAGAGAGCGCGAGAGACCCTGCTCTTTCGAAAGTAGATCCACATTCAACAGCAATGAACAACTCGATCCAAGACTTTTTCACATTTAGTTCACACTGGGCTTTTTAAAACAAAAAAGGAATTGTTTTCTCGAAACAGATTGCGAGTTTCATTTCGCGCCTATGACTCAGCTCAACAGCAAAGCGTTCACCTGCCATTCCAAAGGCAACTGCCATCTTGCACTCACTAGAATACGTTGACATTCAAATCTTGGAAATGGATGGAAAATACCAAACGTTATGGTAATGGGTGTAGATTCACGTAAATGGAAATTCAGCGGAGACCCTGGCATCGGCCAAAAATTATCAATTGAAAAGCGTTTAGGAAGCATAAAATGTCACGTTCTTTGACCTATTTGACGTGAATCTATTGGTTGATGGATGTTGTGACTATATATTCCCCATGTAAAGGGATCGCATCACTCAATGCGTCAAAATAAGGCTGTTTTGTGAACATATGATGGTCACCGACTGCAAAATATAGCAACCATTGCGACGTCAAAAGAGTAAATTTAAATATTTTGTCCTTTCTTCCATTTCGAATTCACTTAACTCCTGTCACCGACAACAGGCATCTGCTATCAATACGGGATGGCGGACGGTGGCGGCGATTTCATGTAAATTGAAGCCGAGCTGCATTGAACAAGATAATGAGAAAAGCTCCTTGATCCGTTGGATATCTTCAGGAGCGAAAGAAAAGCGTCGCGTCATTATCCGAAATCCACGGTTGGGCACAAGGGAATCGGGGAGATTTACACGCACGACTTAAACCACGAGATAAAAAAAACGAATCGTATGGAATTAACGCTGCGACAGATTAACTAATTTTGCTCTCATATTCATTGGTGAGACCAGAAGGAAAAGAAGCTACGGGCAACATGGAGAGACACTGCCACACAGTTAGAGTTAATGAATCAATTTTCTCCACACACATTTCGGGATCACGGCAGTTGAAAATTTTCCGAGCGACAATAACTATTAACTCAAAATAAAACATTACGTACCATAACTAAACGCCCTTGTTAAAGCTTTCAAGGTAAGATGCATTGTAGTTGACGATGTAAACATTGTATTTCCACGAATTTATTCGTAATTCACACGATGAAAAGTATGCAGCAACATCCCAATAATTAGACTGATTATGTTAAATAATATTTCCTTAATCCGTTAAACGTACGGGTTAAGGAAATATTGTTTATTATAAAGTCTAAATACATGACGTAAGAAGCTCCATTTGTCCTTTCCATCCCAAACATAGACAAGATAAACTCTATCAAGTCAAAAATAGAAATCGAGGGAGGTTAATTGGGCAAATAAAATAATGCCCCGCCAACTCCACCCATGGCACAATGACAAGGAACACACCGAAACATCTACGCGGAACCCCTCTAAGATGTTTTCTATTTCCTGGGTAGCATGTCAGCCCAGTGGGTCCAGCATTCGACCATTGACAGGAATCTTGGGTTCAAAATCCGGGTGAATCGGCCCACCTTCAGCTTGACCAAAGCAGAGTGATTTCACGATATCTTTACAGAAATTCCTCACCCACCAAAACCAAGGTTTTAATTGATTACAATCGTTTGAACTTTGATACGGCGTGTGGTTTTGTTGCGCGAGGAAACTGGGTCGCTGTTGATGCAAGATGATAGACGTAGATTGTACGGAGGCTTTCGAGATGTGGGTGCGGAGGATGGAAAAAATAAAATGGGCGGAAAGGAAAACAAACGGGGAAGTATCAGACGTGGTGAGATGGAGAGCGGGTTTTTTGGGATAAGTCCAAAGGAGGCAAGAAAAGTTGATTCAGAGTATTTTGATGGGCGACGGAATGTTCAAGACTGTGATAGGGGGGAGAACGTGGGTCAGGCGAGGTGGAGGGGAGGAGAGAAAGAATGACGGAAGGTGGAAAGTATGCGGAATTGAATAAGGGTTTATTGTAGGACCCAATGAGTCAAATTGAATCTTGTTATGCGGGATTGAGAAGCGGCGGCTATCTTTGTGTCCATCAGACCTACCTCAAATGGTTGACTACCAAATAATAACAGTGGTTTGGTTTCGTATCCACGACGATCGAGGTGCATCGCAAGGCGAGCCAGACGCATCTCCAAGAAAATATCTTACTTCCCTCTTGAACTCTGGAAGGCGAACAATCGCCCAACACCAAACTTCGCGTGACGCGTCGCGGTGACGCGCCGCATTCCCCGCGTCGTCACGGCGCTGCACACCGCGAACGCCCCGGCACGAGTTACGGCACGTCGGACGGCAGCCGACGAGAGACGCCCCCGCCCCGACGCCCTCCTCGTCCCACCCGCCTATCGAAGGAGCGAGGGGGGTGGGGGGAGGGAGTAAAGGAACGACGCGATGGAGCAGGGGCATGAAAATAAAAAAGGACGACTGCGCAGCGAGATTCTGTTGCATCCTTGAACGAATGAGGGGGAAGCAGACGTAAAAGGATCAAGGGGAAACGAGGGAAATGCGCGCACCGTAATACTGGAGCAAACGGAATGCTTTCCGCCGCCTTGTCCCAGGCTCCCCATCTTGATCATTCCCGACTCGAGAACAGATTTACAAAATCCTCGGTCTTGCTTTCCTTCAAGGGGACGAAAACCCCCCTCTGGTACCCAACTCTGGAGTCCCTTTCAAGAGCGCGACCATTGTGTCGTTATGTATGAAAGGCGTCCAGCTGCGAACCCTGTCACACAATATTTACAGCGTGGCTTCATGTCTCAACAAACAATTCTTTGTCATGCTATCAAAATGACGTTTCCATTTTCGTCCTAAAACCTTTGGATCGAATTGAACAACTCACATTTTAGAATCAACCTTGGCTTAATATAACGCTGTGACCACATCGGATTTTTGCGCTTCAATCAAAACGTTTTGAAGTTGCGCATGAATCATCATATCGCAAGCAACTTACTAGCGCCGTCCGATTATTTCTCATTGTATGCTAATTACATAATACTACTACTACCACCTCGACAATTCTTCATCGGATTTCTCCGAAGCTATACTGATATTCATCTAATTGAAAAAAAACTCTATCCTTCCCTTACTCCTCCCTCGCGGACACAACACGCCTCGGCATGGGTGACCACGGTAATAAACCCGAAAGGTTGTTAGATATGTGAGGATGAAGCTCGCAAAATACTAAGACCTTATTAAACGGAGTGTGAAATTCACAAATCAAGATAGGTGGGTGGGTCGGTTCACGTGCTGCCTATAGCTTTCCAGGAAGATCCGACAGCCGAAATATTCACTCGGCATGGGTGAACCTGAAGGTACCCAAAGGCGTAACGGGGAATCTAACGCTGGCCCTCCGGTACGTAGCCCGGCGCTCTACGCACTGGACAACCAAGCCTAAGACCGATAAAACAAATGTTAAATTGTTTCCGTCTTCTATGAATAATTCTATTTTGTCATTATATTGCAAGATGATATTTCGAGATATTTTATGCGACTCCTAGCGACTAGGCTACATCAATTTATCACATCTCTGCTTTCGAGGTATTCCGACAGAATTCTCGGTTTCTAGAACATCCTTAACGATACTTGCTTAGAATAACCAGGTATTCCGAACTTCAGCGCCTGGATAAACCACTTTAATATAGCTAGTTAGCTGCCCAGGAACGAGGCCTGTTTTCACATTATTTGGTCCGGTAGAGGGTAATATTATGACCATCCGAAGAGGATAGGGACACCGTCAGCAGACCTGAACATACGCACATTGGTATCCGATGTGACAATAGGCTTCCGGTACACAAAACGAAAAGGCAAACAATGTGCCCAACGAAAATAAAAAAGAAAACGGGCGCGGGCATCAATGCTGCGACGAGTGTTTTCGTGCGGGCGCATTAACGCATCATGAAGGTGTGACGCGGTTAATCCCTTCACGGGTCGCGAGATTGATGTATCGCGCACCGGTGCGACGCAGTTAAAACCCCGACAAGCGAAGCATCTTGATCCAACAAGTTTTCGCGCGACATCGGAATGTGTAACCGAACCAGACTTGCGATCTCGTCGTTCGTTCCGGCTCACCACAACGGCACATTTTTTCTAATCAATGGATTTCTCTGTGCTTCAGAAACAAACATGTCCTCTCGAGTGCAAAAAAATGCATCATCGACAGAATAGAATGCGTTTTACGCATAAAGCGTTCACTATCGGTTAATTTTTCAAACGGAGAAAACCAATACGTACAGTGAAGTAATCCGTATAGAAATGAAAAGTGTAACACATCATTTAAAAAAAATGACAGCTCGTGACCGTATGAAGAAGGGGCACGATTCGTGTTGACCGATAAAAAACTGAACATGCTGGATTGAAACATTTGGGATATTCCTGCGCAACTTTATTTGACAACTCTGAAGAAATAGTCAAATGCCGTCGATTCCGAAGTGCTGACGTTTACCGAAAAGCAGCCACCCAATGGGGGCTAACTTTTGAATGTCAAAGCTAATTTGCAATGAATTATTCGTCACAAACTATATTATTATTATTACACACTATTATATTCCCTGAAACGTACACCATAATATATACTCTGAAATTTTGAAGAAGAATTAATGTAGAAAAAAAATTCACTGTCATTAGGCGGGAGAAAAATATATTATCTTTTAAACTCTCTTTCACTTTAGATACATGGGCAGTAAATCGTATTGGAATTTTCACATTAATTTTTTTAACAATGCGTACTTAATACGCACAAAAATACCTTGTCCAGTTGTTCATTAACTGTTTATCACATTTTCACTGATATCGCTCTAGTGCATAGCAAATTTGCGTACAACATTACAAAAGAGGCATGAAATTGATATTATACAAGAATCTAAAACTAATATTGACCGATTTTATAAAACTAATTACCACATACTGCACCTACTAGTATACTTATTTAGGAATGCACGCGACGACTGAGTGATAAATATCGAAACGATAACTGATATTTTTCTCAAAATAAATGGTTATTTCCGATTCATTTACGGTGTTCAAGGTCCCTCCTGTCAACGCGCACGAAAGAGGTTGGGACCCTGAATATTTCGACATCGCCGACTCACGAAGAACCTTGAGCTCGTCAACTACCATCATTCCGTCACCATTAACATAGGCAGTCTACCGATCAGAATTAGACTTGTTGGTTTCTAAGAAATCGAGGACTTCCTCCATCAGAACTATTGTGCCCTACCTTATTTTTTCCTTTAGATTTCTAATACTTTCTTTCTACGACCCTTTCTGGGGTCAGAAAATCCACTTCTCTTCCTCCATTCTCCCCGCTCAAGTAATATTCCCCAGTTTAATATCCCACTACCTCTCAATATCTCACAAAGCTACCGTTCCTGCTTTATTCGAATTTATCCCAGGAAATTCCTCCCTTCCTCTTTGTGCTTCGTCTTACTCACTAGCCAACTTATTTTATCCACTCTTCGCCACAGATAGATCTCAAAAGATCCATACCCTGCCCTCAACCTCTTGCATCAAAAGATCAGCTTTCAGAACCGTACAATTCGTAGCTTCTCTTCGTGCTCCTTCACGAATTCACATCGATTCCCTCTTCCTTGCGGATGTGCATCACCTACAGACGTTCTCTCTTCACTCATCATGCGTTTAACTATCGTTTACCCACCCACTACATTAAAAATTATTTTCCCCAATTCTTCTCCACAAATCACACAAATCTCAAGTGCCTCTATGCCCACCCTCTTGAATATAAAAATACGTCAAGAAGAATACAACGCATCATCCTCGAGTACAGCACCATCTTTTTCTTTACGTCTTCATACATGTGTAGCGTGCTTGTCATTGATTCCTTCCTCTCCCCTCCACCACATCCAAACACTTTTCATTCATTTTTTCTTCCATCCCGCCACCACCTCACCGAAGAAAAGAGCAACCGAGGAGATGGCGGAGGTTGCATTCCTTCCGCCCTGAGGGGAAAGCGCACGTATGGACGCCAGGAGGGAGTCTGAAAGGCGACCGGCCGTCCATCTGCCCGGCCGGCCGGCAGCGACGGGAACGCGCGTGGATATCGCCTCCCCCGGAACAGTGCCGGCCGGCTCGGACGCGATGAAAATCTCTCCCCCTGCCCCCAAGCGCACGCACGGGTGAGAGAAGACCGGGGACGCCTGCGCCCCGCCCCGCTCTCCCAACTCTCTCTCTCTGCCGCCCCAAAGGGTTCGCGTTCCAAATCTTTCAGCGGATATCGATTGACGATCCTCGCGCGCGCGTGTCTCCCTCTCTCTATCCAGTGAGGGTTTAGAGGAGCAACCATTGAACGAGCGGCGAGGGCGAAGCATTCCGCTCAAGAGACATTCTCCGCTCTCCCCTGCCGATCCCTTCGCCATCGCGCGTAAGCGCACGCCCGTGAAACGCGCCGACGAACATCCCCGACCGATCCACTTCCACCGCGGAACATATCGGGGGCAAGGAACGCGGCGAGGGGGCGCAATCATATTTTTTCCCAGCCAACTGCGCGCGCGTCCCCAAATTAAAGGGGGGGCGCGGCAATGGTGCAAAAAACATCGTTTACGCCGAGATTCGATCGTGAAAACAAACATGTTTTTTATTCCTGACACCGGCAAAAGGCGAAGGGGGACCTGGAAAAGTAGCCGGGAGAAAATGAACAACCCTTTCAAGCACCTTCAATTACGTTTTCGCATTAAAAAAAAACAGCTTTACCACACGCACCGCGCAAATGAAGAAACTTGGGAAAATGGATCGACTCAGATATATCTCTACTTCCGCGGAGGAACGCGCTTCAGAATTAACCAAACACACAAAGGGTATAATCCGGAAAATATACAGCCCACTTCCCCTTCTGGGGAAGAGTGCTTAACGATGTCCCGGTTGGGGGGAGCGAAATAACCCCATGCCCCGGGAGATGATGTCCCCCATGTTAATGCATTAGTTCATGTAGTTATCTCAGTTCTCTCACGGCAGCCCCCCTCCCCCTCAATCTATTCCACAGACATCCGATTAGCGGAGGGGCGACCTCTTGGCCGCACGAACACGATGTTATCAAAAATTAAAAAAGCTGTTATTGAATGCTCTTATTCGACGAAAATATGCGTGTTTCATTGGAACAGTCGTCCGCGGGGCGACTTTTTCAACCACTTTCTTGTAATTTCGAGCATCTGTGCCAAGATCGGCGTCCCTTTCGAGATTCGCTCCCTAACACGGCACGAACGCGAAAATATAATAATGACCGTTCATCCAACCACGAGGAGTCTCGTAAAAGCGGAACAGATCTCTCTTCAGGATCGTCACGCGAGGACCCTTTTATCCTCGCATCTTATCATCTGAAGAGCGAATATTTCTCACGACGGTTTTCTTTTTAATGATCCTGTCATCGAAAATTTGACCAACTAATTCAAGACGCATGGTACCGTTCTTTAATAGGGGAAAAACCCGGATAAAATAACATTTTTTTCGAGGGATGTCCAACGAGATTGAAAAACACGAGAATGAAGTTCGGATATTCCAATTTCAACAAAGAGGACACGGAGGGAAAGTTCTGAGTCCCGAATTTTGATCCCTAAGTACGTCCCAACACTGCTATAAGCAACTCCAGTGACTAATAATTAAGCGGAGGCGTAAAGTACAGAGAGCCGTTTTATGAATAATTAATTGCAATGTAAAACACCTTTTTAACTTCCACAATGTTATATTCTATGTGCACACAGACTAGAGTTTTACTTCGAAACAATTTCGATCTGATTCGTCGGGCCTGACGGGAAATAATTTACTGTCATCGGCTGTTAATTGCAAAATACATTAAATACACGCACCCAATCATTTCCAAAATTCTAAAAAAATGAAAACTTTCCAATTCATGATGCTACAGTTATTGGCCAGACGGCCGATTATACCCTGGATAGATGTTACCCTGACGACGAGGCATAACCACCATTCCCCTTGACTGATAAATGTTTCAAATTGATGTCAACTCTTTATGCTTTGCGGGACCAGATTGGGCCTGAGAGATATAAATCCACATTGCGTCCTATTTCACGTCAAGTTCCTCGCCGAGCACCGGTGGACGCGTTAAAAGAATTGAAACTGGTGAAAAAGTCCATCGCCTGATTGAGAAATAACATCGGCAATCAATAACTCCACATTGTGAGGGCAGAGATTCCGGGCGTTGGATTATGACATTTGCTGTGAACGTGACTTTGACCAAAATGACCAGCAGGAGAATTACAGCAGGAGGTTACCACCAGGAAAATTGCCTAATTGCAACGAGATTAATATAATAATAATAATATTCGAGCAATTAATGCAAAAACGCCGCCCCCCGGAGGCCAGTACCCCAGCATACTTCCAACAGTTGGCGTCACGAAGGGCTACCAAGAGAACTTGGGCCACTCTTTTGCGACCCCATAGGAAGGGCTCCCCTCCCGAACCCACCACTCAAATCCACTCCGCTAACGTGACATTTGATTCCTCCTTCCGATTCCCATCCAGTGGCCTGTTAAATAGTTGTTTAAATCATCTTTCATTTCGACGCCGCCTCACCATCACCATTTTGCGCTGCTTCGGAGGTTTAAAAAAAAAAAAAAACAAGAAGGCCTCTTTTAGTGAGATTAAGTCCCAGCAGTCATGCAATTTACCATAAAGAAATTCTCTCGGCATTTTCTTGGCCAAGAAATAGGTTCACGTTGGTGAAATAGACGGTTGATTAGCATCACCAAACCGGTCGCGCATTGGCAAATAACACGGTTATCAAAAACACGGTTGACAAGGGAAATCTGTACTGAAACATGGAGACATCTATGACGGTAGTGACGTAATTGAAGAGGAATATGCTGGAGCAATGGCACATGCCCTGGGCTCAGGGCGGGGTGCGCCGCTTCTATTTACTTCCCGAAGCATCACAATAAAAATAAACGAAACATTTCCTGTGGGTACTTACGATGATTGAGGAGTTGGCGCCACCACCCGCTCTGCAAAGAGAGAGAAAAATATTTTTTTCAGATTATTGGTTCAAAGAAGGAAAAAACATCAATAAATCAATGAATATGCAGTGCATTGATATGAGACACGCATTGACTGAGTGGGCAACAATAAGAGAAATGACAAAGAGAAAAAATTAAAACCAAGGTTCACATTTCATGAGAACATGAATGCCAATGAAGAAGTCCTTCCATTTCGTCATAGCCGCTACATTTTCATACATTAAACCATAATTACAACTAATTGCTCCACAGCAAAACAAGTTCCTCGAGTGAATAAATAAACAAGTGGGGAACACTAAGCGAGTGATCCGCAAAAAAATCAAATCATTTGCCATGGAAACGGGTATGTATTCGTACATGCATGGCAAATCTCGAGTGTTTCGCCACAATCAAGGTTAAACCACCTTTCGCAACAACGAATCCATCTTTGCTGGCATGAACTCAAGCATCTCACTGAATGCGATCGACTCTTTTATGACTCGCAGGGTTACATTTATTATCCACGGAAGCAAGTAATCCAATTCCTTCCCAGGTACAGATATCTCGATAAGATTGGAACATAAAAGTGAATGGAATTAATTTAGGCGTAAAATAACACGTAGAGTCGGAATCTTTCGCCAGCATCTAAACTTATAATGCACGGATTTATCTCGTGTGAATTTTTCATGACGACATAAACGATTTTAATCCATGTTATAAAGAGATCGCGCCGGAATCGACTACATGGGGCAAAGTGACCGGCATCAGCCGGGGCCTGCCTTTCATTTCGCTGCTTAAACACTTAGCGGCCGCTTTGTGGAGTGGTGACAAGAGGCGGATGCCGACCCCGGGAACGTCTAGCGAAGCCATAAGGCACCAGAGACGCCCTTCGATTGGTTCCAACGAGCGAAAGAAAAAAATTCAAAACCAATAGCGACCACTCTTGTTGTCTCTTTTCCCCTCGGCGGGCCTCCACATGCTCCGCACGCTACCCCGCAGGTACCGTACCGTGAAGTCCAAACGGCTGCTTTGCTATTGAATAAAAGATGGTGAGCGGCGGAGGACTGCTTAACTTCTGTTGACTCCCGGGATATATACAGTCTCCCTCCCTCATTTTGTGTCGGGGTTGTGCAATATACACGTCTACTAGACTCGACCCAGAGCAGAGGCCAAGTTTCCTCAACACGCAAAGCAATAAAAGGCGCACAAAGGCGACAACCAACACCTATTCCGGCCATCCAATCAAGCTCTCCCGATTTTCATGACGCGCGAGGTCAATCGAAGCTGTCGTGCTTCGGCAGCTTCGATTGACCCCGCTCCCCCCGGGAAAACTAAAGAGAAACTGCACCGTCGAGCCACATATCGTTCGACCATAGCCGTAAATAAAACACCCAGAAAATTAGGTGGCCCATTAATCAATCGCGCTTCTTGGGGATTGCGGAGAATTTTTTTGTCTTGAGATGGCTTAAGCATTATTTTTTAAGGAAGTGAATACTGGGCATCAGCACAATACAAAATGGTAAGCGTCTATATATGCACATGGAGAGAATTTTGAGAAGGATTCCTTGTGATAGGACGCTTAGAAATTCCCATTTTGGAGAGCATACGAGCCAAGAAAGTTTCCCATGCAAAAAATAACGAGGCATCATATCTCTGCCTCGTTGTTTGCGGCTCGATATTACACTTCCGTTTGTGATGTTTTCAGTCTCCTGGGGAAATTTTCTTGGGTTGCCATAGGTGTTCATATTACCTAGGAATCATATAGTCGAGTCATGAACAACACTAAAATATATTTCTTCAATACTTTCAGTAAACACGAATAGATTAATTGATATTACGTTTACAAGAAATAAAGAAGACCGAAACGCGTATTCTATTTGAAATTGATGTGTGCTTAAGACCGGATTCAACGAAATCCTCCCGATTCATAAGCACTTTAACAAAATTAAAAATCATTACTTTATTAAGATTGCTGATTAGTAATAATAACGTCACCTATTCTCACTTATTGTTGACTATAAACATATTTTTAGAAGAGTCGAGCTAATCGGTAAGGTAACGGCAGTTATAAAAGCAGGCACTCAGGTAAAAACAGCAAATTTCCAATTAACTGATCACTGTCAAATCACGCTGGTGAAGCAATGGTCAAATCAGGAAATCACTGTCGATCAAGCACTGATTTTTGTTGGTGAAATCTCAGGCCGAGTCTGATGAATGCGGCCCTCGGGAATTTTACCGTAATCGGTCCACTGCAGCCAACGAACTGTGAGTTTCGCCCTGCCCTACGCTCATTCTTATACTAAAACAAAGACGGAAAACAGATCCCATTTGATCTAGGAGTAAAGAAACAGATTCCTGGAAGTTGCCTCGATCCAACAGACAAAAGTGTACAGTTTCACGCAGGGTAGGGAAAAAAAGAACCCCCCACCCCCCGACTTCTTATTGACATTCCGTCGGTGCACCAACCTTCTCTCAGTCATCCCCCCCCCCGAACCCTCCGCCGCCGAAAACGGACGGTTACGGAGTTACGGCGAACAAATGAAATTCTCCCCTCCCCGCCCGGGCACGCACACCGCCGAATGCAACATGGATCCCATCGCTACCCATTCTGCGCGAACTTGAAACGACGGAATGGAATGAGGGGGGGGGGGTTGTTGATGGAGAAGGGAAAAAATCGTGCAGGGCCCCAGGGCCCATAATTGTGGGGAGAAAAAAGGAAAAAGATCTCCCTCCCCATCGAGCGGGGGCGGCGAAGGCATGTTCCACCGGCATCGCAGGGCGGGGGTGGATGATGGAAACGGGGTGTGAGAGGTTGTGTGGAGAGAAACGGCAAATAGGGGGGAGGTTTGGAACCCGGGGTTTCGGTGGAGTGAGTGCATCGCCCGTGAAGAGCTGTGCTGCGTTGGAATTACAAAGTGGGGAGGAGAGAGCAGAGGTCGGAGGGAGAGAGACAGAGGAAAAGAATACATTTCCACCCAAAACGGAGAGAGGCAGTCAGTCGTACGTTAAAAAACATTAAATAACAAAAAAGAAACCCTTCACACACACACACACACACGTGCGCGCGCGAAAGGAACACCACAACGCCAACGGTCATCGGTGAAACACACGACATTAAAATAGGAAGTGGAAAAAAACAAAAACGCAACGAGGAGGGAAGAGGGTGGAGACATTTCTGCGCCGGAAACGCCCCGCGGTGATATCGCGGATAGAACGTATGCGGTGAGATCTCCGACGGGTGAAAGACTTCTGGCAGAAAGGGATGGACGACAAAAACTAATAGTAATGATATATAAAAAAGGGGGGCCAAGGTGACGAAGGAGATGTATCATGAAACACGCCACCCTCCTCACCGACGTAGGGCGCACATTAGCGAGTGCCGCAGGAAGGAACATTGAAGCGCCCCATGTTAATTTCGCGACGAGCCGAAACGACGCATCAAAAATGGCGCAAATTTGTTGGCAAAATGGCGCATCCCCCGCGCTCCGTGCAAAGCCTCATCGTTATGGCGTCGAGTGCAGGATAAACAGCTCCGATGGCCGCCTGACTCCCCTTTGGTCGTCCCCGAAGGAGATTCCTCGCGCTGAACTCGGGAGGGAATTCGTTGCGACACACCCGGCGGCCGTAAATGGAGCTAATCTGAATTTAAGGCGAAGAAAAGACAAAGAGGGCATGTGGCAATCGTCTCCGGCGCCTCGTCCACGCCAACCATTCGAGGGGATACTCAAATGCACCATAAACTTGGGCGCAACAGTTTACAACAGCGTAATAACTGGGAACACGCTCTCCAACCTAATAATGCTCACCCCGGAACGTCTACTCCCAATGTCACACCAACGGCACGATATGACTTATGCATCGGAAGAGCCTTAATGCTTACCGGCTCCTTCAAACGTGAAGTCTCTAACAGCAGGAATATGTTTTCCACAAAACAGCAGAATGGAACTAAGAACAGAGAGGAACACCTGAGATCTGTCGCGCTGCTCTTAAAAGCTGAACGTCAATTCAGGCAGGCACTGGTTACCTATCGTACCACTTAACGAAAATGATCACTATTATTCGCAGAAATTCGCTTGCTGGAAATCCTACGCAGCTATGCCTACATATCCTAAATAATTTCGTTATTTGCTACGGAAACGATGCTTTACGGTTTTGAATCTGCGCAAACCGTAAAGAATTTTGCTTTACGGTTTGATCAGTTGTACCACAAAAACCAAAATCGAAATTCATCAGCTAATTTATTTTTCAAGGCCTGTCAGCCCAGTGGATACACCGCCGGGCTGCTGACCGTGGGGCCCGGGTACGATTCCAGGCGACACCTCTTGGGCACTATCAGCTTCACTTGCCGGGTACCATATCTTACTGGAAAACTATGGATGGCACCGGGAAAGGAAGTATGCTCTCCGACCCTGATGTGTGAATATAAATTTCCAGCGCAATTTCCCAAATGACCAATAACCAAAATAATAATAACCATTATTCTCCACGAGCCGAATTATTCTTTCCAAAAGATGTCTGTAGGGTCATTTACAAAAACACTCCTCGGCCAGGGTATTGAGTCAACGTAACTCGGGACAGACAGGTGAATAGGAACCTTAAAACAACAAACAAAGAGTTTCAGAATGCACGTTTCACAAACACACCCCCTCCATTTCAGGGGCAATTATAAAGATTACTCCTAAATATTATCACGCGGTTGGTCGAAACGCGACAACCAATGGAAGTCGTAGCGTACAAAGGATGTGCCACTGGATCAAACGGGCATTATTAGCTTCCGGTATGGCACGATTACATTTCCCACGCTACAGGTTAACGGTACGTTTTGGGTCCGCTGACCTTGTAAAAGTTTTCCCGACGGTCGCGTCGACACAGCGTTTACCTAGGCTTTGCACATACGAACGAGCAATACGGAGTCCCGTCAAATCCCGTACGGGAGCATGCCTCCGGTTTAAGTTTAAATATGCGTGGATTAAAAAAAGAAGGATGTCCCCGCGGACTCAAGCACGGGAGGAACGGGTTTGGAACGCACTTCGCAGTCCTCGACCCGGCCGGCCGATTTGACGCCACTTCCCGCAGTTCTGCCACACTTTCGGGCACGCGAGTGAGAGAGAGATATGAGAGAGAAAGCCTGGCCGCACTTTTACAACGGCTCTAATAATAGGCTGGTTAGCTACGGAAAGCACCGGTGCACAATGCAATGCACAAAACACTACCCCCGAATCACTGGACTACAAAAGGGGACAGAGAGTCGAGAGAGGACTGGACGAAGCAGTGCGGCCCCCTTTTTTTACACCCTCCCTCCTCCTCCCGGGAACCATTGCACCGAGTCGCGGAAACGGGGATCAAAAGGACCTTCGCGTGGAGTGAAATGCAAATAGGCTACCGCTTATCCAATCCTACCCCCTCCTCCCCTTCAACCCCCTTTGAAGGCTGGCCACGGCACCCGCTCAGAGGACGGGGAGGGGGTGGGGCATAAAAAAAACAAACAAGCCCACGCGGGAATCGCTTCCGCGGCGTACGATAAACAACGGGGTTCTCTTATAAACCCCTGAAACCACCCCCCTCACTCTGCCCTCCCCCTCCTCTTCCCTATGCCCCGCATGTTCTAAATGTCCTAACGCCATCTGAGGGAGGAGAGGGGGAGGGACTAACGAGGCGCGACGGTGCAGTGTTGGTACTCGGAACAAACCTCGTCAAAAGATTCGGCCAAAAGGGAAGCAAACTACGGAAACCACGGGGGGAGGTTATGGGGTGAGGGGGAAGGTAAAAAAAATTGAATCACGGGTACGCGATGGACGCGGCGGCGACTTCGGAATTGTTTGGTGGGAATGGGTGGACACACGTCGTAGTCTATCCGGTCACGATCCCCTCGGATTCTTTTTTGACACCAATAAATTTCCCGCCAATCATACTCGTCTTTTCGGGAACACTTCAATTAAAACAGCAACGGTAAAGATGAAAGGATCACCCGATTCCACAGAGAAATGTATGTGAAAAAATAAACGGGATTTCGGTTATAAAATTACCCTAATCGACTCTCGGGTCGTTTAAACAATTTTCTTCCTCTGCCGATTCACCAAGTCCCTGCTCAGACTCATGACGAAACCTTTTCACGAAGTGACGATCGATACGATTCTTTTTTCAATGCTCTACTCAATTTAAATCTCTAATAGCGTGCACCCAACAATGTATGTTGTTGTAGCATCGAAGTTTCTTCCGGTTATCTTAACGTGAATATCAAAGATCGTATCATATGAAATTAATAATCGACCAGGTCGAAGTGGAAATATTTGGGACTTAACTTGTGCTGTTAATGACTGAACAAAATACATCCGACATTTCTCAGTGCGACACGAGTTCAATTCACATTTTCACTACAAAAAGTTAATATGGTAATTAATTACATTGGTGGTATTTTTTTAGCACCAAGCGTTTCTGAACTGGCGGACGAAAAACAGGAAGGATGAGTTTACATAGAGGTTCATTGCGATATCCTAAGACCTGCTTTAAAGCCATTGTCGCTCTCTTTCATCCTAATAGGGGGGGCATACCTTTCTTCATAGACTTTTCCAATAGCATTTATTACTCTACGCAATGATTATATACTAGCGCGAATGGAAGTAGTTGTACGCGATTGATCACGTTTGCCAGGAACAAAAAGCTTAACACGCTGCACATCAAGGACTACGTATATTTAAAATGAAATACACGTACTTTTGAGCGCTCAGAATTTCTACGGTGGGACGAGGGCAATTCACTCTTTTACCCTTGAATGAGTCCATGGGGCTGTGAATCGCTGTGAGTCCCACTCATTAAATTTCCAAGTCAGAATCGAAAAATTATTTTCAGACTCCGCATCCGCGAGGAGAGAGATAGAGAGAACCGAAAGGTCTACTCTATTTCTTAATGAGCTTTTGCGGGAAGATTAAAATAATGAAAAAAACTAATTCGTACTGGAATCCACCACAGGCTTCCATCCAGCACAGGCTTAGGCTTGAGAAAGACTTTACGGCAAGATATCACTTCAAGAAATTAAGTGGGCCGTGTTAGAACCTCGTTTCACACTCTTCCTTTTCTTAAGAGCAATGACCTCTCTCTCTCTTTCTCCTTCCTAACCAACAAAGGATTTGATGGCGTTTGTTTCCGGTATTCAAGGGGTCAATATTGACAGAAAACATCGGGTTTCATGAGCTGCTGAACACAATAGGCACATTGGGTAGGGTCCCCCATACCACAAAGTTTCGACACGGATGGCCAAAATCCCGCCAAAATCGTGATTTTTTTTAAATAATGCCGTAGCAAATGATTAACGACTAAGGAAGTCAAGGCACATAATAAATAAAAAATAAAACCCCGCAAGAGTCTTTGAAAATTCGATTCAGTTAATAACAAACGCTTATAGATATACTTTTCCTGCGATTGTGGCTCAGCGCACCGACGCCGCCGGACAAACTCCCCGGGTAAAGTGACCCGACAAACGTTCCTCATTTGCTCGATTCTGACCCGCTGCACACCGCGTGCAAACTCAGGATTTAGAGGGAAATGAGGAAATTTATGAATGAATAATAATTCCGCCGGTCCAGCTTATTTATATAGTAATCAATGAGTGGCATGCAGAATTTAATGACACAACTCGTGTTGTTAGTACTAAGACAATGGCAAGCAAAATAAGGACACGTTTTTAAACCTTTCAACAGCCTTAATATCTGCACATGTTTCTAGTGGTTGTCTAAATCCCTTAAGACTTCACTGCGCAAACAATTATTTAGGAATTAATTAAATGCAATTGATTTAATAAGCAATAGATTTAACAGGCAATAGATTAAAAATACAATGGGCATGTGAATATATTAAATTATAAATACCATTCCTAAGGGGGATAATTTACTCAAATGCTGAAATACGCGCATGTTGACTATGGCTTTCACTACCACTACGACGCGCCCATACGTAATAAAATCAATTTTCTTTGTCTAAGCTTTCAAATTAAGTTCCATTTATGTACCATGAGGGATTGATATACTACTTATCGCTTTGCCTTATACGTCCTACACTTCGGTACTCACATTCCTTTAGACGAAATTAAAAAAAACAATAATGGGATAAAAATAGTTTTCGCCGGATGATTGCGACGGGAAGTTGAAATTTCATTTTTTCTAATTCTGACGTCCCGGAACGAAAAAAAAATACGTAGCAAGCACTATTCTTTCCTCCACTCTCACAACCACCACGGCCGTGTTATGTGGACCACAATACTCTCGTACGGCTCAAATCCGCAAGCCTGCCATCCGCGCGGGAGAAAATGCCACAGAGTTCCCCGAATAGCCTGCCAAGATAAGGCGCAGCACCCAACCAATTCTGCCGTACCATACACACCGCCATATTTCGAGAACATAAGTATTGTATCGCGTTAACGCAAGTATCGTGAATGAGGATGTGAATTAGGAAGGATGTAAGAAGCAGTTCACTTATCCTCGTCCCCATTTCTGTCGCTTTGGCGCGCGCGCCGCTCCGTGCAAAATAACACGTCCCTACGCCCCCCCCCCTCCGCCCCCAACCCATCCTCCCGACGCCGTAATGTACGAGATCTCGCGAGCTTAGGTGATTTGTCGCGTGGTGGAGTTGCAATGCGATCGATTTTTAAAGGAAGAGTGGAGAGCACTCACTCCCGCACGCGACACATCCATTTAATTAGAAGTACTGCGAAAACACCGGGATCGAATAAATCACGAGATGACATTGTTGAAAATTTTGAAAAAGCTTTTGTTGATAAAAGAGCATTGTTAATAAAAACTTTCATTAACATTCCATTCGCGAACAAATGTTAATTTTGTTAATGCATCTCTCAGTGTTTTTTTAGCCACAGTACGAAATTAAATACGACAAATTAATAATTTACTCACACTGACTAATTAACGTTATCAACTACACTTCTACTGCGTGTAGTTCACATCATAAATGAATTATTCTAAGGGCCAAAATACATATGTAGCATGCCTAACTTGAAAAATACTCATGCGTTATTGAAAATGAAATCGAGAAAATACAAACATATACGTAATGAGGATGATTACGGAGCAGTCAAGTCAATCACAAACTATTCAATTCGCAGGATTGCCATTAACCTCTAGTAACACAGTGAATCTATGATCATTGCGCCGAATACTGCAAATTGTGATCAATTTAATGCGGACGACTCATATTAAATACGCGTGGAACCCTAAAATAATTCATGCATACAGAGGGAAACTAATCTAGAGCATACACAAGAGACCTAATTCCCGCTACTGGCAACATTGGCAGGATGCAGGATTAAAAGTTAGGGCTGGATACCGAACGCACGAATTAACGGGGCAATCATACAGAAACACACAATGAAGGAACACACTCAAAGGAAAAAAAACACAACCTACCTTTAATATTTCAGTAGTCACAGCCACCTAATCATCGACAAACGAATAATTTCAGATGAAGGTAACCGAGGCCACAGAAATATTAAACGCGAACCGTTTTTTTTTCTATGGTGCGTTCCTTTGCTATGTATTTCTTTTCTGTGAGATATGCGGTGTGTGTGTATACATACACGTATACATATATATAAATATATATATACAAATATAAATATATACACACACACATATACATATATATATATACATATATATATATATTATTATAAGGTAATCTACCGGTTAAGGTAGGTTTTTCGATGGACACAACTACCAAACAAATATTTTGTGACTACTAACAAAACACAACCCTAAATTCTACTCTACACCAGGTCCCTCTTCATCTCTGAGTACTTTCTTCCGCCCTTCATCCCGTCCAACATCCCTATCCTGTTCCTTCCCTTTCCTCTTTTGCCCAACATTCTACCCTCTATCACAGTCTTCAACATCCCACTGCCGGTCAACACCCCCTTCATCCACTTTTCCTGCCTCCATAGGATTGCTCCCAACAAACCCCTCACTTCGCCCACCATACCAAGTACTTCCTCATTTGTTTTCTTCTCTGTCCATTTCACCTTCTCCATTCTTCTCCACACCCACATTTCAAAAGCCTCCAGTCTACGTCTATCCTCCTGCTTCAATGACCACGTTTCCGCGCCGTACATAGCTACGCTCCATATCAAAGTTTTTACGAGTCTTTTCTTAACATCCTTACTCAAAGTCCCCGTCATCAACTCCCTCCTCCTCGTGAAAGCCTCTTTGCCTAGCGCAATTCTTCTCCTTACGTCCCTACTACTTTGACCGTGTTGGTCCAAAACACTACCGAGATACGTAAACTGTTCTACCTGCTCTAGTTTTTGCCCTCCTATTTTAATGTTAAGCTTGCCCTTTTTCTTTCTAGAAAATCGCATAACCTTTGTTTTATTAATGTTGATTCTCATCCCATACCTGTCGCACTGAATTTCCAATTCACTCAGCAATGCTTGCAGCCCCTTGGCTGACTGACAAACTAAAGCTTGGTCATCAGCAAACCTAACTGATTTTACGAATTCCCCGCCCACTTTCATTCCTACCTCTAGTTCTTCCCATGCCTCTTTGATCATTTCCTCTGCATACAGGTTGAACAGCAACGGTGATAATGGGCAACCCTGCCTTACACCCCTTCCTAACACTGCCCATCCTGACTCCCCGTTTCCCACCCGCACCTGAGCAGTCTGAGACATGTACAGGTTGCGGATTAGCCTCCTTTCCCTCCAATCTATTCCTATTTTCTGCAATATACTCATTATTTTTTCCCAATTCACTCTATCAAACGCTTTTTCGAAATCTACGAAGCAGGCAAATACATCCTGGTTGTGTTCTATATTCCTCTCGATTAATAATCTCATTACTGCAATGGCATCACGCGTACCTCTCCCCTTCCTAAACCCAAACTGGTCATCCCCTAAGTAATCATTGGCCCTATTCTCTATCCTTTTGTTTATGGTCCTGAGAACAACTTTAGCTGCGTGGGATATCAAACTAATTGTCCTATAGTCCTCACATGCCGTGGCCTTTACCTTTTTCGGAATCGGAACTAAAACTGCTCTCACAAAGTCTTCCGGCCAGATTCCCTCCTCATAAATGCTACGGATCAGCCCATATAGCCTCTTCCTCCCACATTTTCCTAAGCATTTTAAAAGTTCCACGGGAATGTTATCTACCCCCACGGCCTTATTTAGTTTCATATCCCTTAATGCCCTTTCTATCTCATTGTCTAGTATGCCTGGACCTAAGCTGTCTTCCTCTACGTCATTTTCTTTTTCAATGTCTAACTTTGTTGGTCTAAGCTCCTTACTATACAGTTCTTCTATATACTCCTTCCATCTCTCTTGGATCTTTCTTGCGTCAACTATTACCTTACCCGCCTTATCTCTAACTGTTAGCAGAGCTTTCTTATTTCCCGATAACGATTTAACTTTGCTGTACAGCGCACCGATTTCACCCTTCCTCTGGAGACTTTCCATATCCTCGCACTGCGTCTTCCACCATGCGTCTTTTGCCTTATTTGTTGCCCGCCTCAATTTATTGTTCAATTCTTTGTACTTCATTTTGCCTAATTCTGTATTTTGCCTAATTCTATATATATATATATATATATATATATATATATATATATATATATATATATATATATATATATATATATATATATATATATATATATATACATACACTAATACATATACACACACATGTTAATACAGTTTTAGTTTAGCCAACCTCCGTAGACAACTTCTAATAAGTCTGCTGTTCGCGCATCGATTTATGTAGTCCGTTGTTAATCAGTGAACCTATGCATATTATGGACTATTTAACCGTAAAACCCAGCCATAATGAAGCAAATTTTTGACAGCAAATGTATTTTTTAATCGTTATCCAGTTTTTACTACATTGGGTTCAATAATTAGTATATATTGATTTTTCTCAACCTTTAACATCATACCGTTGTTGCCGAGTTTAGGTGAATGCAAACTTTCAGATTCCTTTTCCTGGAAAACCGATAAGCATGATTAAATCACAGTACAATGATCGAAGATCTACGACTCAGGTCGAAGATACTACTGGAACTAAGTATACAAGTACAAACGGAATGATACGAATATCAACAACCTATACTATGGATTACTCGGTGTCGAAGGTTCGGCAAAGGGAGCACATTCGTGGATTTTTCAAATGCTGAATAAATAAAGAATAAGAAAAACGGCAGCGAACATCACCCGAAGAATTTAGATCTTGGCTAGCTCCGTCTACGAACCTATGGGTAAATAGAAGCACAATTAAAATTGTGACAAATCGTTTAAGGAATGATTACGCAGTTGTTTCCGTGGTGCTAAAACAAATAAGGATTGTAACGAGAATTTCGCGAATCGTGTGCGAAAATAATATTCCTCGCAAAAGCGAACTGAACGAGAATATACCGCAATGTGGCGAATGGAATAGTCCCCATCCCAACGCAACAGTAAATATTGGAGATGACGTCGCGCTACACTCGGCAATAACGATCCGTTTAAGCGTGCGATTATCCACACGACACCTAAACATTGTTGTAAATATCACTAGCCTGCGGACAGCTATAATATAATCCACTGAGTTACCAAAGAGCATTCACTCCTGATAAAGGCGACCACCAAGCATTGAACTCGTGTTTTTCCGCCTGCCGGCCAGTTGGTCTACCATAAAGCCGAGTTAACGATCCAGCGGGAACTGGTCGCCTGCGAACGGTACCCTTCCACTACGCTACCAATCGAAAGTCAACTGGTCTCTTGGCAACGGTCGATAGCATAGCGCACCAGATTACATGAGGCCATTGTCAATGCGAGGTACAAAGGATTTTAAGAGAACGAATTGAAGCCGCAAGTTATGCTACCTCACTCCGATTATCATGGGAGTGGAAACATAGAGAGGGCTCCTAATCCATGAAACACAAATAAAAATACACGAACACCATACAACCTGCAGTAGACAACGCTTACGCGAGTAAAACGATAAAAACAACTGTAACTGAGTTTCACGGAAAAGGTCATGATGATAGCTCCTACACGCATCATAATTACTAAACGCTCCCATAAACACTTCAGGGTTTTTTTTTAACAAATACGGTTACCAATACATTCGATGAAAAGGATTCGTTTATGAACACTACGTCAAAAACTTAACTCCAATGGAGTCGACTTTTTTTTTGACTCGCCCAAAGTAACCGCTGAGAGATTATTCTCAATTTCCGGAACACGACCGCCAGTGTCACAAAAAAACCGGAGTTAAATGTAGAGCCGTGAAATAATTCGCGCCCACCCTTTCGTTTTAACATTGCACTTGAAACCTTAGGTTTCACGTTCGTTGACGTTAAAACCACCGCTTCGACGAAACAATCACCCCGAGCACGTATACGCGAGGACATTTCGAAAGCGCAACTAAAACGCGCGTCCCTTTCCCAAAATGGCCTAAGGAAACATTTCGAAGCGCGATAATCGGGGAGGGAAAAACTTCCTCCTCTAATTCAATGGTAGGAACCATTACGTCAGAAGAGCCTTCAATCATCAAGATGGGGAGGAGAAAAAATACATAATAAATTAAATACTCTCGGAATCAATCCAAAGAGAAGACGAACTCTATATATAAACCGCCGCTCTTCTACGTTGCTGAATAAAAGTCCCGCGACATTCTCGGAGTTCACAAAGCCAATGTGGAAGAAGACAACACAGACCGGTGGCGACCTGCCCCGACAACATGGCCGGCGCACAACAATAATAACAAACCAAACAAAATTTGAAACCTCCTCCCGTCTCCGGGGAACACGCGAAGTCGCGTGAGATGAGACATGGCACGGGGAGCGGGGAGGGAGGGAGGGAGAAAGAGAGGGAGAAAGAGAGGGACAGAGGTGAACGAAAAAAAACGAGCTTGAGAGGAGGAGGAGGAGGATTGGGAGCCGAGAGGGAGGGTGAGTGAGGTAGGGAGGAGTTGCAGAGGGAAAGGGAGAGAGAGCGGGTGGTAGAAAATTCTTTGGCCGAGACCCTGGGCGAGGAGGCTAAGTGGGTGGAGGGAGGAAGGCTACGCCGCATACTTAAAGAGGCGCCCCTCGGGTAGAGGCTTCCCGGACGGCAGCAGCAGCAGCGGGCAGAGAGAGAGAGAGAGAGAGAGAGAGGGAGGGAGAGAAGAGAGAGAATATAAGCAAGGACGAAACGAGCCCTCCGCGGGCACACGGCCGCCATTATCCATCCCCACGGCCCCCTGAGCCTACAACAAAACAGTGCGTGAGCGCCCCGGCGTGGACGCAATAGGCGTGCACGCGCGTGCACCATGGGACGCCGAACAAATAAAAGCGACCGCTCTTCCTCTCGGACCTGTTTCTCTTTCTCTCTCTCTCCCGATAAAGATTAGATGAGACGGTGACGTGGGCGTTTGTTGTAACACTTGGGGACGTGTGACCGACCTCTGGGACCTGCCTTTCCGCGGCTAACACGTTAATTTACAAGCTCTTGTTGTTTGCACAAATGAGAACCTTACAACGTTAGCAAATCCGTCGCAACCTAATATTTATCATTTGTAACAACATGACCTAGGGTGCTGGTCATACGTTGCATCCAATACTGTTTAAGAAAACTCGCAAACTGACTTTGCACTAAGGCTAACAGTAACTCATGTTGAGGGGAACGTAGTAAATGGAAACAAACTCGTCTGTACGAACTGGGCAGGATCGTACCTCATATAGCAGAATTCAATTTACGACCCCCCTGTAATTTCAGGTGATAGCCGACATTGCGACCGACTTAGCCGTCGGTCGCCTTCCCAAATAACTAATACTACAATAAAAGTGTCAACACTGAACTTGTAAACAATTTATAAGATAAGATATTTAAATTATTGACATTGCTTTTAATGCGACCGTTTGTGCAATACTTGCACGTGACTTGTAGCATTAAGGCCCCAATTTCTCTTATACACTGCACTTGTCGTATGAACGTTATGCTCTGCACAAGTCGACGTGAATGTCACGACAAATAGGATCGAAATATGTAATTAACGCTAATACGAGTAGAATAAACCTTGAGAAATTCATGATCCAAACATTCTTTTTGAACGGAGTAAAATGGATCACTTTTCATCCGGGGGATTTTCGCGTTAATGAAGTCCTTACCGGCGAGCGGCTTCCGCCTATAGGGAACGGGTGAGTCATGAAAAAAAATACAACTCGAATCATGACACTAAAATTGTCAACGCTTCCCGGGAGCGGAGGATTTTGCAAACGACGAAACGTGAGAAAATCGCCCGCATGCCGCCAAATGCGAAGAAATCCATTGCGAACCAAACGCTCGTGAGAACGGTGCGCACACACACACCGGTTTCTTTCCCAATCGCAGTCGAGCATCCTTGGCGAGCAATCGGAAGGTTGAATTTGAAGAACAAAAAAAAGGAAATACCTAAATAAACAAAAAAAAGAGAGAGGGGGAGACGGAGCGGCGTTACAAGTTTCTCGCATGTTTCCGATTACGTCAAGGGAGAGATCTATTAAAACCACCGCCTCCGCACATCGAGTTGTTTTTTTCCCCCACCGTTTCGTTCTCTTCTTTCGCCGCATTGCCTCCTCCCGAGCATTACCGCAATGCAAGAGTCCGGCCCGTTCATCGTTTATCGCCCTCGATCCTCACACTCGTTTTCCGGCAATCAGGCAGTCCAGGGGGTCGCGCCGCGGAAATAATCGCGGGGTGGGCAACAAAAACGTACGGGGAGTTGTCACATGTGAACACCAAACACAAGGTGGAAAGTGGGGGGAAGGGGGGGGGAAGGGTGCAGCATAGAAACACGCCAACATCCATTAAAAAAAATTGTGGATTTGGGGGGGGGGGGGCAGATATCTGGCCTCGGAGAGCCACTAGTGAAACCCATTGAGATGATCCCTTTTTTAAAGCGGGTTGAGGTGGGGGGAATGGACAAATGTTCGAATCCGAGCATTGTGGCATGATGTAAATTGAATATCACAATAGCTTGTACGTGTCGACTATGTGATTGTTAATGGAAGGAAACCCATTTTAAAAAGCAACAACGCATTTTCCGCGCATTTACATCCGGACCGTGATACTTTTCGTGATATTTTTACGGCCTGTCAACCTTCACCCTCCTCTTCGTCCTCATTTGAACCACATGGATGCTCACGGCGGTACGCATCGTATCGATTTCGTGACATCGATACGGACGCGAGGTCGAAAGCACACGACCTGCACCACCCAAGTGATACTTTCGACGCAATAGCTCTGACGGTGGAAATGGAATATCGCAGGAAACTCGATCGAAACCGCTCGATCAGCGAGCGGTGGCTCCATTTATACATCGCTTGAATTACGAGAATAAAGAGTAGAGTGCTCCTAGCCCACCGCACATTTTCTGCTGATAAAAAAATGAAACAATTCGCGGATGATTGGAATACTTGCAAACATTTTTTTTTTGGACCCCGGAAAGTCGCTTAATGGAAAACGGGAGGGGTGACACCTTCGAAACGGCAAAATTTGCGGAAAATCACGCAAATTTGATTACCAAATTACATTGGTTTCCCTTGAGTCCTTTCGAGTCTCTTCCCTATCGACATCTCCAAAGGTTTACTTTCTTTCTCAACTCTCGTCCACACGAGTGCTGGGAAAGTTCTTTCAAACGCATGACTTTTTTCCAAGGGACAAAAACAAGCTAGGTTATTAATGCGTTTTCGAAGTGCTGCGAGTTAATCGTTAAACCTCAACACTTTCGAAATATTCTCGGCGAAGGAAGCCCCCTTCTTCAGAATACCTCACTAATCACTCAGCTTTCGCGCGGAAAGGCAAATTGTCCAGTCATAGCGCTGGAAATTATTGGTTAACGAAATCTATGATGGGGAAACGTAAAAACAAACGAGTAACACACCAAATAGTGTCAAGGGAGGTGAGGGGGGAAAGGAGGGGAGTCATCCCTTTCCGTCAACTAAGAAACAATGCCCCCAATGCGGTCAAATGCTTCCCATCGGCAGAAATAAAAACCCGCGAAAGTTAATCCCGCCCAAAGGCTGCAGCGCCAATCAAAAACCACATTCCCACTTCCCGTCCTTGCGAGTGTCTCACACTGTCGACTGCATTCTCCCCGGGGCTATCGATTTGGTTTCCATGAAATTTCCCCAAGTTCAAGCGACCACGGCGACAGGCGACAGAAGAACTCTTGGGCCGCTTTTGTGCGGAAGGAGGATTATTCAATATAAGTGAATTGATTGCGCGACTCGCCAGCTATTCCAGCGCGCGCTAGGCTCTCCTTGAATGGATAATTCAAGCAAGGCTGCCGACGATCATATTATGTATTTACTTAGGCCCCCACCCGACGAAGGTCTCTTATGTTAACGAACAAAGAGTCCCTCTCTTTCTCACCCTATCACCTGCACGTGATGAATCATCCCATTCATCCCCAACCCTTTGCCTTGAGGGGGCGAGTGGCATAGCTCATTCCTTCGGCCTCTCTTCTTACGCTGTCGCCGCTGGATGGCGCCCTTCTGGAAGAACTCTTATCTTGTATCACAACAGAACTGCTAGTTCCGGACGTATTGTTGTACGTGACTTCTTCAGGTTAAAAATAATATTTTTGATCCGAGCGGAAATCGCCCCCGAGCATGCTTTATAATTAGTGAAATACTACCGTTAGCACCTCCTCATCGCTTATAATCGAAGCTTATACAGCTACAAGCTAAGTTTTTCGCCCAACAACCGATTCAACTTATGTTTTAAAGTCATAATAATAAGTTAAGGTGAATATTTCCACGTGTATTCTTCACGAAAGAGATATCTTCAACAAAGGGTATGGATAAACCACAATTTGGTAAATTTATGATTTCTGTTAATTGTGGCCAAAGAATAAGTTTTAATAAGGGGATAAGATCTGCTACTAACTAAAAAAACAATTTAATTTTGAAACTAAACACATCACTATTACGATAGTGGTGATTATGGTAATAATGAAAATATAAATAAAAACTGTCAGGAATCGACTTTCAATACGCCTTTCCTGCATTTCTCCTTCGAAACTAGTACCAGATTTTGGAAAAAATAATTACTTCATAGGCTGTTACCATGGGATGGAGAAAGAACGGCTGCTTTCATTTATTTCAGATAACGCGTCGAACAGCGGGTGTAGTCGCCGCTGCCGATTGGGCATTGGCTCTCCCAGAATACGTTATCCTTGAAACAAGCCGATAGAATTTGTTGCCTCAGGCGTAACTTTATGGAATTTGCATAACATATTGAAATGTAATAAAATAATTGACTTTGTAATTCCACACACTTTCCACCACAAAATTCCACACAAAAGTGTGTGGAATTACAAAGTCAATTATTTCATTACATTTCAATAAGTCGATAGAATATCAAGTGCTTTCGGATGGTCTCGGAACACTATCGCACAACGACATGCGCTTCTGAAGCACTTCCTCATAACATAAACACTTCACATCAACTATTTCCTCCCTCGACTCCTAACACTTCCTACATACCGCCCCACGTGACATCTACATCCCTGTTCTCTTCCTCAGCTTCCATCATTCAACCCCCCATCACGGCCTCTCACTCTTTCTCAACACCTCCCACATGCACTTATTTCTCCTTTGAATTTTCCCAATAACTTCCCCTCTTCCCTATGGACATTTCTTACTCTGCCATCCTTTTCACTTTCTCAAACCTAAACAATTATCCTTTTAATTCGCCCATCCTCTTTCCTCAAAAACCAGAAACTAGGAACCACACAACGTGTATTGACGAAAAAAGTACACCTTGTAATGAAGTCTCCACCATGTTGTCTTTATGACTTCACTGATAATCTCCGAAGTGAAATACTTCCTACACATGAACCACCGGAAAAAAATGGCATTTTCAGTATAAGTACATTCTTTCCTTCGCTTAATATATATTCCCGATTCTCTCGATTCCAAAAGCCTCCAGTAAAAGGGGAACCATTTCCAGGATTTTTCACATTCGGAGTTACAACAACCCGATGAATCGCAGGGGACGCCGAAGTATCTGGAAAAAAACCTTACTCCACTGCCTGGGCTACGTTTGTTTACCTCTCAAATCTCGTTTTCCATGAAAACAACCCCCGTATATAAAAATCGACCCTTCGCCGGGGCGGAGGATGGGGGGTTCAGAGGGAGAAGGGTTTCCCTCCGTATGTCGGGGAGTCCACAGGAACGACCCGATCGGATGGCGGGAAATTGAAGGCTCTTTTCGCCGAAACGGCAACTGTTGCCCGGCGACCCTCGGTGACGCAATGCCCGCACCCCCCCTCCTTCCGCCTCCGCTTGATATAGCCACTGAGCGTTCACGATGATTGACCCCGGGCCGAATCGATTACAGTCAATGATCTCCGCCGATTCTTAATTCATGTCTAGTGCCGAGGCGAGATTCTCAGACGGTGAGATTCGACCCCTTCAAACCGGCCCGCTTCTATGCCGTCTTTTTTTTCCCCTCTCGTCCTTCCATGGCTACCATGTGACCACGACGAGGTGGTTCCCCAGGAGCGTCACGGAACTCCTCTGAGAGCTCTCCTCCATACGGAACTAACTGGTGCGACTCACATCGCGGATGGCGCGCGCTTCCTCGAACTCTCCCCTCTCCAGAGGACGACGCGGCCTCGTTCTTGATCCAACTCGCTCGGAAACGCCGCCGTTCTAGCGGTCGTCCAAAATATAATGCGAATACGACGAAAACAACGTCAGGAGGGCGATAGCAAGGGAATTGCATTTAAAAAATTTCTCGTCAGTTTGCCTCGACTCAAGACGACGGAAAATGGATGATTGTGAAAAAAAACCGCTAGCCTTGGAAACAAAATTTTTCCCACGGCAGTGAAGACGACAGGACTCGAAGTGACGAGGATTAATTAGACTGGGGGATTCACGAAATGAGATCTGCTGAGGACAATGATCCGAAAGGAAGGACTCATTGGCCATTTTCCGAGGAAGTCATTCCGAAATAAGGCCCCAGTGGCACACGCGACAACCATGAGGTTTTGGTTCAGCCAACCGATTCCTTCCTTCCTTCAACAGTCCTGTGGATATTTTGCTTTCTTCGTAATCATCGACTTTTTAGATGGTCAAAAAATGAACAACTTCAGTACTGCACACACTAATCATCTACATATTCCTCAAGTTTCTGACAAATACATTTCCTACAAATATATTTTCTACTAAGAGTCTGACTTCGCAATTTTTAAAATTACGTAATATTCTATAATTATTCACCCAAGGAAAATTCAAAATTGGAAAGATGTCTCTTTAGCAATGATGTTAAAAATGTATTATTACGCCCGTCGTAGGTGAGATTATGCCCAATAAATTAGAGAGAGATTAAGTGTGAACTGATAGACCTATGATTCAATTTTTTCCATCAACGATAAGGGATCAGAATAACGTCCGACCAAAAGAAGGGGAAAATATTCGGCACAAAATTAGTCCGGTGTATTCACCCCCTGCCACATACCCTAGCGGTGACTAGCAGGGTAGTTAAAATACTAAAAAAACAGAATCACAAAAGCTGCAATTTCCTTTATTTTTACCTGACATAGGCAAGGTTTACAATACACATTAATGAAAGAAAAAACAAAGGCGTGGAATTATAGGGGATCGCGGAGTATATGAGCGATGAGAAGATGTTATGAATAAATGAAAGAACAGTCGAAGGAATAAGAAGGCTACCTGAAGGTACATCATACCCCGCTAGACTCCAAAAAGGGTTTGGCATGGGCTGTTTAGGACGGGAGCTGGAGGTGTGTGTGACATTATCGACATTCGTCGAGGCAACGATATCCGATATCCGCATCACCATCCACCGACATTCGACACCCAATAATATACGACATCTTCGACATCCAACGAACATACCATCGGTATACACATACATCCGTTGGCAACGTCACATGGGAAGTTACCGCCACTAATACTTCGACCCGAGTCTCTTAAATCAAATTTTCAACATCACGCTGCCGTGTGCAGGAATGGGAAACGAAGAACTAAACTGAAGCATAATAATCTTACAAACACTAAACATGGTTAAGTAATAGACAAACGAAAAATATTCAGGATCTTCTGGTTTTTGATTTCATGATTATTCACAGTTTTATCTATATTTGCAGGTCAAAGTCGCATAACTTCACACGCGACTGGTTTCAGCACAAAGCATTATCATTAAGTTGCCGATTACGCTTTAATCATTGAGACTCAGGGTCGTGTTACAAGATACTGAGTTATGTGAGTTAAAGTGGTTACACATGAACATAGTAGATGTCGTGTGAAATTCTGTAACTGCTGTGTGGATTTTTTTCAGGAGAAATAAATAAGAAACGGAATGCCACACAGGTTCCAGGTAAGGAGTCTTGTTATTCACTATTGACTTGATTAAAAGGGGGATATAAAAAGGGCCGAGCGCTAACGTCTTCCGACTTCCGACCGGCGCGAATAAAAATCCACCGTGGAAATAAACACGGGGTGGTGAATCACGACAGCCTGGTTCTCGGCCAACTTACTACGGTCGGCGACGCGAGCGCGTCCCGTTTTTGCAGCCGAGAGCGAAGAGCGTACCCTCGCGGGGGAGATCACGAGGAGAACGGCGCCGTGGAAATGAAATCGCTCCGTTCACACCTCCGCGACCGCGAAGGAATTCTTTCCCTTTCCGCACGGATCCTAAGACGGTGGGCAATAATCGCCTTCGTTTCACCAAAACAATGCGTGAGACGTGTCAATACTACCGCAAAAATCGGAATGCGCAAAAATTTATTTCCTTGAAATGCCTCCCTTTTGCGTCCGTGAGAGGCGACGACATACTTGTAAAAATATATAAAAGGAACAAATCCGGTTTCGCATGCGAGCATGAAACGATAAACTTCGACGTTCCAAAAGGATTACCGCGGGATTTTTCCAAATGCCTCCCCACCCAAATCGTCCTCGGTCTACCCGGACTAATATTTTTCACGTACCAAAACGAGGCCTCCCAGGTTCCAACGAGAAAAAAATTCCCAGCCGGATTTTACGTCTAGCACGTGTCGAAACAGGTAGCGAAAAAAAACGATTTTAAAACCGCAGAAACAAAATAAATGAGGCGATGCCAAATAAATTCCCCGATAGGATAGCACGTTAGTTCGCCGTTAGTCACTCGGCTTTTCATTTGAAAAAAAAACCTTCACTTCTCTCAGTCATTGGGCAGGTTTTATTCTGAACAATATGAAGTTCAACGTGTAATGAATATGTTAGCACACTAAAACTTAATTCAGGAATTATAAAAGCGTGACTGCGTCGGGGTAAACGTGTCGGCAAATGAGACATAATTGGAGAACTCATTCAACCAAATAAAACCAATAGCAACTTGTTGGTGAGCCATCTCTGAAATTACTCGGTGACGTGAGAGAATAAAGCTGCTGGGATGTAATTCAAAAGAATCATTTGATGAGTTTAATTGAAACTTTAAAATTAACGGGTGGTAAACGAACAGGCACTCGTTGCTGCGTATGACTAGAACATAAACTGAACGACAACCACATCAAAAACAGAGACCAAGCGATGATCAAGCATTCAATGTCAAGGATGCTCAACATTTATTACATTTTTTCAATTCGAAATTCAATGGAAATATTCACTCCTAAATCCGGGGAGCTTTTTCGACTCTTCAAAAAAATGTCAACGGTAAATTTATTTTTATTTTTAATGGCTGGGTTTCTGTCATTCATGCGAAGAAATCACTGCGCACTTACGAAAATGAGTCTTCGCGGTTTTCTTGGACATGAGCGGGTAGGAACCTTTGCCAAAGTTAACGCCTATGCGTCATTCACTTATGCAAGTTTAGAAAACATGATCCAAGGAAGATGAGCAGGAATCTTTGTGGACCGCTGGTAAAAAATGAATCCCCAACCGGAGGAAAAGAATTTCCTTCACAGCTGAAAGACACACAAAAATCACGATTCCAATGTTCTTTAATCACAAGAATGACAGTTTACAAAAAAATATAGCTTTCCACGAATCCCGTGCATAAATAATGATCTTTATTCAAAAACGATGGTGGCCTAATTCTAATGTTTCGCTCCGATGAAACAAATCTTCTTGGGCATCAATGGCGTATCGGGGACAATTATTACCGAGACAAGATTGCAAAATATTTCGTAATCTGCGATACATTTCTGTGAATATTTAAAACAGCCACGGATATCAACACTTCTTCGGGAAAGGAGGACTTTCCGTGCACTGCACGGTTTACGCCTGACGCGAAAAACCTTCCTAACATATAGCAGAATGGTATCATCAAAATTTATGTCCGTATCAATACTTTGTTAATATTAAATAGGATAAAGTTCAATTTTTTTCAATCCAAGGGCTTCACTAAAGATGTCGCCAGGGCTCCTTTGCCAGGAAGCGGGATTTAAGGCATCGAACATACGCCGATATTTTTCACGGCCTATTTATTCTCCCATTCCGAGATGAACACACCATTCCTCAAAGAAAAATGTTGCCAATCGGTTAAAAAATTGACGGAATAAAACCGCGATGCTTTCCAATATAATTCCTCAACCAAACAAGTCGATTCTTCTCAGTGTTTACATTTCTGCGAGCGTTTCCACACAATTGGTGGACACGCGATGACGGTCGCCTCATTCACAGAAATAGCCTACACCACAAAATTATGGTGAACTTAATGGACATTCGGCATTTATCACACCCCAGCTCATCTTCGAGGACTCAATGAAAATATCGACTTGAACCAACTCAGAAGAGTCTTGACTAATTCCTACGAACATACATCACGCCGCTCCCGGCCGCCTCGGGACGAAAACGAGTACAGATGAATATCGCCGGCATTCTCGATACGTTCCGAGGGCCTGGACGACCTCAGTCAGTGAAGTGAGAGAGTTTCGGGAAAAAAAACGGTGGCTGGGATAGCTTAATGAGAATAATTTAATCTTGAAGAGATTAATGCATGCTCAAAACAATAGGAGGAGGTCTCTAATGCAGACGTCGGGGAGCGACAATAAAAAATTTAATAAAATTTTACAACCACGAAATAGTGGAAATATTTTGAAAATAACAAATGGTTGGGGTCAATAGGAAGGTATTCGTTTGTTCAAACGTTGGCACGGCGATAATATCAAAGACCAACGAGTAGTTGAAGCGTAATCGCAAATGCAGAAGGATAATCGAGGGAAGGAAGTACCTATTTTCTCAACTTAACGGTTTGAAAGCGATATTGACGGAGAATAACAGTTTTCCAAGTGCCACGGCCGAGTGGCCCTCCGTGATCGGAAGAAGACGCTCAGAAAAAATATGATCAATAAAAGTGAGAGTCCTCACTGAACCCCTAGTTATTGCATAGCACTTGGCGGGGAAAGATGAATTGCGAAGATCGCAACAAAAATCACCGACGATAAATGAATCGCCTAAAATAATCACATAAAACACTTAATAATACAATTCTGCATGAAATTTAAAGTTGACAGTACGCACTTGCAAACAGATAAGTAGTACTTCCTAAAACATAACTAGCAGCTCCTCTCGTGTAAGTAGAAAATGGATAACGTGGAGCACGGACCTTTATTTACCATGATCTACATTATTTTAATTATTTCACAAACATACTTTGTGACTAAAAATTAAGAATAATTTACTTTTAGATGTTGCACGCCTGGTGAAATCATACCCTACCACACACCCTGGCGGTGTGTTTGCAAAAGTACCAGGTAGAAGTAGAAGAAACCACCAAACAAGATAGTCTCCGAATCACGAGTGTCCACTCGTGAGAGTGCGGTAATTAAGCCATCAAACCCCTTCAAATGATACCGATCAAAAAATAGATAACTTATGACACAAGAAACTGTAACATAAAAAGTAATTTATCACACTCGATGTCAAACACCGTTCTTTGAGTAACCGGATGAAATTGAATTTACCCGGAAAAAATAGGCTTATGAGCGTGCTTTTACTTATTAAAACATGAACAATTTTCACGACGTTGTTCGAAGACAAAATTCGCACAAATATAATTTTAAAGCTCAGACTATTGAGCTAAAAATGAAGACCAACAATGAGAAAATGGATTTTCAACACTAAAGAGTCTTCAACGGTCTCTTAAAAAATGCACCTAATATCAGAACGCAATATTACCACAGATCTAAAATAAACACGGCCATATATACAAAAGTTTCAGGCGATTAGAAAACAAGCGAAGGCTCTCATAGTCGAAGATTGGTCATCTTCAACGGCGCAAACGAAATAATTGCGGAAGAGAGGGGAGTTAATGTTAACAAACCACCCACCCATTGGGCGCCACAGCGTTCGACTCCCGATAAGAAATGGCATTTAATGGCAACCATTTATCGCGAGCGTTGCATCACGGCCCACTCCATAATCAAATAATTCAGAACAGACTTCTCCGATGAGACTTGGGGGAGTTTTGAAATTATCGCTAGAACATTTCCCGCAGCTCTCTCCCACCCATTTCGGTATTTTTTGCGGGGAAAATGTCGAAAGCGTGTTGTAACGTATACATAAAAATATTGCACGTTTTAACATTTTAAGAACTCAAAAAAGTTAACTACGAACAATACTTCATCTCGAACATGGAGAGCAGCCGATTAAACGAAAAGTCTGGTGATAATAAGAAATGGGAAATTCCAACACTTTCACGTTTTCAAGAATTATAAAGAATAAGAACGAATTTCAAATCGCAATAATATATTAAAAACAGATCTACACTGATGCACACTAATTTCAGGGAAATAGCACGTGGAAGACGAGTCTACAGAAAATACACTCGTTCTGCAAATAGCTCCCCTACACTCTTAGCTTCTTCAGCAATTATTAATGAGGTTGCTGAGAGCCTGCCATAAGATTCTTCAAAATGCTACAGTGTAATGAAACCAGTTGAAGAATAAATATATTTTCAGCGGTACGGAAATTATATCTCCTGCGTTACTTTCTCATCATCACAAATGTAATTTCACTAAGTCTTGAACTCAATTCATCGCTCATATTCCACATAGGGCTACGCAAAAATCACTCGCTAAAAAAACTTACTACCTTTCAGCTATCATAAAAAATCAACCAAATACCCAAGTCCTCAAGAAATATTTCCCCCGCCGAAACTAAAAAATCCATCCTCCAAATTTATGCTTCTGGTGTATATCCTACCATTGGAATTCATGCCATTAACATGCAATCGCCAAACGCCGTAAGGAAGTTTTCAGAAGAACGCGACACCTTGTGATTGTCTATATTTAAGACGCTGCGGTTGAGAACAAAACGCCATCTTGGCATTTCCACCGCGCTCATTGTTAGCAGGGAAGACCGGATGCATACCAGGATGATTCAGAACCACCTACTAAACATGAATGACTGCCTGAATTTTGGCGAGGTTCTTCAACCCTCCTCCGCCCTTGGTGGCGAGGACCTGCTGCATAACCTTGAGATGAGGCGGAAAAAAATGAAAAGAGAACAAAGAGGTGCATTGGGATTCGGGTTCACTCTTTTTTTAGTTTCGGACGTTACGTAATCCGAATTCAAAAAGTATTTACTGTCCTAACGTTGGACTCGGAGGAACATGTCGAAAATATCCATTGAATAAATGTCCGTATACTTCACCGCAGGTGAGACTTGTAAATAGTGTACGGGAGCACATAAAAAAGAAATGGAAACACAAGGAACTAACTGGTTTCTGATTGAAAAAAATAGGAAGACCGTCTTTTAGCATCTTTACGAGTAATTTTAACATAACTGACGTCATTTCCATCGCCTACTATCAGACTGTCTTGACGTCGTGACTACGCCAATAGTCCATCTTCAACTAAATCGACTTATATAGTTCATCTCTTTATCAATATCTCGTTAAGAACTCCACAAGATGATTACTTGGATATACAATGCTACCGAATGGAATTAACAAAAGCCCTCGCATTCGGGAAACAGACGGAGCGATGCGCAACCAATGGAATGACCATGCATGATGATTCTCTTGATTCTTTTCAACTCGTTAAATTTGTTTCCTTCAGCACGCCAAAATGAATCATTTATGGCTTTTTGCCACGCGCGCATATTCCGCAATTTTAAGGTAAGCGTGAACTCAAAATGGCTTCAATCGAATGTTAAAACGTAATTTACACACGCCACAAAATTCTGCTCGGCGACATACTTACAATAGTTTTTATCTTTGAAACGGGAGAATGGTGAAATGCATTAACTTAAAAATATAGTAATATTCTACATCTCATGGTAAAAAATTATCTGATCACGTGAAAGCCTCGACAAATTAGTGACAAGTTTTGCAGTCGGATCACTTTGGCCCTATTATTCTTATCAAACTTTCTATGCGTGAAAGGGAGTTAAACCTAATTCAACAATACGAATATAAGCACTTACAACAGCCGGCTAGGCTGTCCACAAATTAAGCCATAGCATTGGATACAATTATTGCTCGGGCACGAACCGATAGTTTTATTGAACCGTGCAGCCCCCCGCGAAACACAGGCGATATTTGCCCCGCGGAAATTCTGTCAAACACGTTTTGCTATCTTTGAGGATATGGCGAAAGTGAAGCAGGTGATAGAGCAACCTAACCATCGGGACACTTTGAGAAGCACGAACGAAAACAATGCATCAATGTCGTGCCAAGTTGTGCGTTGTCACAACTGAACAGAGTGAGCATATTAAAATGCAACCCAAGCAGTACTACGAGTTACAATCGCGTTCATAACGCTCAAACGGATAACAGCGGAAACACAACTCACTTGACTAAATAATAACAGAAGAAGGCTGAGGCGCTATTCGCACCGAGATCAAATGTTTGAAAAGTCTCAAAAGGACTGACTAAGAGCTCGATTTTCACTTAGGTTTCATTTTATGTGTTTGTACGGTGCCCGTTATCTCAAAAACCACAAGCCGATGTACAACACTCCGTATTATATCATGCAGGATAATCAGATGATAATTTAATTCAAAGTAACCAAACAATATCACTTTTTACGCAGGATAAAAATATATAACCGACCAGGTTTCAATTGGAAGACGATGAAATATAAAGAAACCTGGTCAGTAGTATTTTTTATCTAGTTAAAATATACTATAACTTGGTCATAATGTTCAAATTGTTAATCGACATATATATATATATATATATATGTATATATATATATGTGTATATATATATATATATATATATATATATATATATATATATATATATATATATATATGTATATATATGTATATATATATATGTGTATATATATATATATATGTGTATATATATATATATATATATATATATATGTATATATATACACACATACATACATACATACATAAACACACACATCCATGATATAGAAGAATTTTATCAATGCAATAAATATTTGCCGTACAAATGTTTCAGTAATCTGACTCATTTATGCGACTGAATATTTAAGTTTCATTTTCGCTTCATTTAACGATCGGCCCATTACTCTTTTTAACTTTCATAATGGCATTTCGAACGTTGTTGTTATTATTGTTTACGTGTTAACGGACAGAGAGAAAGGCGTCCTTCACTCATTAGTCTATAATATAGGTGTTTTCAAACGGATCGGAATGTGAGAGGCCCTTTATTTAAATGAAACCCTTCACGGAGTGTTAACACGTGCTTCGGTGGCAATTTACATCCGACCTGAATGCCAATTACGTGGAGAGAGTCCGACCGAGCCCCGCACCATAATTCAAAGGCTAGTGACAAAACTGTAAAAAGTTTCGAGTGCTTAAAAATAAATCAATGGCGTCGGGGTGAAAAAACACTCAGACGTTTCAATAGATAGCACTAAATTTAGCCGCCCAGGCTTAGGGTTGCTCGGGCAAGCACTGATCGACAACGCTTTTAAAGTACCGCGAAATGATTGCGGGGAAACGATAGATATTTTTGGTCGCACCCCTCCCCGAGGAGGCGATCATTCGCACAAACAGGTTTCCATTGGAGAGTCAGCGTGGTGCAGCTACCGCCCTCCCCTACCAAAACCAAACCGGGAGCCGGTTGGCAGCTAACGGACTCATCATCGGAATTAATGTAAGCGTATCGCCTTATAGCCCCATCATAATTTTCCTTGAGCGCTCTCCATAATTCATATTGAACTGCGGATGAGCTCACGGCTGGAATTAATTCCATCCGACGATATGAAGGATCACGTTCGAAGTGAAAAAAAAATCAATACTGAACGGCGCAACACAATTATCTCAGAAAAAAGTGCAGTACAACGAATTGATAACCGAAATGGCTCAAATAATAAACAAGGTTAAAACTTCTGGATGGTTACCGGCGAATTGCATAATTCAATACACACTTCGTCATACTGCACATTTAGAATGCACGAACCGTGATTGAATTACTAGAGCAACATTACCAATGGAATCCAAATACGCTCTGGAGAATGGTAAAAGTGGCAATGTTTAAGTAACCAATAATACTCGATAAATTACATGTTATAATAAAAGATAACCAAGGGAATGGTATTAAAATTACCTCTTTCGCGGTTTTCAAAATTCCATTGCAGGAAAAATTTCATTCAAGTTCCATCTCGGTCAAAGAAAACAAATACGCGCGAAATCAGAACAAACGAGTTTTGAATAAAGCAATTAGAAAAAATATGATTTACTCACTTTCAATAAATAACATTTCCGCCAGATATTCGTTGTTGATTCAGAACGCGAGAACGTAAATTAAAAAAACTAGACGACAATTGATATGGGAGTATACAAGCATCATGGAAGGGGCATGGTTATTACGCGAGGTCGTCGCCGAACTTGATAGAAAGTCAAGTAAAATGTGGTAGCTCGTGCAACGAAACAGATTCGCCGCGAATGTGAAAGGATGGCGGAAGAACGGAATATCAACAACGCGACTCGGACCTGCGATGTCCAAGAGTGGCAAATAGCTGCCAACTCCACACACGCGGCCACACCTGAAGATATGCAAGGCTTGTATGCACACAAAGCATGGCCGGACGCGCAAGCTTCCGCGAAGCGAGTCAACTTGACTTCGAATTCATTCAATCGGATCGCACAACTTCCGGTGCGCAGACGGAGAGCGGAGAAGAAGGGGAAAACAACTTCTCTCTACAGCCCCTTCCGTTCGATAACAGGACCTAGGCGACCGAACGTAAAGAGTCAATCCGTCGACAAAAGTTAGGGAGGGGACGGGAAGAAGTGTTGATGATACAAAAAGGGATGACCATTCCTAAAATGCATCACTCCCATCGGGGGAGGGGGGTAATTTTCGGACAAGGACGACCGCCCCACGGTTTACCAGCCTCAGTCTCCTCTTCAGCCATTTTCCCACCAAATTTCCCATTTCCTGGGCCTATTTGCTACTAAAACGACCCGAGCGGTCGGCTACCGTTTCGATCGCGTGGGACAGGTACCCCTGGCTGCGGCGTCGAAACTCGCGTTTCGGCGACCGTCACGAATTTCCAATTAGGCTCCGTCCTCGCAGCAGTGATACACGCCACCCATCGGGTAGCGGGCGAACATTTTGATTAAAACAAGGTCGGGTTGGCAAAGCTGGCATCCATCATGTTTCGATGAGGAATTTGCTCTCTCGATGGAGAGAAAAACACCAAACCCAGTTCTCGTTCCAGATTCCCACCTCACTCCCCCCCCCCCAATTCCCCATCGCGGTACAAGACCGCACGTGAGACCGTGATAAGATCGCGTTTGCAATGGAAATTTATTTTCGGCCTCCCGAAGCCGTTCTCCCCTAATCCCTTTGTCATTGGGCAAGACAAGCAAGCGATCGACTCCGTCATACTACATCTGCCATTGCAAAAGCATGGGCGAGGAACTAATGCAACTTTTGCCCCCAGATCCGTATTTAACTCATATCGATGGTTTTCAAAAACTGCGTCATGCAAGTGTGAACCCCCGGACGCCATAGAAACAGCATATATACCCTGGCGGACAATTTAATGTTACGTGTAAGCACGAAAATTACATCTAAGTACTTGAAATAACGAAACTAATTAAAAACCACGCTGGAAGTAATGGTATGATGTGTTAATCTAAGGAATTTTGCGACAACTAATATATATATATATATATATATATATATATATATATACACACACACACACACACATATATATATATATATATATATATACAATTGTGTTTACATAATATTCGATATAATATTATTCTCTGGGAAATTATATTCTTCATTCCGATTAAATATCTTAAATAAAAATGTGAATTTAGCATTAAATTTGTCGAGTGATTTAAATGTATCTTAACTCCAAGCTTGGTGAACATGGACACAACCCCATTAACGTATTAAATGTGACAACTCTCTCAGCCTTTCCCTAAAGATATTGGCAGACAATTTTTACTTTCTCCACGATGGCATATTTTCTAAGGCAAATACATACAAACACGGACTGGTTGATCTCCCTTAACATGCCACATCCGAGGCATCAGCCGCCGCGGCCATTAAAATTTTAATACTATGAATCGATACCATTAAATCGCTACGCATAAATTACTGCAATACTCCCGGTTAACCTTGGCTTATATCAAGTAATTTATCACACTTCAAAAAACAATAGTCTACCGATCACGGTAGGTTTTCGTCGGACCCAGGGTCAACTTTTATCACGATTCAATAGTATTTCGCTCGCTATTAATAGTTAATTGTGCTCCCGTCATACCCTTCCCGAAAAAATAACATTACTGCATCGAGAACAGTATTGGCACGTCACCAATTCTCAATATTAAGTGCTCAACACTTCCTCCAAAATCAAAAACGAATACGTATTTCATTGACTTGCCTCGGCAAATGGCCAATGGTGCATTCCAGTGCGCGACGATGATGTAATATATATTATAAACCCTTTAACAAGGTGATAAACGGTTGACAGACGCCCAATTGCGTTTGAAGGCCGTGAATTTTAAATTTAAACGCGCGGCCGCGCGCGTCTTACGGGCTCTACTGGAAGCACTACTGAAAAAGCCTGTGGGCAAGTGTTCGAGGAAAAGGAGATGGCGATCTGAGCAACCACGACGATTTGATTATTGGCCGGTGAATTATAAATATCAAATCCCTCGAAACAGGAAAAATTTAATTTTGCTGAACACACATCATCGCGCCGCCGTGGGGAAACAGGCCCGAAGAGCAGCAAATCAACTAATTGACGTCGAGTGTGACGCTAGAGAACAATGACGCAACACTCCCTACTGCCCACAAAAAAACACTAATTTTCATGGAAACCTTAAGGCGTCGGGAGCAGTGACTCGCACGATCGGCATGGGCAATTTAACGCTATCTACGACCAATTCGACGCTCTTTTGTCAAGCTCGCCCTTTTTTTTCGTGGATACAACAGCTGCCCAAATGTTCGTAATTCGTTAACAATGACCGAGTTGGTCGAATCAATAAGCGTAAAGCTACATCTCCTGTAATCTTCAGCAATTTTCTGAATTCCAAAATGCTCTTCCCATTGTAATGTGAAAACTCATTCAGCCACAACATCGTGAGGTTGCCACTCATGTTGTACCAGTCCTAATAATGAAAAGTGAGACATGATGGTATCGGATAAGGTAAAGACAATTAATACCGGGATGATTAAACACAATAATCGGGACTGGGAGAGTACATAGAGAGATCGTCCAGGTATTTCGGTTAGTGCAACGTGAGGGGGAGAAAGAACAGTAGCAATGACAGGAGAAGGGAAAATCCACGACTACTAGAAACATGAATGAACGAGTTACGAGAATTTTAGGATGAAAAACATCATTAGCTGAGACCGGTACGTGAACGGCCAATAAAGCCTGGTCCAGAAAAAATGAATTTTTGCCACCGCAAAAATTTTCGCAATTGTGTGCGCACCCACAGGTAGTTCGGCTAGGTTAATCCTACGTTATTTCCAACAACTCATTTGAGTGAAAAGTTAGACTCAAGAGAGACAGAAGTATAGCAAGAAAAATTATAAAAAAAAAAACAAAACATAAAACACGTATGCAAGAGGAAAACCACAAACAACGAATTAAAATCCGGTATTAGCGTAAATTGAAAGAAATTTCCAGAACATGATCTCATTCGTCCCTTAAAATACACAAGAGAATGGAATATTTCGGATGCGATGGCTTCAGCTACAAGATCGTACGACCCCCACGACGTCGGCAAGAAAGGCGAGAAATCATGTTTTCCTGCTGAAACACAAGCGAGCGTCTACCATCCCCCCGGAATAGGGTGTGTGCGGAATCCGAGAAACGCGAACACGTCGCTTCGCACTACGCGGAGAAGGGTCTTCGACGAACGCCGACGGTCAAGCCCACTCCCATTCCACTAAACCAGCCCACCTCAACTCCCAATGCCAGCTCATTGAAGCCCATGTTCCATTATTTAAGTCGTTTCCTAAACCAGCCGCTTGCTTTGTGGACTGGCGCCACGGGTCAAAGAACCGAGAACCTTAGAACTGACACGAATCTCTGGGAAAACAGCTGCAGGTTCGCACGAAGAGCTTTCGTATATGATCTCGCGCTCAGTTTTCCTCAAAGCATAGAGTAGTCTACCGTTTAAAGTCAGTTTAGGGTGCACAGAGAACGGCGCTACATTTATTAGACCCGCTTATCAAGGCAAAACCTTACACCCTAACCTACAATAACACCTTCTACGACACTTTTTTTCACATTGCTTTACTGTTTTCCTAAAAGGTGTTAAATAATTTAGGTTTACAGTGATATATGCGGCATGCAAGGGTCAAATAATTAATTGCAGGTCCACAAGAAGGTATCCTCTGCCAATCTTCGTCCGCGCAGTAAATCCATCCCGGAGGCGCACCCAGCGACAGACGAATCCTTGTCCGAGTTGGCAACACCGCGCAAACCGAATCCCCTTTGTGAAGCGTTTTTGTTTGGAAATTCGGGCGACTCTTAAGAAATCTCGGATTGGACGGGTGGGAACGCAGGTAAGGTGGCGTATGGGACCTTGTCTTAGCGTCCCTCCGAACGACGACACCCGTTGCAACGGGGGAGACGCAAGGGGGGACAGGCGGATGCCGCCAGGCCCCTCTTTCCCTCTGCACCCTCCCTTCTGGTTTTACGCCGCCCATGGGAACTTAAAAGCCGCTCCATAAAATTCCGAGATTTCACGCGACAACTTGTGTACAATTCGAGGGACATGTTCGTAGTGAACGAATGTATTGCGTTCGCAATCCTAGGGTACTTGTCCACATGCTTATTGAGCCTTACTACTAAGGGAGGGAATCATTTCACCATAGCATTGCAATAGCGGGTGAGACCACGATGAAAAGTGAACCTTGACGGCCGGACACAACAATATCATCATTTGTTCGTGTACCGTTTACTGAATGTTTTGAATGGACAAAGGCTGCACTCCTACATTCCCTAGCCTCGCCCATGAGCTTACACCATACACTACAATAAACCGCTCTTCAATTCCGCATATTTCCCATCTCCCTTCATTCCGTTCGACATCCCTATTATTTTCCTCTTGCCTAGATTCCTCCCTTCTATCACCGTCTAAGTCATCATTTCATCCTCAATCAAAATACTCTACGTTCTTCTCTCCTACCTTTCTTGAATATACTCCAACCAAAGTCGTCCCAACCACACCAAGCCTAGCACTTCCTCGTTTAATTTCACTTTTCGTCGGATCTACCTTTTCCATCCTCCACACCCAAATCTCAATAACCTCCGCAACATCCATAAAGATACGTCTATCCTCTTGCCTTAACGACCATGTTTCCGCACCGTACAAAACCACGCTTCACATGAAAGTTTTCGCTAATCTGTTCTTGAGCAACTTACTAAAATTCATGAATCAATATTCTCCTCCTCGCGAAACTCCTTTGTCTAACGCAGTTATTCTTCTTATATCCTTAATATTGTGATCATATTTATCCATGACACTTCCAAGACACGTAAACGTTTTTCCACTGGCTCTAGTTGATGCCTTTCTATTATGACGTTTAACTCAACTTTCCTCCTTCCTGAAAACCTCGAAGCCTTTTCTTTTGCTTATATTGATTTTCATCCCAAACCTACCACACGGATTTTCTCGTTCACAATGACTGCAGCCCCTTGGCTGATTGTCTAATTAAATCTCACTTAATACTTGTCACGATATACGAAAACGTTTTTGCCTTCGAAAAATTTGTGACCATAACGGAATTATGGATTACCACGTACCGCGGTTCTAAATGCCCGAAAATGAAATGTTATCTAATTTTTAAGATCACCAGTTCCCGCAACGGATAGAAGACCTAACACTCGTAAGACTTCTCGTAGGTTAGCGTCAACTTTCCCTTGCCCACCCTAATAATCTTACATTCCTCCCACCATGTTTGTTATTCCCTGGGCGGAGGCCGAAACGTGTTCTCTAAGTAACGAAAACCGAAAAGATTTTTTAATTTGGCGCGTAAAAACGCAAAATGACAAATGTGACGCGTTGAAAACGATTAATGCGGAGAACTGACTCAAGCGACTCAGTGTGCAAATTATCCTAAAATATCCTGAGGCCATCACGCGAGTACAGCTTTCATAAACAGTTATGCCTGGTTAATGCGTGCTCGGACGATGCAGAAATCTTGTATGAACTTAACGAAAATCTTCACCTGCAAAACTGTAGGTGGTAATTAAGAAGGATCTGTGGGTTATTTTTTTCCGGGAAAATACATATAATTAACCGCGAGGTTAATGACCCTTCCAGTTAGCTTATAATATTTTATCATTTGTCAAGCATTGAATTCGATGGGGATGTAATATTCAAGCGGTGATAATTGCAGTTCACGGGTGTTCCCCGGCGAATATCTACGAGAGAAGCAAAAAAAAAGAATTGAGACAAACACTCAAGTTTTGTAAATTGATTTTCGGGGATAAGAATAAGGAAAACGTTAGACCCAATCATGGGGAAAATCTGCGAATCCAAAAGATAAACATGAAGGCCCCTTTTTGAAATCTTGAAATTGACTTTAAACTTCCTCATTAGAATTTTCTCACAATACGACGTTCCTGAACGAATTATAATTACCAGTTGATAAGATATCGAAAACGGTCGCGTGCTATAATCAAATGTGATATTTTAAAAAATTCATTTTTTTTAAACCTATATTTCTTTTGCGCTGTAATTCCACTATGTTTACGACCTTTTCCGTTGAGCTACACTGCGAATTCTCGTCCGAAACATTTGATTTTGCCAACGGCTACATTAGTGAGTCGCGGCCCGCAAAGATGAATTTTTGTGAGCGGATTTCCGACGCTCGGGAATGCTGAAGAGATTGAAGCGAACAGCCGTGGTGACGCCACTAGTTTGCATGCGTACAGCGATCCGTCCTCCACACCACGACCTTGGAATCTGCTGAATGGGGTCTAGCCTTATTCCGTAGAGTGCAGAGAATGGAGTGTTCTCTACGCTCCGTGCCTTATCCTTTCTCGAAGTAATGACGAAATGCCGTCAGCGGAAACGCACTTGTACTCGTAAAGAAAGAAAACAGCTGACGGACGCGCAACGCCAACACTGCAACAACAACAATAACAACGTCACAAATCACGAGGGCCAATGACTTCCTAGAACGAGTCGTCCGCGAAAAAATTCGCTAACATTAAACCGAAATTGCAACTTAATACTAATTGATACTTACACCTGAAAGAGCACAATAAACATTAAGCGAGAAAAAAATAACAAGCTGGAACAATAAAATGCTCAACCACTTTTAAGTGGAAAAAATACTCTTAAACATTAGGGGCAAAGTTGCGAGCACCGGTCGAAAATAGAAGTGCTCGACACAAGGACGAGGGAAAGACGTCACGGAAGGACTGGCTGGTGTCCTTGGAGAAAACTGACATTGCACACACACTACTCTGGAAATATGGAACGGAAGACATTTTAGATGAGCACTACCCAATAAAGATAAGATTGGGACGGAAGATATGGCGCTTCGGAATGGAGATATCTTCGAGGTGCTCCAAACAAAGGCTAAATGTTTACGACAAAAGGCTGCCTGCACATTTGCGAGGCATGGAATGCCCACATTAAATTTTAACCCTTGCTCTAAATTAAACTCACCAACAAATATAATATTAAAAATTTACACAGAAAATTCGCTCTGCGTGCATGATGGAGATCTAGAACAAGTAAACCGAATATCCACTAAAATACAGCTTTTATTACGCGCGTTTCGTTTTTTCGCTCAGTTTGCCGATGGTGGGAGGTCAAAGTTCGTCCAGACCAGCCGCCAGAGCGACGAAAGGGTCTTGAGATCCGTCCTTCGTAATTCTGGCTGCCGCGATCGTGCTCGATCGAATATTCCCCGCTAGCATACGAACCCTCAGGTGACGATCGTTTTGGGCTAAGAACCGCATTCCTCCTCCCACCTCATGAGTCCACCAAAACAAAAACAAAACAATTTAAATCGATACCGAGGAGTCTCACAAATCAGATAGCTTGGGTCTTATCGGAACCATTTTGAGATTATCCACACGGCAAAACCAACACAGCGCTGTGTTCCCTTCTCTCGTATCAGGAGGGCCAATCAATAAGCAGTCATGACCTTAAGCTCTTCAGAGAAGTGGCGTGCGACCACGCAAGCGTGGTGGTCGGCCGGAAAAGAACTGCTTCGCGCAATACAAAGGCGAATTTCAGAGAGCGGACAGGCCGGAAGGGTAATTAGCATACTCTGCCGCTGACTCGACCTGTTGGCACACGAAGCCGCGGCATGATCTTCGAATGTATGTACGTTTTTTACATGATCACATCCCAGACGCGGGGCGAGGCATTTCCCATTTGAACTCGTTTCAGTAAGAGCGGTTGCGTCCTGGTAAATAATGGGCGCCATTCACCCAGCGACAGTCATTCGAAATTAATTCAATTTAAAGAGAGGCACCGCGCGAACATGCAATTCGTAATACGCGGCTGTTGGGCTGGCGTGATTACTTGCGTTTCTAACGACAAATTTTACAAATAAACTCTCGCCAATTCAGGGACAGATAAGTGTAAAATAGGCGCATTGACGTAATTTTCAACTGAAATAATACCCAATCTTTACGTAGTCCTATAAAATTAGCCTCGTTGATAAAATCACCTAGATACCTCATTCCCGACAGCATAAAACATCAATTAAGTCGCTTAATCCTTCAGTGCATCATACAAGATATCGCTGTCGCTGTATACGATATCATTATTAAGATTTCACGCGTTTCTACAACAAATAAAGACCCAGCGGTGACCGAAGAATGTAACCAGAAGATAATAACAAAAAGAACATAACCTAACTAACTTTGAGAACATCAACAAATACATTGAACTTGAGATCGAGATTAGGACGCCCGGAAAAGTAGTTATGTGGCTGCTGACAGCATGAAGAAAAGCAAATAACTTAGTGGTAATGATATGCTTATTCGAAAATTATACAACAGCTTAGGCTATATCATACGATTAAATGTACGTGAAAGACGCGAAAAGAAATGATACAGGAACCTCTATGCATGAGGGCCTTATGGGAGAAAACTAAACAAATGTACACGCTTTTAATACGAAAAATTGTTGAAAACGAGCTCGACAGTGAGCAGGTGAAAACACGACCACCTGGCTTTGCCAGTTCGCTGCCCCGGATTATGGTAGATAGCTGTATCACATGCGTGATAAGTAACAAGTGCGACAAGGGAAATCAGCTTACCCACAATCCCTCTCTTATTACTCCTCAAATGCCACGACAATTATGACAAAATTTCAATTTTAAATAAAACGCGACATGCAAAAAAAGCGCTTTAATTTATGAGTTTTCAAGATACTAGATGGAAAAACAACCCATCTAATGTCACTGCAAAATGCAAGTACTGGGCTTACGAATCCCTTTTTTAAGAAATGGTTTTAGTACAGTACAAAATCGAATAACTCGCGTATTAGACGCAGCTCTCTTCCCCGTGGCCATCGAATCAATTAGCCGTTCCGACTACCTATTCGATTTTGTTTTAGGGAAAACTACAGCCGCTATATCAACAACCCGCAATTTTACAAACATTAGTTGAACAAAATTACAATTTTGCTAACGGTTTAAGTTTATAACTTTGGGATTTGGGCTTTGCAGGAAAGTGCCATCGAATGCATGGAAAACGAGCGCTTCTGATGAAATCGATTAGTGTATAAGTGGCATTAAATGCTTCCGTCAACATGCATATCTACATAATAATTCCGCACTTCTTCAAGGATCGCGCCAGGCGCCAAAATGATTTGCGAGCTGTGACGTCATGCGTTATAGCAAACACGCCGTTCGCCGAGATAGGACCGAGCAGATAGCATATTGTACGGGTACCTAGCAAGTATTTAATATCATTACCATTTTTTCATGCATTTTTTCGACCGTAAACAGAAACAGAAATCTGTAGTTATTCTTTATCGCCACCCAAACAAATATTAACTATTTTACATCCATCCACGGCTCAATTTACGATGGATAACGGGTCCTTAAAAAATGTACATCCAAATCAACATTGTACCTCAACTGCACGGATAATTGGTTCGGTTTTTTTTTAAGTTTAGTTAATGAAAATAGATTAATACCAAGAATTATTGACGGGTATCATTGCGTTCGAGGCCCCCATTAGTGCAAGCCATTGTCACGACTGCCTTTCGTATCATTTGCTTAAGTTGTCTTAAAAACACCTTGAATTACACCTCAATCGCTATATTAACATCGTAACGCCTACCCGCAAAATATATAAAATCAATCATTAAAATAAAACCAAGCACGCCACTGCCAACGTCAATATCCCCATAGTTCGGAAAGATGAAGAAGACAGAAAAAAATACTAAGTCATGACCAGCGTCGGCACGTCACAATATATGAATGCTAGGAGAAAACGAAGCCGTTAACAACGCATTCACACTCCGCCGCTCCGAGCACAATGCGCGCCAGCAACAAAAAAAATGTACTAACGCCCGACCGATAACAAACAACTCGCGCCAGTGGGAAAGGAGATGTTGTGATTTCTAATGTGAGATCCGAAGGTCGCCCCGCTGCTCGTCGATGTCGTGTTCACGGGAAAGGGTGGGGAGCTTGGGAGGGAAGGAGGGAGGGGGAAGGGACGGAGGGGAAGAACTGCGTGGGAGGGGAGAGGGCATGGAAGTGTCGAGTTTACGAGGAGGAAGGAGATTAAGAGAGGGCGCCAACAGCAGCGAAGAGACGGGGAGGGACGAAAGGTTCGGGAGAGAGAGGGAAGTCAAAAGAAAAGATTTGGAGAAAGAGATTTTTAAGGCATTTTCTTATTACCAGTCGACCACCAAGTCCGAATCATGAGTGAAGGTGGGGAGATCCTCCTTCCGAGGGCGTGGTATACTCCTCCCACTCCACTGCCGGTGCCGCCACCACTTCCGTCCCCTCCCACCGCCCCCGTGGTACCGCGGGAGTGCGCAGTCGAGGGGACAGACACCGCTGCCACCACCATCCAACGGCACCAGGACACCAAACAGAACTTCCCCCCCACACCCGAATGTAAAGATCCCCCCTCTCCCTATTTTTCCTTTACATCCAGATAACAACAATTCAGAGCAGGAGAGAGGGGGGAGTGTATTAAAATTACGACGAAGTCGCTCCTCCCTCCTACTTCGAAACTCAATTATATTATTTTTTAAAATCAGAACACCACAGGAGGGGTGGGTGGAACGAGCTGAAGAGAAGACCACACACACACGCACGCAATAACACCGAGGGCGAGACGTCACACGGCCGACGGCAACACGCGCACGCTCCTCGTTCCCCGCCGGGACGCCTCCGACGACTGCCCGCCGCGACGAGCTTCCCCGATATCCCACGACAACAAGAGTGGCGCTAAGCGCGGCGGCGGCGAGGAAGATGAAACACTTTTGGCGCGCATTACACACACTCACTCAGCCGCGAGATCTCTCTCTCTCTCTCTCTCACACACACTCTCCCTCACTCAAAATACGACACACAAACAGAAGAAGACCACGCCGCGCGCCACTCCACTCGCTTACTGCGCGCGAGCAGGACGCTCCCCCCGTCCAGAGGCGGGTGGAGGGGAGTGAAAGAAAAAGGGGAAAGGGAAGAAGGAGAGAGGGGCGGGAAGAGAGGGGTCCTTCCGGTGAAGCGCCGTGGCGAAAGAGTGGCAGCTGCGCACTACCACGAGGAGCGAAAGTGCCCATGGGGGGCAGGAGGGGGGAACTGGCTGGGAAGAAAGGGGGAGATAGATAGAAGGGGGGAGGTCACGAAGGGGGCGACACGAAGCGTGGAAGAGGACCGTCTATACGGGGGAGTATGGGGGGGGGGAATGGAAGGAAGAGAGGGAGGGAAGGACTGACTGCTCTTTGGGGAAAGGGGATCAAGAGAGAGGAGGGAAAGCCAGGAAGGGTGAGGAGTATCCAAGAAGATGGGGAGAGAATGGGAAGAGGGTTTCTGGCTCAGGAAGGTGGGGAGAAGGGTGAGGAAGATAGGGGGAGAGGGGCACCGAGTACGGCAGGGTGGGCGCGGAAGGACGCCAAGGGAAGACGACGCGGAAGGGAGAGAGAGGGAAGAAACGAGAGGATATTGAGTGGAACAGACACTACGTTTACGAAGCAAGCATTGGTTTTAACGAGGGCATTACGGGGTTGTTAAAAACTCACGCGGGATCTATCTACCTTGCACGGCCGAACATTGTTTCCAATGGTCGCCAATATCTATTCCAGCTTTCGTCCGGCTACAAATTAACACTCGCCGTTAATAAAAAAAAAGTCAGTTAAAAAAAGGCCGATTCCTTAAAGAACAAAAAGGACGTATTTACCTAGTTTTTTAAGCGTCTTGCCCAGAGTTTCCCTTCCAGCGGTGCGGCGATAGAAATCTATTCCGAACAAAGGATAGAAATGGAGGGGAAAGCAACCAACACTCTCCACGGCCAGCGATACGTCAATCCCCAAGTTTCGAACGGCACGAGAGGAAATTACTTCGCGCATCCACGCGATTCGGATAGCTTCTCTAATTACGTGGCCTATGCACTTTTCTAAGGATACTAGTGAAGATATTCGTTTAACCTTTAGTTACCCTGCAAACTCATGCAAGTGAGTCATGACCCATAAAAGGAACGCTACAGTTTTGGAAAGTACTGCTTGGATGACTGGAATGATAACATCCCAACGTTTCCCTCGATGAGCATTTAAGATAATATCGACAAGATTATCGGCTTAACTTTGAAGAAAAGTGAATTAAATGGGAGTAAAATATGTAATTTAAAAAATTACGTTGATTATTAGAATTAAATAAATTAAAAGGAGTAAAAAGGGGAGCCGTTAAGACAACGGCAGGGCCCATCGACCCTGTGGAAGTGCATGGATTTAAGTCATTCAGTCCTGGGAGTGCATTATCTGCAACGTTCGTAGTTCCATTATTTTGATGGTAATAAGCTCGTTTCAAGAGGATTTTTTACAGAATATTTAACAACCTGTCACAACGCCGCCGGGAGAAAGTAAAGCGACGCCTTCTTGGAACGTCCGTTAACTGCTATCTCTCTCTGTGGCGCACCATCGAATCTTCAGAGAAATTTTGACACAGCGACTGTTCCCCAACGGTTATGACTTAGTAAAATGGTGTCATTTAGACTGCTCATCACCCTGCCTTTCTTCTAGTCTCAAATAAGGATTACACTCTAGGATTAAAATAACTTCCTCATCCAATCACTCACAAGAGAACGTCCATGGGGTTCATGCATAAAATCTGTCCGAAGGTCAGAATTTGGGACGAATATTAGGATACAGATAGCATACGGTCGAAATATGACGAGAGAAAGGAAGTGAAAAAGCGATGTTACTCTTAAGTCTTACTTTAAAAAACACGCCAGAATCCTCACGATTCATGTATGGGCGTTTCTTGCGTCGAATTAAGTCTACCGGTCCCTTCCCTTTCCATGAAAGATCACGTGAGGTAACCCCTCATAAACGACTAGCTTGCATCTGCTAAGTGACGCTCCATCCTCAAAAGGTGTGGAGCAGATAGGAACGTCGGAACGAATAATGCCGTTGAGTAAAAAATGTCGAGGGGTGGTGGTGGTTGTTGGAAGTCCTTAGGGTTGATGTAATCACACGTTTCTCTCCCCCTTTGGAATCTCGTTTTTTATTACAAAACAAAGATTAGTTCCCTTATCCGAAATAACACCACAACGAACCAATGTATAACAAAATATGCGCCCACGAGGTTGATTCTCCCAGATCGAAACGCAGATATCTCCAGTTCCATCCCCCAATTGGGAATAATAATGTTTCGATTTCGTCGACAAAATAATTATGCCATTGTTTACACCTACTCGGCAGTCACAACAAGCCAGTCGCAACTGTGCAAATATGTACATTGATACGCCGTGTAAAATAATTTCGAAACTCTACGCATAGCTGTTGAAATGCAAAATACGGGCATTCATTCCATTTGCAACTAATACCTTTCGCGTTATACTGCCGTACTGCTGTGCATTATTGGCTGTCCCCTGCCGTTCAAGGAAGACTTTTGATGGGCACAGAGAATAAGGCCTGCCTATAACACGACACTAAATAACCAAACTATCAACAATGCAATAAAGTGTATTCAACTTCATATGTCCTCTACCTCATGATTGATGATATCGAAAGGATACGTACATGTATATATGAATGTATATGCACTTACATGCATATAACGATAAGTACGTCCGTTGTTTTGGAAAATGGGGTGAAATTAGACATGCATTTTCTTCCCTTCGCCAGCGATACATTTGTTCAACATTAGAGGCGTGTTTGAAATGCTAGTTTATATCGCGAAGTTCACTTCTTTAAGTGCATAGAAACAGTGCGATGCGGTGCTGCGTGGACTTCGAAATATCGCAAGGCCACCTCGTGGCGGGGAGCGGAAGATGCTCTTACGCAGCCATAATTGTACGCGCGGCCACCCAACTGTCGAACTTCTCCCGAACCGACCGTGCTCGCACGAAATGGCAGCGACGCTCACGCTCGGGCGAAATTACGACCAAACCTCTCATGCATGCGGACGGTAGACCGGTGTCCGCCATCACCAGAGGTAGGGAGGGGGGGGGAGGAGAGAAAGAAAGAAAAGAAGACCGGACCAAAAGGCCCAAAGACCGAACGGTATCCGTGAGCACTCAGTACATCGGAATGGAATGAGGGGGACGCTGAGGGAGGGAAAGAGGAGTTGCTTGCATTATAAAGGCGCGGACGGCATGGTTCTCCCCCCCTTCTTCACCCAAGGTTCTCGCTCCCTCTTGGATTGTGGAGGGGGAGGGTGGAGAGGGCAGGGGGCACGACGAAAGGGGCGGCCTGGGGAGAGGAAGGAAACGGAGATGAAAGGAGAAATGGCGATCGGGGACGAGGGATGCCCCCCCCCAGAGGATTAGAGGGAAGTTTAGCGAGGAATTTTTTTTTTCAAGGGTTAGGGAAGGAGGAGGACCGAGGAGGGAGTATGAGAGCTCGGGGAAGGGGGTCAGAGCACGGTCGAGGAACATGCGGAAAAGAAGGGTTTTGCGGGTTGTCCAGGGGAATTGGGGGGTGAGGGCGGCGGGAATGCAACAACGGAGGGGGATGGAGTGAGGCGGGATGGGTCCGAGGGAGTGGGGTTGGCTGTCGAGCATGGTTTGTGACGTAGTTAACGTATTACTGCGGAGGGGAGGAGGTGGAGGTTGAAGGGGAAGGTTTGAGGTTGACAAGACGGGGGAGGGGAGAGGGAGATTTGGCGGTAAAGGGGTGTGGGTGAAACTGGATCTCGCAGGAAGGGAAGGGCTATACGATGCTGCGATATATCTACTGCAACGCTCGATATTCAAACTACACCGCACTCCGATATCGAGCTACCGGTCATGTTATACACGTCGCTGAAAGTGCGATACAAATCTAGAATGTGAGATATTGCAATTGCAATATCAACAATCGATTTTTTACGTAAGTATCGAGAAGATGAAAACGTACGATTTTCAGGAGTGAAATCGAATATGTAATCCTGCTTACCCAATAGCACCACTTCGATCGAATCGGAAAACGAGAAGGTTGTCGCTATTCTACATCGTAACAACCGTTCTCCCGCATTGGACGGATCTGCGATGCTACAAAAACACATCGCACTTCGATACTCGAAATTCCGAGTCTCAACAGAGTCGGGCTTAAATGAGGGGAGGGAGGGATAACGTGCCGTCCACACGTATGTCGAGTCCTGAGGGGGTGAGTAGAAGTGGGGGGGGGAGAGAACGTTGGTTAGCGCGAGCGGGAGGGGAGCGCGCAGAGACGGGGGCAGGGCGCGGGGAGGGAGGGGGGTTAAGGGGCCTTGTGGAGTGGGAAGAAAAGCATCGATTGGCGTCTTCTTATTCTGGAGGCTCGGGCAAAAAAATATTTCAAGCGGAGATGACTTGTAATGGACGAGGGATCGCCTCATCACGCCCATAACTCTTTCGACAGAAACCACAGGCATTGCACAATCCCATTACTTTAATTCGAGCCAATCCTTCCTTTTAGCTTTAGGTCACCGCGGACGAAACGGCGAAACACACGGAGAGAGGTCCTCGAGTTGAACGCAACCTCGAATTGTCAAAAAACCCAAGACATATTGAATTTTCCGACTTGACGGAGAACAAAGGCTGAATTTTCATAAAGGGATGATTAAGTGCAATGGACCCTTCAACTACTTTAGGAAGAAAAAAAATTATAAACATGAGTTCGTAAGAGCTAAGGACGGGAAGACACCGGAAATCTACCACACATAAGAACCAGAGTTAATCTTCTGGACGTTACCGCCTCATCGTACTCTCTCGACGATCGCGTATTTTTCGAGGAGCAAACAAGCGACGGAACTACTCTCGTCCCGACTGACGCAATAGCGAACTTCAACGACAGAACGGATGAAACTCGACACCCGCCAATTCCTCGAGCGAGAGAACTGTCCCCCGAGACAATTAGCATTGCCGCGTCTCTTGACCGTCGATCGCTTTTCGTACAAAAAGGCATGTCTCCCACGACCTAACACGCGTTCACACCACAAATTTAACGGATAAGCACCGAGACGACTCCGCCCGCCGCGGACGGAAAAAAAATTCATTACACCGCAAACGCCGGTTCGCACTGGCAAAACGCGAGAGGGATGAGGGAAAGTTGCTGAAGGGAGGAGCGGCGGGGACCTCGCAGTTTACGGCGAGTACTCGGTGGCACCACAAATTGAAAGCAATTACGGTCTCAGGCGGGGGCGAGGGAAGGAATGGGAAGACCGCGGTGGGCGGATGGAAGTCAGAAGCAGGAAGCGAGGGGGTCGAAGGCGGGGGACGACTGAGGAGGCCTCAGATGATTGAACAGGAAAGACGGAGGAAATGCACGACTCTCACGGGATGGAGAGGGGGGGAGGGGAAAGGAAGGTGTATCAAATGGACCGAGGAAATTGGGGGGAGGGGAGGAAGGGCGTGGGGGGCGGGTGGAATGAATCGTAGAGCCTTTCCGAAATGGCCGCGATAAGACCGAGAAGCTAGCGGGGAGACGACGCCAAAACCTTAACGTGGTCCTTCTCCGCCTCGCGGTCAATAAAACACTCATCAGAGAAACCGTCTCGCGCGCGCGGGCGTACATGGCCTCGCGAAATAAAACGGGCGAAAATGCTCTCCTCCCCCCACTTCCCCAGTCCCCCTAGAACTTTGATTTTTCGTCGGGATTGGTAATTTTTAACGGCGCGGATCCACAAATACGCACGACTACCGTCATCGACCACGACGGATCGCCACGGAGGAAATCTTCCCGAGGGAACGGCAATAAGAATTTCCTCGCCGCCCCGGCTGCGTCACGGACTGCCGCGTACGGATGAGGAGGACAGTGTTCCGGGGCGTAAATCTCCTATGTTGCTAAGCGAAGTCTACGGCGACGGCGTCTGCGAGAGCTTCGGGAAACGGTGGAGAGGAAAAAAAATACCACGGGAGGTAGAGCGGGGATCAATACCCCAACCCAGTGCCATTGCATCGGGCAAACAATGGGTGGGAAGCCTGAAATTGGAACATTTCCCGAAGAAATTGATATGCAGGGAGGGTTCAGACACCTAAATCCCCAAGGCCAAACGAATTCATAGTTAAAACTCTCCTCACCCGCCCTCTCCCAGCGACTCAAACGGAAGGAAAACCATTAGCACACCCTCGGGAAACTATTTTGAACGCGCACGGCAGGAGCATGCAATGGGGCCATTTGCAATAACATCGAGGGTAAAAAAATACGAGCGCAACAGGCGTTTGGCGGAAAGATAACATTGCTTCATCGACTAAACTTTTATCCCCCACCCACATAACTTTAAACCATAAAAATTCCAGTTCCAGAACATGCTCAACAAGGAATAAATTACATTAATGAAATAAACAAATGCCTCGGAACGCATGGCAAGCAAGTGGAACAAATCAGGGTGAACAAAAAAAATCCCTTGAATTAAATACTTAGCACGCTGCATCGTGGATACGTGATACGAGAATCTGATGGAAAATATGACGGGCCGTTTAATGGAAATGCCGTATGTATCTGTACACACAGAACACCATTATGAACAACGATTTACGTAACTTGATTTGAATAGCTAAGGCGGATTTTTTCGCACCTGCAACCTAAGTATACGTACCTGTTTCAAGTAGATCTTGGATCGAACCATGTTTCCATATGCAACCTTAATTTAGATCGTCAGATTTTAATACCTTCTACTAAGTCGTTAACGGCCTTTATGGCTATGAATTGTGCATAGATACGTTTAAAACCACCTTATAGCATCCAACAATTGCCGGATTTTTTGCTGTCATCACGTTGTTTGACCTTCTCTTTTCTTTGCTTTCCAACAGTTTCGGCATAATTCCCGTTTCACTCCAACATATTTTTCGTTCAAGACCTCATTATATTAACCATAAAGGGATTTTACGAACGGAACCCTTTCGCCTAAAGGAATCCACAGCTCACCGAAAATATTTAACTCCAACCTGAGCCTCATTGACTGGTGCCCAGAGGGTTGGCCCCGCAAAAAAAACAATTTAATCTTATCTACAACTCACTGTTCAACAAACACTAAGGGACAATGACGCTTTGGAATCAGAAACGAGTTCTTAGGCAGTAATCAGAGTCAGCAAGGAAGTGAGCCATGAAACGCTTATGCAGGCACAATTTATTTTACACCCACAATTGGCATCAATCACCTCTCAAGATGGAAATTGACAGTTTAAAAAATTATTTTACACATAAAGGGCGTTCAATTAAATAAAAAAATAAATACTGATATGGAAATTTTGATGGCAGGTTAAGAAAATATTTGCCATTTGATGATCTTAAATATGCAGAAGGAAATTTCATTACAGGCCTTGCAATTGCTTTTGAAAGAAGAGAAATGCAAACTTAGTGGTCGCACAGATTGACTAAAATGGCCAAACAAGTACACAAAACATGATACATACACTATTAACAAACTTTTGAAATGGATGGAGCAACTAACTAAAGGAAATTACAGAGGTGAACTGAATTAATGAAAGAGATATACCAAGTGCCGCAATATTCCCTCTCAATGCCTATTGTCAACTTGAAATATAGTTCATCTCTTTTGCCAGTAAGACAACAATGCTACTCTGTGGCAGTACAAGGAAATGTCTACCGAGTCAACCAGTAATTTTTTACCAACAATCAACAAGAGGTTGAAAATATTGATTTATAACTTCCGCTAAGTTACATCTGATGGAATTCCATTATTAACTGCACCACTTCACTTCATAGTTCAATATTAATGCCATGGCATTAACATGGAAATACCACACTGTATTCATATAAATAAGAAAAAATAATTACCATATTTTAATAAAAAAGTATAATTTTCTTACCACGACTCTAATAATTAACCTTCTTCTAATCAATTAACTACAGCACATTTAATTTAATGTGGTTCAAATGTTTTTAATTTGACAAAAAAATTATTATTTCTATCAAAAAATGAATTTGTGAATGAAAAAAATGCTCTTAAAACGTATTCTCCGCCTATCAATGGCAAAACATCAATTGTGCTGAATTGATTATAACAATTTGACCACAATAATTTCATTTGTTTTGCCTTTTATGCAATTAAAAGAGTTTTTTGATGCCTAGAACATTTTCCAAAAATGGTGGTCGGCTGTAATGATCAACTACTAGATCACCCATAACTCCAAATTCATAAAATGCATGAGGTAAGGTTCACACAACATCACCATATATTTTTTTAACATCACATGAAACATTCCTTTGTTAATTGAAAGGTGAATGCGGCTTAGCAATTTTATAGAAGCATCAACTGGAAAAAAAAACATTCTAAAACTGCACAACAGGAAGAAGTTTATAATTTTATAAATAAAATATTGATACTTACGAGACATGATGGGCTCAATTGGTGGAGGAGGATTTTGTAAAATGGATTCTGGAATCTGTAAAAAAAAAAGACAAATTAGGTTAATGACTGACAACGACTAATTTTTGCCATGCACAGATCATCAAAGAATAGATACAGTAATCCTTTCCTGGCAGTGATTCTGACTATACATAGACTAGATAGAGATTATGCAGGTAACGTGATGACCATTTCAACATTAGCATCATACACCAGTAATACATAAATCTACCTACATATTTATATTCATTGACATTTCAAATCAACTTCCCCCACTCCATCCTACCAGTAATCTTCCGTGTAGACTATTTTGTGCACCACTGATTTAACTCTTCCACTAAATCAGGGGTGATTCGAGGACAAAAGGAATCAAAATCGGTTCGGAACTCGACCCTCATTTTATGGTATTGTGATAGTACATAAAATTAATTTATTATTGCATCATTGCATACATGTTTGCAATCAAGAAAATCAGGAACATTGACATACCTGTATAAGACTAAAAAACATATGACACGTTGAAATTCACCATAGAAGAGTGAAATGCTATCTCTTTGAGAGACAAGGCACTGAGTTTCAAAGGTAACATGGGAAGTAATATCAAATTAAGAACTTATATATTCCAAATACATATCAAAGCATACGCTTAATATAAGGATGGTGAAGATCAACAAGTTAATATTCACCTGAAATACATTGTGATAAATGAATTGCCATATTTACGATTTCGTATTTCTAACCAATATAACTACAAGTAGCATTTGAAAAGGTGGATATGATGATATGTCAGTTTCAGGCACAATTTGAATTTAAAAACAACGAAAACTTATTTTGATAAAGCACTTATAGTGTAGTTACAAAGGTAGGAAGGATGAATATTACATTTCTTATTCTCTGATGTTTATTAGGGTTGGTGCATTAATCAAAAATGAGACAATTTCTGGCCAGGGTTCCCAGCATTCTGACTTGTAAAGAAACTCATATCAGGACGCTAAAAGCAGCTGACACTACATCATTCCCGATAAATTCCAAGGTATCAAGATGTAGTCAAGACAGAACAAAAGAGAAAGGAATGGATATACTGGCTGTTAAGGGTCACAGGATGAAATACTTCAGTAAAAATAACATGACAAATTATGTTAAAAATATGAACTGTAACCATTGTGGAGGTATGCACAGAATGGATAAATATCTCCGGTATATGAGATAAATGAGGTTGATCTAACTCCATGAACTCTGTGGAATTTTACAGATGAACCCATCTGTGACTCAAGATGAAACATTCTCAAGTTGTTGTTTCTGTCCCTAAACAAAACAATATCACCGAAACATTCACGAAGGCCATGCTAGTCTCAGTGCCACAAAGATAGGACAAAAAATTAGCTCAAGATCTAATTTAATAGTATGCTCTGCCAATTCTAATTTCTGTTTATCAATTCTGGCGCGGAAAACGGTACCTTGCGTTCTTTGGTTCAATTTAGTTACCGATTTATTTTAATGGATGGTGAAAAAAATATACCCAGTTGCGACAGAAATTGAATCAATACATGCTGATTTTACCAAACTTAGTAGCTTGATGAGTGAATCAGCAAAAATATGATGATATTACAAAACTTAATAGCTTGACGAGTGAATCAGTACAAACATTTGAAACAATTTTCATTGGTCTGCCATTTATATACTGATAATTGAACACAATGGTCAAAGTGAAGATGCTATGAACAGGTACAGGAAATTCAGATGAAATCTTATGGCTGATGTATATGGATTATTGGTGAAGAAAAAAACTATTACGCTTTCTCATTTATTATCAATACTAATTGCATTTCAGAATAACTGTTCCTAAAAATTGTTAAAACTTTGCACTACTTGCCATTGTATAAGCAACCTTATTATTCATCAGATTCAACCAATAAAAACTATGACAAATGCACTCAATAACATTCACTTCTCAACCATGTTGTAGCATGATATTTTTACAAGCATACCACTATTCCTCAAATGAGTTGACCCTTTGGTAACCTGGAATGGTCATTGTAGAAATTCTCAGCCTCATTTATATAAAATTATAGATCCAAAGGGCATGGTCAACATAATAAACTGTGCTCAGTTATTTGAAAAAGAAAGCAGGGCTAATATCTGACCAGATGCCTGGGGTTTCCTGCTTGTGACACATTCAGCATTCAGGAAAAAAATAATTGGCAACTTAGGTAACCATACTACATGACATGGCTGTATGGCAAAAAGACCTTAATGTTTTTCACAATCTAATGTTTGAAGGTATTTCTCTACTTGCAGCCAGTACTTAAAATGTGAGTGCAAATTGAATGTAAATTCTTTAGAATTTTTTCAAAAAGAGTTTTCAGCTCTCTATTAATCCACAGTTAGATTTCCTTCATCATTTTTTTTGATCATGGCTTGTTACAACTCAGTACAACTTTTTTCTATTCATAATTTTTTAAATTAACTAATATCCTTCATAACCATCATGACACATTAAGTTTAGGATTGGCATTGGGCCTAAAGTAGCATTCAAATGTTTAATAATTTTGAAGCTCATTTAATTAAATTCAAGAGGGTGATGTTGATGACAGATTGAGGAAATGCTTCCTAGGTGACAGGCAAGCACTCCCTCCTTTCTCTAATAATCCTGTTACGTGGATTGCAAGCCAGGGCTTGTGGATATAACTCTTCTGTAAAATCATGTCCGACGTCTATAAATGCAACACAAAGCTGTAATTACTTAGCGTTGATGGTACTCTTTTTCATGTTATCCTACTTAAAACACTGGCTGCCCCATTTAAATACAAAAAGCATTGGATGCCACATTTTTAGTTGGAAATCATTTCAACTATTTCATTGGAAAATAAATAATTCATAATTTTTCCACTGAATTATATTCAAAACTAAGTTTTTATTTTCCATTTTCATCATGAAGTTCTAAAATGTTGAGCTGAGTACCATTGAATTTGTTCACTATTAAGCTATCTCAAGGTTATATTGGTAGAGCACAATATGATCGCATAACAGACACCTTCCATCATCTTTCTCCTAGTATACTAATATATAAGAGAAATATAACATATGCATGGCATAAGTTGGATATTAAAATTAACTTTCATTAATTAGAACTATCACAGTTAAAAATTAAGTTTTAGTATATTTACTATTTCTCTAAATGTAAGCACACTTTTAATACAGCCTCCAATTATTGATTACCCTGGAAAATATACTTCGTATTTCTTGACAATATCACTGACTGTACGTAACAAATTAAGGCCTCCATAATCAATTAATCAAATTACTGAGTTACATTTTCCACAATCTCTCAAAGAACAAAATGCTTACCCTCTATGAGCTTTCGTGTTCTGCTTTCTATGTCGTATTTTATCAAACCTAGTATTATTCCACTGACTCGAGAGTAGCCACCGTAGGTCTAAAAATATTCTCCTCAGATTCTCTTTCCTAGCTCTACTATTTCCCAATTCCACCTATCTAAATCCAAAATCCATCCTTTTTGTGATTCATAGATCTCATCTCGTTACTGACACAACACCTAAAAATCTACCTTTCATTTGTCTCCCATTACGAACAGTGTTTCCTAAATGACTGATATTGCTGATGTCCCAAGGGTACCAAAGTACATGTTTGATTTAATAAGAAGAGTCTTACTCTCAAGCTTGTGTTTCTAGCAATTATTACAATTACTTAAGAATAATATGCTATTTTTTTGCTTCACCTTACTTAGCTGTAGGATGGAAAACAGCGGAGGGCAACAGTGAGCACAAGTTGTGTTTGCATATCTAAAAACAGCACAGTTCAAAATTATATTTATTATAAATTTATAGTTTATTCAAAACATGACAATGAATGTCTAAATCCTAATTTTTATTGCTTCGATTACCCCGAAGGAGTACTACCAAACGTCTTTATGCATGAAAAGTTGGTAAGCTTGGTTTCAACTAGAGTTAAATCCCATTTATTTGGAATGGTATAGTAAAAATATTGATTTAATGGGGGAAACATTAAAGATAATTTGACTATCTACAGTTTCAAAATTTTCCAAAATGCCAATGTTTGCTGTATTTCTTTCACTAACATTACCATCATCAAATTGGCAACCACTGGTTCTTTATCCATAAAAAAAATAATGTTACCTTTATTATGTCTACATTTGAAGGTGTTGCTACTGAAAAAGCTGATTCAACATTACTCGATGTCTAAGCAAACTTAACTAATTCAATGGCGGGCTCTCAATGTTTTGTGATTTTTCACACAGAAAAGCTCAGATTGAAATGAGAAAGTTTTAGTGATAATGGATACTCAATAAAAACTTATATTATTCATTAGTTTTTAACATAACTTCATTTGATAAAAAAACAGCTTAGCAAAGGCCATAGAGCATAGAAACTAGTTGCATAATACCCTCCATACCCTTACAGTGGCTTGATGCACATTGAGTAGATAGGAAATATTTTCACGATTTTTGCAACTCAATCCTTTACATAATGTTTCCATACAAAATACTAGTGTTGCAAAAACATTTGCTCCTAAAAATTAATTAAGTTCTCATCGGCATTGGAAGACTGAGACTCAACTCCATTTAAAAACAATGTAGTAATGAATCACAAAATATATTCCATGCAATGAACGCTCTGAATAGGGAAAATTCAAACTAGATGTAAAGTAGACACATGAAACATTGTTGCAAAAGCCTCGTTATTTCAATGCAGCATCACCATCCAACATAACATCAATTACCAAAGGCATATTATACTGAAGACACTTAGGGTAGAACTAACTCACTGTGCTAAATGACCATGGAGATAGGTATCTTGTCAAGGCATACGCTAAAAAATGGGAGGGTGGAAGTTGTAAATGGAATAATAAGGCAGAGGAATTAATGAAAGAAGTTGGAAAAGAGGGATATGAGCATTCTACCGCAAAAGATGTGGCTGTATTTAGTAAAGCATAACATTGGGTCCCAGAATTAAAACATAAAATATCAAGAATTTATGCAATGGAACATCCTGAAGCAGCCCTTGTTGAATTCAAGAAGTGAATACCTACACACCACCCTGCAATTGACCAGTGGTGTGACACAAGAGGGTTGTATCACATGCCCATGGAGGCATGTGATTTTCTCATAAAATTAAAAAAAAAATGTAGGTTCATTCAAATGAAAACAAACCAAACCTGGCAGCTATCCTTTGAATTTTAAAAAATAAGAAAGTTACATTTTCCTGCACTCCTTCCACTCATTAAAAATTTCCTCTTTAATCATTCGATGAAGCCAATTCTTTCTCAATGCACTCGGCAAACTTTTCAAACATTTTGTCCCATGCTGTGTTGTATGAATCTAAGGAATTTTACTTGGTCACTTTTGCTTATATCTACACCTCTTACGTCTATAGGCATTAGAGTGATGGGACTTCTATTCCCAAATTTAACTTGGGCAATAATTTTTTTGGAGATTGTTTCAGTGAGTTTCACAGACTATTTTTTTACTTGGTCTTGATAGGTCACTTCATCATCGATAACAAGCTCTAATTCTGGTTATTTTATACTAGTGGCACAGTGTATATGTCAGTATTGTCTATAGGCGGTGGTTTAATTATTTCTTGAAGAAAATCGGACAACTGGAAAAATATCTTCTTCGTGCATTTTCTCATCCTGATTCTCCCTGCCCGTATAGCCTAACTGCAAGTGGTTGACGACAGTGACTCTTTCACAGAATTTAACCATTTCCTGGCTCGCCTTCAATAACTGCTCATAGAATTCTATATGGTCTTGAACTTCTGAGTTTCAATTTTCTAGCCACCACACCTCTGTGTTAACATTACCCATATTTATGATACATACTATTTGCATTTGCAAGCTTGTCATTTGTTGCAGTTGCTGATACAAATCATTCAAAGGTATTCAATATTAACTATGACTTTTAAATGCTTTTATGTATTAAAGACCAGTTTCTATTGTTCAGCTCACATCAAGAATTAATGGGTTTATAATATGCTCCTGAAAACATTACTTCTGCATAACTTTGTACCTGGCATTGGTAGTGTAGGTAGGCACCACCATAAAATTATTTATGATGATATAAAACAATCCAAGCATACCTAATGACTAATAATAGTCTTAAGATTTGTCAGCCTGAGTAATATAGTAATTTATATCTTTTATTCTGTCCCTCCTCAAAATTGTTTCCAGCTAACTTTAATTCCCTCTTCTAGCCGAAACCTTATGGATTGCAAATAAGCCTATATTGCCAACAGTACACAATGCAGAAAACATGGACTATGCCAGTAATTACAGACCAATTCCACTATCATATATAATCATCCTTCCTTGGGATGTATAACCATAAGTTCTACACCCAAATACATACATTCATACCAGCACATATGAAATTCTTGATGTAGGTATTTCTCTATGCCCCAATATCACAATATAACACAGCTGAAACTTTACAATTGCCATAGAATAGATGGAATCACCATACAGTAGGGCTATTAGGCAGATTTTGACATAGAAACAGAGCATCACGTCGATGTGGATAGCTTAGGTCTACGTAACTTCATCATGAAATTGAAAAAGTATTAAAGACAACTGAAATAAACCATATGCATAGATAACATCCATGAAGAACTGTTAAAATACAAGGGCAGTTTTTCTTTCAACTGCTGATCACACAGCACAAACGCCAGACAAGCGACAGGCAGGTGGTGTGCCTAGTAGGCAACAGAGCATCTCCCGTACCACACTCTCTGTCACTGCCAAGCTTAAGTCATCAGTCTATGCATAGTAGCGGTCACATAAACGTGCCTGCCTCAATTGATTCTTCCACCAAGTGAGAGTTGCGAAGTATTATTTGTTTCCTGCCTGCAGAAGGGTATAGTGGTGCAGAAATTCATAGAAGAATGAGCCAAGTGTATGGAGAAAACTTAATGAGTGATGGTGTTGGGCGTCAATGGTGTTGAACATCGATTGATGGGGGAACTGATGTGCATGATGAATGGGGGGTCAAAGATGCAAGTCTGTAGCTACAGATGACGAGCTGACGAAGTGATTAAAGAAAACTGTAGGTTCACCATAGGTGCTTCGTCCATTGAATTTCTGGAAGTTTCAAGATATTCTCTCTACTCTTATCAGTACGGAACATTTAGGCTGCAAAACATTTGTGCTAGCTGGATACCAAAAATGTTGACTGACAACCAAAAACCTTGCCGAATAACTTCAGGTTTGATGTTCCTTGACTATTAGCTGATAGAGAAGATTTTTAGAAATCAATTGAGACCGGAGATGAGACGTGGATTCAATATGACACACTCGAAGCTAAGCAAAAATCACAACAATGGAGAGTTATAAATTCACCAAACAAAGCAAAAAAATCAAACAAACCTTCAAAAATGGAAAGGGTATGGCTATGGTGTTTCGGGATGAGAAAGGTGTTTCATGTAGAGTTTGCGCAGCTGGGAACAACACTTAATACAGCTGATTATTGTGAAACATTTCAACATTTGCAGAGAGTCATTCAAAACAAAAGAGGCATGCTGATTTCTGGAGTTGTTCTGATTCATGATAATACCCTTCCTAAGAGTGCTGGTGCAACCCAACAGCTCCTTGAGCAATTTCAATGGGAAATTTTCAACCACCCACCATTCAGTCCCTGACCTTATGCTGAGTGACTTCCATCTTTTCCCTGTTTTGATGAAGTGGATAATGGGGCAGCAGTTCCAAACCAACGAGGAGCTTCAAGACAATATCAAGACTCCTTTAAATCATTGGCGGAAATATTTTATGAAGAGGGTAATGTAAAGCTTGTCCACAGGTATGACAAATGCCTCAATCATCAAGGGGATTGTGTCAAAAAGTAACCATAAGTTTAGTGATACAATAATTTTGAAATATTCATTAGTCTTTTTTCATGGCCCATCCGAAGTTGAAAAAAAAACTGCCCAGGTATATACAAAAATATATAAGCATTTTTATGGTCTCATCTTAAGTATAAATGAGAGAGGAAATTGGACAGATAACTATTTTCTCAGTATTAATTCAAATCCTGAGATAGATTAGAGAATGTTGGGCAGGCAGGGTTAAGGAATGAGGAGAGCAAGCCTTTTAAATAGAATGAAGGAAGGTGGAAATTATGAAGAAAGAAATTATCTACGGAAAAGATAGAGTTAATTATCGAAACACTAAATATAAATAGTCATTAAGGGCCACCCAAAACCTATTTTTAAATACAGTTCACTCTCAAACATCCATGTTTATGAATGCATGATCATAACTAGAAAACATGGATAGCACAAATATGCAGAAAATGCTGTTGGCATAAAAACGGATACAAAAAGCAAGATAGAGACTCCTTTGCCTCAATTCACTTTTTTCAGCCATTTTTATGAGGGTGGAATTAGAGTTTAACAAAAACACAGAAACATCAGCAGGGGATATTTTCCTCAGTGAAAGCTAAACCAATCACAAAGCCAGGAAAAAAACAAATAACTGGCAAATGATAATTTTTGACAAAGAATCGCTGATCTAGATTCATATTCGTCATACGATACCAAATAAAAATAATGCTGGGTAGATAATTAATGACTTGTTTTTGTTGCGTAGTAAAGCTATGTATAATACTTGCCTTTACAGAGAATTAGTAATTTTCATGGATAATAAATGCAAGGGATAATGGGAGAGTATGGATGGTACAAAAATGTTTTGAATATTATAGATAACTTTTTATTTAGTGAAATTAAAAACTTTTAAGAAACCCCACGTATTTCACACTTGTTTTTTTTCAATTATATCAAAATTTCAAAGCATTTAATTGTCTTTAGGATATTAAGTAATTAGAGTAGATATTAAGAGTAATTTTATAAAAATTTTGAGGTACTAGGAAGGGAATAGCAAGGATAATGGAAAGTTTACTTTGGGTAGAATATCTTGAATGAATGGGAATGTTATCCATCCCCACGGCCTTATTTGATTTCTATTCCCCAAACGCACCCCCTCTATCTTGCCATAAAGTACACCTGAAATTGTAGATGAGGATAGCTTGGGTCCAAGCACACTTGATGGCAACACAGAGGATAAGGGGATTGTTATCATATACAGCCATGGGGTTAGATAACTTTGAAACAGAACTACTTAAACGTTTAGGAAAACATGGAAGAGTTTTTACGGACTAATTCTTAGAATTTATGAGGGGGGAATTTGGCCTCAAAATTTTATCAGATGAGTATTGATTTCTGTTCCAAAAAAGGGAAAGTCAGTAATTAGGATTAAAGAACAATATTGGTTGCAAGAATTCTTAAGTGAATTTTGAGGGTCAGTGTGATACACATGGGATGAGAATGAATGTAAACAAAACAAAGGTTATGCAGTTTTTGAGAAAGAGGAAAGCAAAGAAAAATCAAAACAGGTGTTCATAAACTAGAGCAGGTGGTACAGTTTACCTATCTTGGAAGTGTTTTGGACAAAAATGGTCAGAGCAATTAGGGCATAAGAGGAAGAATTGTGTTTGGCAAATAAACTTACACATGGGGGAGTGAATTGAGTCGAGAAATCACTCATCAGAACTTTAATATGGAGCGTGGTTTTGCATGGCACGAGAAATCAAAAGGAGTCAGGGGAAGATGGTTATCAAGCATTCTGATTACTGATGGGATATTGAAGATTGTGATAGTGGGCAGGACATTAGGCAAACGAGGAAGGGGCAGGAATAGGACAAGCATATTGGAAAGAATTAAGACAGGATGGAAGAATGAGGAATTGAAGAAAGGTTTATTATGTCAGATGTCATATTGTGTTTAGCTACGAAAGGAAAAGAAACTTATCATTGTACCATTGCATTGTCAGCGTCTATCCAAAACCTTCCTTAAATAGTAGAATACCAATAGAAAAAATCTTGAATTAATGAATGCAATGGAAAAGTATTTCACAGGTTTCACATACTCTAGGGCAACAAGTTTGATTTCTAATTGAGCAAAGGTAGTAAGTACTGAGGATCATGAAAATAGGACAAGGATGAGGCCAAATGAATTCTTGGGGGAAAATTAGACTGAATTATATAATGGTAGGAGTAAACATGTTAATGGATCAGTCATGAATTAAAGCGCTGATGGAGAATCAGGATGGGCAATGTTATGGGGGTAAGAAGGGATTGAGTCACGGGAGGCATGAGAGGGGCTGGAGGTATAAATAAAAGTATGGGTGAAATTAGTGAAATTAGGTACACTTGCAGGTGATAATGCTTTAGTTTGGCATTCAGCCATGGGATTACAGCCATTGCTGGAATTTGAGACCAGTGCCACAGGGCTGGAATTAAACTCTATCATAGGAAAACAAATGCAATGAAGTTCTCAAAGAAATAGGAAGGCTAGGGTAAGAATCTAAATTTGAGGGCAAATACTATAACTGGTAGAAAAGTTTACCAATTTAGGAATCGTTTTAGATAAAAATAGGCAAATTAGGAAGGCCATTTAAAGAAGAATTTTGCTAGGTTAAGAAGCTTTGACAGTGAATAACAAAAAGTGGACAACAAGGACCTTAAGTTAAGATGAAAATCTTGAATTATTGAAAACAGTATTGAGTATACGGGATATATGGCTTGGAAACTTTATTGCTGAAGATAGGAGGCTTTAAAAATGAGGGTGTGGAGAAGGATAGAAAAGATAAATAGATAAAAAGGATAACAAATGAGGGAGCACTAGACATGGCGGGGGAGGAGAGAGGGTTAATGCAACATATCCAGAGGAAGCAGAAAATGTGCATGGAGAGCATTTTGATTGGCAAAGCAATTTGGAAGCAGAGCATACTCTAATTTCACTGCGGCAGAGGCATAAAACCTTGATTTACACGTCATTAATTAATAACGGTGAGGTGATTTACAAAAATGCTGGGCAAGAACGGCATCTGTCCCATTTGTTAGCACCCTGTCCTAATTACTTGCTGAGACGAGTTTCAATGGGAAGGACTGTGCATATTAAACCCAATCAATATTTGATTAATCATATGGTTCATTCAGTTTTACTAAAAATTTTTTAATTGACAACATTTTTTTCACCACAGTAATTTTTTCATTTCATCTAGCCCAAAAACAGTGCCCGAGCTGAACATGTACACATGGTACTTTGATTATCTTTCACCCTCTCAGGTGTGGATACTGAAAGATCTTTCACTACCATAACATTGTACTACACACGTAATGTGAAACTATTAGTGCAATGCAGTGCTCTTGAAAGAAGCCAAATGTTATTATTGTGATTCAATCTTAATTATTTTCTTTATTTTTTCAAGAATATAGAAAAAGTGTTGAAATTGTGATTGTTCAATATTTAAAAGAATGCAATGACATATCCTTAGCTTTCTGCAATGTCTTCAGAAGAATGGAAATATATTAATAGTGATGTTGTTAATGAACGATATACTAAGTGTAAGATTGGAAATAAAGTCCTTCTATAAGAGAGGAAGAGTAAACCCACAAAAAAATCAGGAAACACAACAAAACATTAAGGAAAATTCTGTCCATTCAACAACAGTTTAATCCCCATTAGCACCAAATGCATCATTATTTCATAGGTTGAGATTAAAATGTGTTCTGGTGAATCATATTTAATTTTACAGAATCAAAAAATTTAAAAATTGACAGCCTAAGGAATTGGTGCTGGAGATAAAAAAAACAGGAATTGATCCACCTCTAGGGACTTCATGCATGGGATTCGAAATGCAAAGTCATGAAATGCAAATTTAATTATGCTATTGCCTAACTTTACATTATCGTAACACAAAATATATTTCACTGTTTTTTCTTCTTAAAAATTTAGATGAGCAAGAGTACTCTATCCAAAAGAAAAGGCCTGAATTCTCATTTCATTTATGATAATTTTTATTGAAAACTTGAAAAAATGTTTGCCTAACAATGATTGAACAACATCTGAAGTGGATGTCATCCAAGCAAAGTGTAAGAATTATTTGTTTGCAAATGCTAGTAAAGTTTTCTGAAGTAGAATGAAATCTCAGCAAGAGAAAGGCTGTGACTTACCATGTATTTGTCATTAATGGTAGACTGCTGGTTATGGTAAGTTTTGATTCAACTCACAGGTTAACCACTGCTACATTTCTCTACAAGTCTCCAATAACACAACCCATCACACCCTACACTCTTTATACCAGAGACTGAAGATAATCCAAAATTGTTCATTGCATAGGGTTAAATGGAAATTAAAGTATCTGCATCCTTGAGGAAGATTCTCAGGGACACAACGACAATTCTTCAATGGTTTGAAAAATCTTCAGTAATATATTCCGGGAGGAAAGAAATTAGAATTATGTGAGGCAAAAAACATACTCTTAAATAATGTTTCTATTGATTGAATGTTCGATGATGATGAGATTTAAAATACTTAAGCTCTGTGTGAGACACTAATGATCAATGTGATTTATTTCCAGTCTTACCAATGAGCTTGTAGATTTCACAGGAGGTGGACTAACTGCCTTCCTGGTTTTTGGCATCAAGTTGAAGTTGAACTTGATGTCATTGGGTTCTTTGCGAGGTGTGGCTATGGCAGAGAGTGGGGGCATCACTTGAGTCATTTCCTAACAAAAGAAAAATACAACATGCATTAACAATCATTATGCATTGGACATAATTATGAAAAATCATTTACCAAGAACAGAATGGCCATTACACATACTATGAAAGAAACAATAATAATGGTATAATGCAGGGCTAAATTTTTACTTTCATCTAAATTTTATTCATTTTTTAAGTAGTAAAGCCTTCCAATTATAAAAAAATTGTTTTTCAAATAAAGTACAAAATTATGCTATGACACCACAGTTCATTATTTTACACCGAATGAACATTTTTCGTATAAATCAGAGCAATCACCAATAGAAATTATTATTTAATGTTGACATAAAATGTAGAATAGCGAAGACAGAAAGCTGATGCAATAGGCACCATTTGTCACCATCCTTTATTAACCTTATTTTCTATTAAACAACAAACAAATAATAAGAAATACTCGTCTAAAAAATACAAATACTGTAGGTTTTACCAGTTTGACTTTCCTGAGGTGTAAAGGAAAATGGAAAATTTAACAGGCATGAAATACTTTGTAGAAATAAGTGAAACCAGGTATAGTCCAAATTGACTTCTAGTGATTTTCCTTATAATAAGTTCATGCCTTGAATTTTACATAGATAAATTATGCATGAAACGTTTTCCAGTAAGTTACTTGATACATAAAATTACCGAGAATGAGCATGAGAGATAAATCACTCAAGAACTCACGATAAGAATAGAATTTTCATGTGTGCAATAGGAAGTATCATCAGAATTTTAAGGTTAACTATTAAAACAGCAGAGTTCTCAAATTGAATGGATACATCAAGTATAATTGAATTATATTCCTGATGAAAATAACTCCATAGCCATTACACTAAGCTTAGCCGCAAGATACATTTGGCTTTCGATAGAAATGAAAAAATTTCATTGATAATGATGATGCAATTTCCTCATGAATTTTATACCTACAATCACAATCTTGTTCATAATTCCCCAATAATAGCAAACTATTTACAGTCATAGATTTTATCTTTCATTGCAAATTGTAAGAGATTTGAAATGTTGAAGAAGGACAAAAACACGCAAATATAAAACAAACAAATAAGATTTTTACACACATACACCAATTACAATGAGGCTGAATTTGCATTAGAAATGCAATTAAATTGACTATTAAAAGCCCTTCCACGAAATTATCTTATCAGAGGTCAACGGACAGTTTACCTTTAAAATTAGAAATTACGTTTACATTCAATATCATTGACTGAGAAGTATTTCTCCTTCCATGCCAGACGAAGGAAAGAAAATAATATTACACTTGAATATATTTTTAAATTGAAGCGTATTTTCAATGGTAAGAAAAATAACTTCCTTTTGCTGCAATTTATCACGGCTGCCATTACAAATGAAGAGCACAAGGCTCATCATTTATAAATGAAAATGTGTACATGCACTACTAAATAAAGGCAATAAAAAGTTTTTTGAGATTACTTCCTACAGCTGTAATGATCAAACATAAATGGAAAATCCTCAAAATTATGCGAAAAGCGATTTATAGCTTTTAACAATTGGAAAAACTAATTTTAAAACGATAAGCACACAGACCTGTGCTGATAATTTTACAATTTAATATGGACTGATTCACTTTAGACAATACAAGGAATAATTCTGCTTTTTGACTCATTCAGTCTTGGTCAAATAGAAATAATGGTGAAATGATTGTGCAAACCTTAAGTATGTGTTCCAATTCAGCCGCCCCATTGCCAGAAGCAGCATTGCCTCCAGAAATACTGCTAGCAACAGGAGGTGGTAACTAAATAAGAGGGGAGACAGAAACAGAAACTCAATGAAAAATATCAATATCAACAACTAAGGACCCAAACTGAGCCATTCTATAAAGTCACTAATTGTATAGCATGCATACACTTCAATATTGTATCAGAGTACATTTCACTGAAAACTATAACAATGAGGTTGCAACTGTATAGGGTGGCCCCTGTCACATACAATCATTTTTCACATAAGTAACTTTCTCTTTCACTGTTCCTCCCAGTATATTAATTGTAATAACAGGGATAATTACACAAAAGACATCTTTCTAGCTTTAAATTTTGGTTGGCCTATGAGGCAAGCTTTTTCATTTCCAAAACAGACATATTATGCAAACAACATGAGCAAAATCCTTTGATGCATAAGTGATTTGTAAAGACTAAAAACGGAGTACAAATACAACCAGACTACTTCCCACACTAAATTTTTTAGTTCATCATGAAAAACACTTGGAGAACAAAGTGGCAGTTAACCTATACCCAATCATAAAATGAGATTTTTGCCATTTAAAAGAGAGTACATTTTGATATGGCTTCATTATTTTGTTCCCAAGGAGAATACAATGATGGAAATAGATAGGCAACACTAGACAAACACACCTCTTAATTATTAGCTTTAGCTCAAAAATCCTGAATGAAAATGATTAACATATTCCCCTCAGGAGGCACTTGGAGATCTGAGATTTTAAAGAATCCTGAAAATGATGACCGCTCAATAATTCACAAAGACAGAAAATTTTTCTTATATTAAGCAGTCACTTGCCGCCGAAAAGGCCAGTTTTTCTCAAACCATTAACACGTGATTCATATTAACTATATCCACATTGACTAAAAGTATGCACAAACAAGCAAAAAAATATTTAAAAATAAGGGTAATAAAGGGCTTAATTTTTGATTCCAGATCTCTTTTATCCAATTTACATCAATTTACCTTCAAGGCAATATAATCCTCTATTGATTGACAACAAGAGGTTTTGTTGCTTATAGAAAACAAACCTAATAATTTAAATAAAAAACTCTTATTGACCATATTGATATGTTACTTGCCAAAACATAATAAGGGTGTATTGTATGCTATGAGATTACAGTTAATATGAAAAGAATTTCATTTTTAACTAACAAAATATTAGGATAGTCATAAGAAACCTAGAGATTTGATGCCACAAAAACAAGAATTAAAATTTCATCACACATGACAAATTTAAGTCCATGGGTTGATTACACACAACTGCCTTTACTACCTTATAACCAAGCCCATTGTAATGTTTACCTTTATGCCTTTCAAAAAGTACCACGAAGCACTTAAATTCTTAGCGTCAGAAAGTTTGATTCATTCTCAAATATTTACAGCTATTTCACAGGTTTAAGTTTCCTGACCGCAATGAAAAAGAACAGAGAGAGAATAGGCAGGGTCCTCACTAGGATGAAAGACAAAGAACATAATGATCCTCACCTGTGGTTCCACATTGAAACGTGTTAGGCCCCTTCCAATTTGTTTTATCCTTGACCCTGGAGCACTCATGTGTGGAATGGAAGAGTTAGCAGGCGGGTGGGTGGGTGAGAGTTTTGATGCCCCATTGGCAACTATGGGACCGCCATTGGGACGAGTGTGGCTACCTCTTGAATTGTACTTGCTATCTATGGTGGGTTTAACGAAGCCACTGGGCATTCGGGAAGGCACTGATTGGTTCTTGCTCTCCACATGTGCCCTCGGAATCGAAGGCCTCTTGGGCGCTGAGAACTCGGGCGTGGGTGCAGACGTTGACAACGAGTGGTTGGAGGAGGCAGCTGCCAAATCAGACTCAGAGCTCTCAAAGGGCTGGTCCACACCAAAGAGGCCCTTGGGCTCACCCAGCAGGTGCGGCATGACGTGTTCAAAGTGACCCAGCTTGCGTTGGATCTCTTTCGTCATGCTGTCTGATGGAGTCACCTGGGGGAGAAGAAGAAATTAAGAATAATTTCAACCTAAAAATCAAATCAAAGGCAAAACCACAGCTAAATATACAACATAATCAAGCAGGGGTGTATGGTGAGGAATATGAGCACCAGATGAAAGAGTACATGAAAGGTACCCTAACAGCCACCGTTAGGATGTATGGCAGGGGGTGATTACACACCTGACTTTTGACACAAAATACTTCTCTCCCTAATGCTGTCTAACAATGTTATTGATTCCTTATCATCCATAGGAAAATTAAAATCTTTAATCTGTTCTACACTTTATCTATATAATTTTATTTACATGATCTCTCCTGCTTTAGAATGAATTTTCTCAGTTAGGGTTCAGAATGGGAACCTTCTAGAGTTCTCACTGAGACACATTGATAACACAAAAGGAGAATTCATTCCAATGTGTCATGATGAACATTACACAGCAACTTATGATTTATATTCTGCAATCACAAATGACAATTATTTTTGGCATGCTAATATAGGAGCATATTACCACTAATTTTCTTCCATTCCATTCATCTAGTTTTTTAAACCATAAACACATGGCCATTTCACCTTGACCAACTGGGAACAATAAACCATCCCTCAAATAAAGATGCATTAGCAAAATGAGTTCCTCTTTTCAATTAATCAAGTCATGGCATCCACACCAAAACAATCACATAAGTTGAAAATTCAAGCAAGACTCAGATAGTTTTATTTCAATAAAAAATGAGTTTATGAGATGAGGTCACAAAAATATTTGCTATTTTTACTAATTACTATTACTAATTTATGGGTTAAATGGAAGAAGGGACCATTTGGTCTCAATTTCGCCCAAATAAAGACCTCTTATCTATCTATGTAATTACTACTTCCTTAAAGTCCCTCCCCACAGAATTTATGACAGAAAATTAAAAAAATTCTCTTCGATAGGGTTTATTTTTTTGGGTAAACTGAGTCATACAAATGGGCAGCGCAAAATTTTATTCACTGCATTCAATATATATATATATATATATATATATATATATATATATATATATATATATATATATATATATATATATATATATATATACTATGTTGCTTACATGCTATATTCCTATGATCATAAATTGAATATGCACAGTAGAGACTGCATTGTGCAGAATCTCACTATGGCAAAAATTATAAATAATAATATCATGCAAGAGCAATTAGCAAATTGTAGCTCTAAAGAAGAAAGACAAAATTACCATTGGTTCGGTGTCACCAATGGAATGATTTTTTTCACTCATTCTGGTAACAATTTTGCCAAACACCCTATTTTTATACTTTTGAAAACCACTTACCAAGGATATCAGATAAGCATTCGAGTAATAAGTGGCAAAAAACAATAGCAAGACAGTATTTCAATAAATAATGATGCATGGGTAAATTGAAAATAGTTCTGATGAATGGAATGAAGGTTTTTAAAGGAAAGAAATAGTATGACAAGCAACCAGACCAAGGATGTAACGAAGAGATTTAAAAAGGGGGGCAGAGAGTTCCATTTGCCTGAATGACCATGGGGAGAATTAGAAATTTTGCACTTTAAACCCCTGATATATATATTTTTTACAAAACTTTGCAAACTTAATTTTCAAAAACTGATACCTTCAAATTTCAAACAAAACTAAATACTTCGAAGCGTGATGTTAATAATTTTTTTCAACTTGAATTCCAAAAATTAGCTTAAATCACACTGGGCCGTTTCTTCCACACCTTGCAGAATAATGCATTTCCATTCTTTAATTCATCGCGGGTGGGCATAATGATCCCACCTCGTTCAAAACCCCCATTTCGGGTATTTCATAGCACCAGACACAATCGCCTCGTGGCATCACAGTTCATAATCTCCATCCCTCCCTCCATGATCGAGGAAATACGCTCATGTTCCCCACCCACGGATCCACTTGGACGGACGATGGCCTACTTTGAAAGTGTGGATTACTTTGTTAGTCACGGCTCCGTGGAAACGCGGCCGGCACATGGCTTACCTCCCCTACCGACTTAGGCGGAAGGGCCCCCGATACTCCCCCGCAAATTCACACCGGGTGCATCTCGGACGTCGGATTTTAATTATCATTTTACCCCTCTCGCGATTTGACTTCGAGCCTCTTATCAGCGCGGGAGGGGGCGGGAGTGGTCGAGGGAGAGGCGGGGAGGGAAATAAGACAATCCCCGCTGCACTTCGCCTTCGGAAGCGCGGGGGAAGAAAATCATCTTGGCAGCCGGGAAAATGGGGTAAGGGTAATAGGATTGGATGCCTTTGACAGCTAACTTTCGCGACCTCGCATTCCCTGGCTCGCACCCAAATGAGCGGTATCGTCGCAGCGGCGCGTCTAATAAAAGAAGTGTTTGGTCCCACCCCTCTCTTCTTCTCTCCCGTTCTTCACACTCCTCGAGGCCCTCTTCAGATGGACCGATTCTCGTAAAGGAGGGGAGAGAGGAATCGCCTCTCCAATACCGACATCGATTCTCTAGGCATCGACGACGTCATCAGTTCCGCGCCACTGTCGAGTGGTTAACGTTTTTTCTTATTAGCAGTTATTTACCGCGTTTCGAAAGGTTTTTGAAAGACCCTGACAGTAAACACTGCTGTACTTCTGAATCCTGACTAACAGGGCACAATTTATCCTCAATCTCAATACAATATTATACAAGGGCTCATTCTCTAGCTCAGCATACCATCTTTTTTCCAATCATTACGTAAAAGATACCTCATTTTCCTCCCCCTACCTCACCTTCCCAAAATTCGTCCCATGTCATCATCTTTAGCATCCCACTTCCTCTCATTATTTATTTCCTCCCTCCACTTTCCCTACCTTAGAATTAATATGTCCAGAGTATGCCCAGAGCTTAATCGTCGGTTTCCCTTTCCGCCCATCTTATTTTCTCCATCCTTCTGCAAACAAACCATTCAGAAGCCTCCAAATTGTGCTTATCGTCTTTCCTCAACGACAACGCTTCCTAGTCATTTATTTATAATCCACGAACCTCTTTTATCTTTTTCTGCAGGGGCAAGAAGGATTATCGGATTCGGAAAAATTGGTTCGTGCTCTTTTATAGTCACAGAAACGTTCAATTCGACCTTCCGGGTCGGAAATAGGAAACAAACAACGCGAACGCGACACAAACTAACCAGTCATAAGACTGGTTGCGAAGGTCACACACACAAAACAAAAGAAGAATGATTTGAACACTGTGATAACCACCACCAACCGTAGCAATCAAACCGAACGCCGCGCAGCCGGCGGTTTCCCAGAATGATCCGATACCCGAAAATCAGTGAGCTTGGGTATAGCTGAGGGTGCCCAGAGGTATCAGCCGGAATCGAACCTGAGGCCTCCGGTCGGTAGCCCGTAGAGTGCTAGCCATTCCTCACCCACGATATATATGATGATAGATTGCATGGATACTGTGTAGCAATATTTTTCCTCATACAAATACCGTAAACTCAATATGCTTCCAATTCGCAAGTTCGCAATATTACCCTACCCCCACCCCCCCGGGATTTCACGTCTACAAGCTGTAAGAGGGGTGCGGCCCAACCATCAAAAAGCTTTATGCTCAGTTCTCGCTAACAATAAGATGGAAGTGGGTGGCATCAACACTCGATTCTTTCCCCGAAGAGACACATTTCCTGGAACTCTCTCTCTCTCCCTCTCTTTCAAAACACATTCAAGAGTTCGAAATTCTAGGAACGTTTGAGGTCGAGGCTCTCTCTAGAGCATTGACAAGATATGGCCATTAAATCCATTACGTCACTCCCGTCTCAGGGCGAACGGCATATCAGGGCATAGTAGGTTAGTCGACATTAGTCACGTCAAAAGATTTTCATGACAGCATCAAACGTCTTCTTACAATGAAGTGTAACCCGCTGAGGAATTCGACGCTTGAGCTCCCCTCTGATTACGATTTCCGACGGCACGTTGGGGGGACAAACCGAGGTCCGGCAAAGTTGGCAACAAAAAAATTCAATGTGAAGTCATTTTTAACTTTTGGACTGCTTTTCTCTAGAAGCAACACCGACGATGGGATCGCTATGCACCCCTAAGAAAGCCGGTCGTCTATCGTCCAGGAACTACAACATCCCCGACCCCCCGATGGCTTCCTACGATGCTAGAAGATTTATCTGCACCATGTTTAGTCTAAATCAATTCCCTTTTAGGCGGAAGGGGGTGGGGAATGAACGCGGGTGGTGGCTAGTTCCCACAAATCAACGACCGTCTTCGAAACCGGTTTATAAGACTCATCATGTGGTCTCAATGAAGCCATAGAGGAGTCGTTTGCTCGCACGTGATACTTATTATCTTCAGCAGCCCTTTCTTTTGCCCTAGTCTTCAGAAGGCGGTTATCGATGGCGTGTTGGTTACCATTTGCCATTGAAAACTGATTACTAGGTACATCATGTCATCGTGTGAGAAAGTTTTTCCCGACCTTTCAGGAGATACAACGCTTATGAAATGCGGAAGTAAAATAATTGACGAAAGAAAATTGCGATTGATGCACCCAAGATGCACCCGGAATCAATCACCCTGAGTAATGTATCAATTACTCTGGGCGATTACGCATCAAACTTACCAAAATGAACACATTTACATTTTTTTAAATATTTTGAAATCTAACCCGGGGACCTTATAATTTTTTTGGATTCAGTGTTTTTTTATTCATTTATGCCAAGAATGATCATAAATTATGATAAAAACACGAGAAATCATTTGATTTAAAAGACAGAATTGAGAGATGAAGAAGAAACTGACAAATGTATTTTCCAGAGTGGAAAAAGTCCTGAAACGAGTAGTTGAAAAAAAAGACTCGTACATCAATTCATCCGAAGATCAAGTAAAACCGATATTACACGTTTTAATATAATTCAAGACTGTCAAAGATGATGAATAACCATTGTGACTGATGGATGTCAGGATGGATGGGTTCCCGTCAATAAATAAGAAATATTATTCACTTTCCGCAGGGGGGGGGGGGGAGGGCTTTATGACATAAGGTCCAAGCATCTTGCATTCCGGATTATATAAATCCTGTCAGTCGAGAAAGGTGTAACGAGGGAATTACGTTCTTACATGTAATTTTCCCCAGGCGGATCACTTCGTGACATTTGCGAGCGGGAGTTAACAGCCGCATCAACTGCGAGCTTTAAAAATCAGCCCAGTGCTCTACATACACCGAGGTACTCAATTGGGAGGAGAAGGAGAGAGATAAAGAGAGAGCGGGGTAGGCGATGGGAAAAGGTACAGCGTAAGGCACAACAAATTCTTCCTGCCCTACTTTGACTATACGCCGTCGCTATTCGCGGTTACTACGGTCGTTTATGATGCACCCAACTGTTGGTGAAAGTGTGCAGGTGGCTGTGACGAAAAATGAAACCAGCTACATACTTTAGAAAGCGATAACGACGTGTGACACAACCCTTTGCAACGGCGAAAAATAAGTAATTTGTCGAGCGATCAAAGACAACATTGGACGACCTTGTGATAAACATCGCAACGAATCAATACTTGTTTCAACTTTTTTACTTAAATACCAAACTGTTTTATCATTCCGTGACAGGATTATGAATAAAATATTCCCAGAGTATTCCAATAGAAAGAAATATGAACGACAAATTTAACTTGGGGCACAAATGAAGTGGGTTGATTTTCACGTCGTAGGGCAAATGCAGGCTCTGCCAAATAGTTCTATCGCGTGACTTCCGACTTGCCGATATTCAATACGCTGGAGAAATCAGCAATGCGATAAGAGTGGTAGCGAAGACGCATACAACACAGATAGGATTTGGTTTTCGATTGACCTAAGTGAACACACAAACTGCAGGGGACTTCAAAATCCACCAAGCGGGTATAATTACCCCAAAACACTGATTTCAACATTTATTTATCAACCGACAGAAGCAGCAAGGTTCAATTTCTTCACGTAAGGGAACGTGCACCATTCTCGCGACATCTTCGGAACGCTCACTGACCCACCCACTCCACCCCATTTCCTTCTTCACGAGTGACAACTATTGCGTGAATCCAACTCAATTGCGTGAAAATAATTGCCGTTTTATCATGCTCTCCCACTCCGTATACTTAATTGACACCATTCCTGAAATTTACTTCCCTCTCAACAGTCGATAATATTTGTAAATTCATTTCTGCGCGATTTCTAATTCAATGACGCACTGGATGGCCCAGTGGCCTCAATTTCACCAGCAGGGACACCCTCTAAGCAGAGCCGAAAGAATCCTCACTGCGTCTATTATTAAATCCGGGAAAACCGAAAGCACACGAGTTTTCACTTTCCGTGTAGCTGGACTGAAATGTGGGAAATTGTCGTCTTCGGCGACGAAAAAAAAGCCCGAAAAAACGGGATTCCAACGGTAACGACTAAGGGAAAAAGAAAGAGTGTGAGTTTCCCTCACTGGAAAATTAATAATGGAGACGGGAGCCAACGGATAGCAATTATTCCTCTTCTCGCACGCAAGTGCGTTGATCTCACGACTCACGCGCGATCGAAAGGAAATCCACCTTTCCACCTTTTCCTGCCCTGAGCGTCCAGAAATAAACACTATAAAAACTACTACTACGAAAGACACGGTTCAATATCTTCAAGACTATATGTATAATAAATGCAATACTGTAACACTGACAACTATTGTTGGAATAACTTAAGACTGGAACCGAATAATCTACCGTCTCACAAATGCAAATAACATATACTTCGCCTTATTCCGAAGTTAACTGCTTCCTTGACACAAAAATATATAACCATAAACACAGTTATCAAACCGAAGGTCGGTGTGGTAGGTGAAGGTAGAGTTCATCCAGTACTTAGCCCGATGTCGTGCGAAATTCACACATTAGGTTAGGGCGGCCAGTTCCTTTGCCTATGCCGATTATGGTTTCACCAGAAGATCTGGTACCCGAACAGTCACATAGCTTTGGTGGAGCTGCAGGTGCCCAGAGAGTTGCCTGGGAATCGAACCCGGGGCCCTCCCGGTCACTAGTCCAACCCTCTACCCCCTGGACTACAGCGACCCACCCAAATAATAATTTCTAATAATAATTATGGGACGCACGTACTAAGTATTTTCTGTATTTTTTTATGTTTTCTGGGCGGACTTCAATTGCTTCAGATTGAAATTTCTATTAAAGGTGATTTATGAGAGTATACATTTGGCAATCCAATGTTTTACTTGTTAGGATATCACCATACACAAAATATTTACCAGGTACATTCCACAAATATTCTCCCATTACAACGCGCGTGAACAAGGCGATCAAATGTCACGGATAAAATGAAGCAACTAAGAAATGCAAAATATCGCCATAAATGCCAAATGCAAGCTTTTCCTGGAAGAGCGACCACGGAAACATTTCCCCTTGTTTAAAGTGATCCCACTGCCGGTGAGCTAAATCGCCGGGTCGAATTTCAGTAACCCGTACGACTCACCCCGCGGGGAAAATACAAAATTGACTGGGATTAAGAGACGAAGACGAGAAAACGGAGAGAGAGAGCAAGGCTAGCATGAAACCTGTCGGCTGACTGGGAACGCTCTCAACGAAAATAGATACTGGGAAGCTTCACCCATTGAAGGCAAGATTTATATACCTCTCCGCTGACCGAATAAATAAGTCCTGCTTGGACAACACCGGAAAAGCTAAGGAAAAGAAGTTGCACAATCGGGCTGCAAACATTGTACAGCATGGACGGCGGGTTTCGTACGAACATTCTCCGTATGCATCACTCTTTATATACTTTGCCTGCACAACAACTCGTTTTAACCGGAAACGAAGGAGCATCCGCGCTGCGGGAATCGACGCCTCTCATAAAAAAATTCGCAGACGAATCACCGGTAGTTCTTTAGTTCAGTTCTCTCATTATAAGAGAGAATACAAGAAATACCATCTTTAAAATTTTTAAGCACAAGTAAACAAGCATACCGATTTTTTTCGTAAAATAATGCTCATTAATTAATTACCTCAACCAACTACTCGGAGGAAATTATTAGCTATCAAAGGGTCAATTTGCCTTGGAGATGAGTTTCATTCACGAGCATTGGGCATCATCATTGAGCATTGGATCTGCATGAGAATGAAACGCCATTTTTTCGGGGAAAGTGGGAAAGGAACACCAAAAAGAAGCCAATAATTTTCATAGCGGACAAATTCTGTTATAAACACATTGAAAACTTACACTACACGATTATCAACTTCGCATAACTGTTGGGAAAGATTGTGACCTTATTCTGCTCTCCAAAAATCATGAATGGGCTCGGAATTTCATCTAACATTTCATGAATCCAAGCCAGACGGGATTAATTAGGGGGAAACAACGCGATTTTCTCCCCGAAACTTCATAATTAATCGAACCTTGCCATTTTCCCCTGGTGCGAAAAGTCTACAGCGAAAAAAATAAATGTATGCTATCACTTAAGGCCATCAACAATGTTTCCCACAAATACCTTTCCCTCGACTCTCAGCATGATTCCCACGACGTCCAGACGAACGCTTCAATCCGGCAAACACATTTATTGCGAACATTCCCACGCGAAACGTGGTGGAGCTCGAATCTGAGCAACCCCTTCCTCCCCACCCCCTTCCACCCGGCGTGCGAATTTTGAAAAATGAAAATTGATTCACAATACGGGAGATTACCGTTGCGTCACCCCCCGTCCTCCCACCCGCGAAAACTTCAAAAATCTCCTGCAACGGAATGCACGCGAGGGGCGTCCATCTGAGAGCAGAGACCTACACAATCCATCCCGTCCTTACCGCCTCCCCCCCCACTGGCACGGCGCGGCGGCTCGCGAGCGCCGGAAACCGCCCATAACGACGGCTTCGTTTCCGGCGCGGAAGCCCGCAGCCTTTGAAAATGAAAATCATCCTACACGCCACACACCGCGGGAAAAGGGGGCTTTTGCAGCGCGAGCGATGCTCCACTTCCCGTCGCTCCCATCCCCGGAGTCGTCCTCTCCGGGATTTGAAATATACTGCCATTTCCGATGCCCGATTTGCGATATCGAGCAATGTGATGCATCCCGGAACGGCGTCAATTTGACTTCATTTGCGAATCATTCGTACCTATTACAGCTTGATTTGGACAACCCCCAACGACTGTTTACTTCTACGTATCACGAGAACTTTCTCTTGTAAGGCCTAGTATATCATTTCTTTCTTCAACACTTCCATAATTCGGCCCGCTATGTCACTTTAAAAGTCGACTCAAGCGTAAGACGAAACATATAAAGGGAGATGGCACAAAAAGACATTTAGAGGGGCATCTGTTTACGCCCTAGATACGATATCTGGCGGGTTACAAATGCAAAAATCGTAAAACGTTTCAATGAAATCGCAGAAAATACGATAGCGGCAATCTGACTAGGACAGAGGGGTATTACGATATCTCGACGTTGAATCGATATTTTTCGAATCGACTGCGCATAAATGGTAAATTTATGTTAACTGATATACTGAGGGACGATAACTATATGCAATTAGACGTTATGGACGTTAATGTCCACATTCGATACAGAATATACTAACGAAATTTGATATGAGAGCTATAATCATAAGACGATATGTTCTTTTAGTAAATCGAACAATATAGTCATAATATTTCTTATTTTTCTAATATAGAAGATGATAACATACCAGATGATTATCCCCATTTCGATACATCGTCACCAACTCGGTATTTATCAGAAATAGATGGTCGATTTGGAAAATGAATATCGTACGACCCATGATGAGGGCGTGAAAAACGAAGGCCCACATGAAATATGCGATCTCGCATATCGCACTGCGATCTTCAAATTCGAACTTCGCACAAACCTAATTCCTCCGAAACTCCGAAGCGAGAGAGCGAAAAATAGCCGAGGTCGGGGGGAACTCGGCCGCGCGCACACATACACGAGGCGATCACGGGATAAAAACAATCCTTCGGGACTCCCGATTTATATTATTAGCACCGCGGCAAGACCGAACCAGGGGGCCAAACCTCACCGAATGACACCGCGATAAACAGCGGTCATCACGGGGGGATTTCGGTTAATGGGATTGTGTCGAACCGCCGGGAGGGAGAAGGGGGGGGGAGGGGATAACCGCGCGGGCAGGCGCGCCCGGCAGTGTGCAGTGGCAGCTCCGGGGATCTCAAGGCCGGCGAGGCGGAATCCCAAAGCGCAAAATAAGAATGAGAAATATGGTTTTAAAGGGAAAGGAGGGGGTGGGTGGGGAAGGTACATAATCCGAGGTGAAACGCTTTTTCGAGAGCCCGTGTAAACATTGAGGGCGGGGGACTCGCGACAGCGCAAATGGAAGCCCTTCGCGTGCCTTTTGTCACTGCGTCTCCGACCTCACAGCTTCGCGCCAGGGTGGACGCCATGTTTACACGAGCGAGTCGACGAAGAGACGAGCGGATGTGAACTCCCAAGACGAACGAGTTCCTGGGCGGGCGAGAGCGGCAACGTCGACACGAAATCCCGGAATATTGAATCGCCACGTCAACGGAACGCGATATAATGCACGTATTAGTAGCCATAAGGGGAGGCGACCAAAACCCCGAGGTCTTTGGCGTAATTAAGGATAGGTGGGTAATTTGGTTGGTTGTGCAATTTAAGGGTATGGAGGAAGAGTAGAGAGAAATCCATCGTCGGAATTGAGCCTATTCTTAATAAAATTAAGACGCCAAGGGGTCCACACAGAGTAACGTCCCATCCGAACGACAGCGTAGACCACTTGAAATGCTTCTCACATTGCATCCAAGTAGGGATCGGGATATCCACAAAAATTTCTGCCACCACTGAGTTTCGAACCGAGGCCCTCGGGGTGGAAAGTCAGTAGAGTGGTAGAATAGCCAAGGGACGCGATACTCGTAGGACGGATGGCCTAGGGGCGAGTGGTGAACTCAGAAGAACAAGGAATCAAAGCATCAATTCCCCAAATATATTTCGCATCAAAAATATGTTCATGCCATTACGGATGCGATGCTACCCTGTGTACATTCGATTGTCATCGCGTTTTCCAGGAACACGACTACCACAGTCTATATAATAACCATACCGCACCCGCGTCCTTGGATTTAAAAGCGGGTGTGGTACCCATGAAAAAAAGAAACCGCCCGACTAATTACTTCGTCGTCTCACGCTGTGACTCAAGCAAGGCGTTCGGAGAACGGAAAAAATATTTTCAGTCCGAGTATCCCTTTTTTGTGCGATAAATGATTATTTTCCTTGGCTTTCTTAAATTGCGAGTTGTCGCTTGATAAGGCGGCTTTCATTTATAGGGTAGCCACTCATTTCCTTGATTCCAAAGCGCGGTTTTTTTTCCAATTTTCTAAACTCTTCTCTCGAATTTTTAAAAATGTAGCCAGGTATTTTTTTTGTGGATCATCCCTAATCGCTTCGCATGTCATTGATATTATTGAAATCAATCGAACTCTAGTTTGGGTTTTTGCACGGTAGGCACTAGCGTTAGACAACAGCAAACTAAACACACCTTAAATTAAGATCTCTCTCTCACTGGGAATTCCCGATTTGCTCATCATACTCCCGAATTATAAAAAATATTTGCTTCTTTCCCTCCATTTTTTTCCCGAAATTTTGACGAAACTGAGTAACTGCAGCCTTTTAGCCGCTTTTTCTGACTGAGTGACTACCCTGAACACATCTACCAATGCATCACTAACGTATTTACATGCCATAGAGTACTCCATGTACATTGAGTCTTCCACCAATGACATTAATGCGCACACCAACGGCGAGAGAGGCATTTTCGAACCCTGTTTTCGCATGAACGTTCCAATCCTCGGGTCAAGAAATCAATATCCGAACAATAGAGGAACAATTTTGAGATAAAGACACCGGAATGGCAGAGAAAGTTCACGAGGTCGCCAGGGGAGCGAACAATAAGCGGATACGCCAGCCATCCCCTTCCCGAAGCAGTTTCTCTTTTTTCGGCTTGAAGAGCGGAATTAAAAGGTCATGCCTGATCATTTGGAGACGGGGGAAGGAGGATTACAAAATCCCGATTCGAGCGAGCTTATTTACTCCCTCCGCGATTTTCCTCACGTCATGGGAAGGCTTCGACACTCGATTAAATAACGCTCGAGTGGTGGTGTTATGAATGCTGGGGAGTATGACAGTGATGGGAATCTCAAGGAAATAATTAATGGCACCTGCTATGGCCTGGAAGAACTGCGCGTCAGAGAAATTCCCCGTGCGAAGGAAGCTTCGTCTTTTAGCGAACGGGTCAAAATACTGGCGACGACCCAGAAGGAAAAGCAGCGGAGTCGATAATTCTACCGTTTCCCCCGAGCCAATCCACCTAACCTTGGCTGATCTGCTGCATACGTGTTTCTCTTCCTTGAGAGCAAGGCAATTTGTTTCTCTTTAAGAAATCCGGCCTGGTCCTCGCGAGAGCAGGAACCTTTTCCACTCTGGCGAACACATTCTCATAGACCATCTCAGTGACCTTTTTGTCAAACCCATATATGGAAAACTAAAAGCGTAAACAAAAGACAAGCTTAGGGTATAATATACAGATCACAGGGTTATATGACTCAGAAAACTTTGCTTTTCGAGAAAGGGGGGTTGAGAGTCGATTGAGGGTTTGTGGACGGAATGGAGACGTTCATGAAAAACAATTAATCTGGATAGAGAGGAAGAAAAACAAAGCGGTAATACATAGATTGTGTTCACGAAGAGAAAAGTTTTTAGCAAAACATTTGAAGTCGACAAATAAAATGGGCGGAGGAGAGACTGAGTGGTTGAAGTCATATAAAAGGGAGAAAACACGGGAGTAGAGGGATGACGTGAACAAGCATTTTGGATGGCACTAAAAGGATTAGAAAGTATGGAGGGCTGAAGAAGGAAACAGAGTAAGGCAAAAGACAATTCAACTAAAAATGAAAGCAGCGATGTCTTGATGTGGGGAGTGGTGAGATCGGAAGCTCTTCCTCGAAGCTGGAATTTGTGTTGCTCATGAATGTCGCAAATCAATTTTTTCTATCACTCGCACTGCATTTGGCTTGCTGGAATATTTTCATGAAAATGGCCCCTCATTTAATATTTTTCGGCAACTACTGTCAGATTATTGGGATTCTGCACCCTTGCGTTTCTTCGGAAAGTCATCCAACATACATTACAAAGAGATGAGGTAAAGCGGTGAATTCAAAAATGGGTGCAGTCATAGTCACAGCCAAAGCCTTAATGTTTTTGGTCGCATTGGAAAGAAAACCAACCACTAATTGATTCGCCGCTAAAAACCGAACGGTTAACTAGGAGAAAGCCTTCCAAAGAGTTTTACTGTAATTACCCTTGTATTTCACACGAAAAAAACTGGTAATTGAAAGGACGGCGGAGAAAAAATAGGCGCATCCGAAGAACTGAACAAAATTCATGCTCGCACGGCATAATATTGACGCACCAAAAACCACCCCCACCTGTCCCCTTCGGATTGCGTGAGAACAGACGGAGGAGTATATTTATAAGGGAGCGAGAGAGCCCTGCCGTTGCCGCCGGATGATAGGATTTCTCACACTCAACGGGCGCGAAAGCTCTTCTTCCTAAGACTCATCCGACCACCACCACTTCCTCGCGGGGAGATCCCCTTCCCATCCTCCCCTCCCAGTCGGCCTCCTCGCCCTAGTTACGGCACAAACACACGCACGATGTTTGCCCGACACTCTTGCTACTGCGCCTCTTGCAATTGTGAAAGCTGGGGGAGTCCGGAGCGCTTCGGGAGGGGAATGGAGAGGGGATGGCGATCGAGAGGGGAGGAGGCGGTCAGCGCCCCCCGTTCCTCAGGTTCGCCGGCCCCGGGTCCTTCCCATCCGAGAGAAAAAGAGACGCTTCCCCCCTCTCGCCGCGAAATGCTTCCTGCTCCGCGAGAAGCTGAAGGCGATCGGAGAATAACTCGACTCAGCTATACATTAAACGCACTCTTTTTCTTTGCAGCAAATAGGCAACAAAAAATCGCATGCATCGATTCAATATACATTCCCGCATTTCATTTTTTTATCACTTTTAATTTAAGGATTTTTTCAAAATTTTCATTTCATAAAATTTACAAATTTTGATACGGTATTAGACGTCTGTGCTCAAAGAGTAAAACTGACTCCGATATTACCACATACATTAGTATAGTCTATTTGTGTAACTTGATAATTAAAATAAGCAATACGATAACCTGTCAAAAATAGGGATTTCGGAAATAATCATATTAATATTGACGCCGACGTTGGATGATGATACTTGGTGCCAGGTAAAATTGGTAGCGGTATACCGTTGCATGAGTAAAAGGGGTTAACTAGGTGAGATTGATAAAGGACATCAGAACCTGTGGGTTAGCATAGACAGTAACCTAACCTCTCTCTTAATGTAGAAAAGTATTTTTAAAACGGGTATGTGATGGCATCTTGTAGTCCAATCGCGCGACAGCAGCGTTTTTTAACCTCATAAATATCACGGCACATAAAATCCAATTGGTAAAATTCTACGGCAAAACAAAGATAATAAGTTTTATTTCTTCTGTGTTCACTCAATAAACTTAATGGCTTCCGGCGTCACTTGTCGTAATTGCAACATATTGTAATTAAATCAACAACTTTGTACTCACAAAATGTATTTAATACGCGTGAGTCGGGCTTCGTCAATTAGCGACATCTACAGGTGCACTGCCTTGGATACAAGAGTATATACAACCTTAACCCACTGTGTCCTACTCCCCGCCCCCTCTTCACCACGGTACATAAAATCTTGTGTCTGAGATGTGTGACTGAGGATGACGAAACTAGGATCGTACATATCAAATAAATCAGTGGAATATAAAATTTTCCCGTTGATTTCAATCGTACGTTTACCATTCAGAATTTTCATCGTACACTTCTTTCAACCGCTAAGTCCACGATTTAATACTTGATTTTAAATTGATTACTTAAAAACTACTGAAGCATCCTCTGGACCTCGCGCGGCACAACAGTTGCAAATTCGATTCCGGGTGATGCCTCTGCAAAACACCACCCTCGTCCAAGCTGCGTGGTTTTTCGAGTGGCAGGGGACTGTTTCTCAAAGCTGCAAATCAACTCACAAGTATCACAACTAATTACCCAGAAAAGGGGTCTTTCAGAATGATTCATATTATATTCTAATGACTTTCTTTCATCTTTTTCAGAGGATATGCAAATTCCAGCTCAGAGAAACTTCTAGCTTGGATAAACGGGTCCCAGATCTTCCTCGGCAACGGCAGGCGCCACTGGGAAACTGCCCACTGCGAATAGCCCACCCTAACCCCACGAGGTAGGCTCTACTCTTCCCAATCCATCTGAAGTTCGGGGTTAATTTAACTGAGGTGGCGGATTTATCGTAACGGTTTTCATAAAAATGTAACCTCTCACAGAGATCCGGGCTACATTACCGATTTATCGAATACTGGAGTGCAACGACCATGTTGAGGGAAAGAAAGTATTTAAAGACTTACGATGGGGCATGAACAACTAAAGAAGAATTAAGAACAAGAGTGGCCGAAGGAAGGATTACATATAGTCTGTAAAATTTCCAGAGAATAGCAGATTCAATAAGATAGAAGACGACTTTGTAAAGCAGGATTCGGAAGAAGTCTAACTTGTAGTTCAAGAAATGGAAGGCTTTCAGGAGCCGAAGACTAAGCAGATGGGATATACGTGGGTAGTTCAATAAGTCCTTGGGAAAAAATAGAAAAACAAATTATCTCGGGGAGTTTATTTTATTTTCCCACGTTATCTCCTTCACATTTTTCTCAGAGTTTTTCCATTTTTTTTAAGCCGCCCAAAAATTAGGATTCGAAAGGCTTTCAGAATTAGCATCTGTATGTGCGATGACCTCCTCGCCCGGCGCCAATCATATTCCGCAGAGACATTTTTCAAATTTGGAAATTTAAAAAAATTGCAATTATACAAACTTTAATTCCATAATATTTCCCCGGATGTAAAATGTAAACTAGGTAACTACAATTAACTATGTAAATGGTCAAATGATTTTAAGAAATAAGTAATTATTAATTAATGCAGAAAATTCAAAGCATAAAAATTATACGCCTGGACTAGAATCAAATATGAAATTTTATGATACTACAATGATTTTTACACTTTGTAATGGTGCATTATAATGAGCATTAGCGGATGACTCCGTCAAAAGTTACTGTTGCGGCAACTCCCGAAAGTTCTTCGAAGCATTCATTAATAATCAGAACAAATGTAATTTAGGATAAAAGCAATGCAATCTTATATTACCATTTGGGGAGTAAGATTTATAAGGTACTCGAAACACTTTTGTTAGTTGAAATAGCAATGATATTGGAAGTGAGAATTGTTACTTCAGCGAAACGTTTAACATTGACGATTCGATACTATCTTTCGCCCATTGATGGTCAGCCCTCCTGCACCTGATAGGGTGACCTCTGAGGGTAGGCAAAGAATTGAATTAACGGAGAGCGCCGGGTTTCTTTCCGCCTGTGAAGCCCCTTCCCTACCCTCACACTCCTACTTCCGCTTCCCGCTCCACGCCGCTGATGGTAACGACCTTAAACCGTTAGTGCCACTCTGATCGATGGCAAACAAAATGAAAAAAACATACATCGAAACACGAGAGAGTGTGAATGCGAGATAAAAATTACATAACCAAGGAAGCCATAATCGCAGCCGCGCTCGGAGAACAACACCGCGGGCTGGAGTGTGTGCCTGGAAAACAACCACGGGGAGCATTTTGGCCCCTCTTGCGAAGGGCATGACATCAAGTGCTTTGAGTATTCTTACGCGATTCTTATCTCGGTGCCTTATGGCTGCAGCAGAATGAGCACAGGCAACATTGGAGCCTAATTCGGGAGACGAATTGAATTTCGAGGCATCCTAACCTATTTACACGGTGTTTGACTCGAGCGTGAAGCAGCGCCGTCTACGATATCGTTGAACTTGCGCGCTCCCGCCATATTGTTTTGTTGCAGAGACTACAAAATGTGTGCTGTGAATCCAAGAGTAGGAGTAAAACAAAAAGAAGAAAAGAACAGAAAATGAAAAGGAAAAAGCACAAAAGTTAAGAATAAAAATTTTATTTCAAGCCATACGACAAGTTGAGGAATTGGTTGCTAAAGGTATTTCGTACTGAGTAAATTAAACTGAGATTTTATATTTTATCGGCGATAAAAATTAAGTTACAGACATTGATACATTGAATCCAGTAACTTCTGAAACATTATGTTTAATGTGTTCCATTTAAACAGCTATTCGTGCCCAGAAGTAACTAATTGGTGGCCCATGAATGGTGCAATTGAGGAATCGCATTTAAATTTTGAGTCGTAAAAGCATCAGGCAAGTTCAGTCATTCCCCTTTTGAACAAGAATGCAATGAAATTGCATTCTATAAATAGCGCATACAAATTTGATTGATTAACCAGTTATTTGCCAACAATTTTCAACGATGCATCCATTGCCTCCGAGCAAAACGGAGGACAAACAGAAAAAGACAGGGAAATGAGTGGGTTAATCATTAAAACTTTTGGCACAGAAATCATACTAGTAGTGTCGAATTAAATTTTAAAATTCAAACGGAGCCACTTCGAATGTCCCGACTTAATATCAAATGTCAGCAAGGAAACAGTAAGTAAAGAATGGAGACCGTTCCTACGGCCGTTAAAATAAAATAAACAAAAAAGTATTACACCTATGGTTGTACTATTCGCGGACACAATAGGGAAGAAGGCGGAATTTGATAAAGATATAATAAAAAATAAATAAAAAGGAAAATGATAATAAAGAAAAAATAAATAAAAACAAACACTCTTTCACTCGGGTTTATGACCCTCGTGAGTGCCAAAGCGCACGCGCGCTCAGGATTTACCCTCCTACTCGTAGATACAACATTAGATACGCTGATTTAGACGCATAGGCTATATAAGAAGATAAGTATGTGAATAGCCTTAACCATACCATACACCCGAATCGGTGGGCAGTTAGTAGGCAATCTAGCCTACAGGCCATGGAAGGTATTTGATGGACCCAGGGGGTAGGCACCGTTACACTTTCAAGACCCCGCGTGAATCGTCCGCCTAGGGATCCGCGTCCCACCTGCCATTTTCATTTTTTTTAATAACACCAAGGGGCAATGAAACCGCGGTAGGATACCTCTTTATAAAACGGGCGGTCGTTACACGCCCGACGCACGGACAAAAGGAAATACTAAAGAAGGGGTGACCCGCTGCGTGACGGACAAATAAAAGACAAGATCCTTGAGTCGGAAGCTCCCACCGACCCCATCGCGTTTAAAACCTTTTCATCCCCTCCCCTTCCGATGCCCCGCCATTGTATGACACATGCACACCGGAGACGGGGGATTCCGATTCGATTTTCGAGTGACTACGACTGACGCAGCATTTCGGACGGAAGTTGAGTCCCACAGGAGCCTACTTGGAATGCAAGGCTTTTACGGATACCACGCACCCACACATTATCTATACACAAGTTCACTATCAAATACGGCTGAGTTCGATGCTTGGATACAGTATACACCGCCGTTCTCGTCGGGGTCTGGGTGAATTCGATTTTTTTTGACCAAATCGGAGTAATGGACAGGGTGAATTGCAATTTTTATTTAAATACTTACATTCATTTTATTTACACACAGTTATGCAGTAAATGTTAACTTGATGAAAACATCAATTTACTCTACTGTGGGAGTTTTATAAAATCCTCGGAGATCTCTAGAGTTATTTTCACCACTGACACCACATGAGGAACGCTGATGGTAGTTCTTTTAACGAGTAACCCACCTTTCAAGTGAAGTCTATTTGGCACGTAATCCGATAAAAATCGGCCAGTTAAATCTGTGGGTATTTGGGGTACATGATATTCAAGGTTTGTTAATCGATCGGATTGCGATACCGACAGAATCCCGACGCTAATAACACTGGGCGAAAAAGAGATTTTTCGAGGCTAATTACCGATTCTAGGAAATCGCTCTTTTGCGCTAGAAACACCAGAGAAAACTCATCCGAGGCGAATAAATAAGAGCGGTCCGCATCCATCTCATCATCGTAAGTAATCAATTTTTTTAAGAGCAGCGTCCAATAACAACAATGAAGTGTTACGTACCACGTGTGCTTCCTTATGCTCGACCTCCACCATTTATTTTTTCTTCAAACTTCTTACCTGCATATCGCACACGCTGTCCAAAAAGTCTACACCGCCCACCTGGCCTTAGAGAAAATTCCATAGATACGATTAAATGTTGAGGCCAATCCAAAGTGATTTTCATTTACTCGATTTTAGTAACTTCTCAAATGTAGAGAATCAAGATAACATTAATTGAATCGATTCCTTCCCTAAAACATCCGATCTCAAGTCTAGGGAGAAACTTCAAGATGTAAGAGCCATTGCTAAGTCAATCGTTAGCAAACGTTTACATGAGCACCTTAAACAAGAGGCCCAGAACGGTTCTCCAATTTTTGGCAACTCAAACAGCTTATATGGCGCAAGGAGAGACAAAGTGAGTGTTATAAAAAATTTTATTTATGATACAAACGGTAAAATTAGAGCATACATTTCCAGTCCAGCGCTCTGTTTGCCAGTGCAAGCTTTAAGCACACGAACATGAAGTTTAAAATAATAATACGTGACACACAGGATCTTATTTCATCTCTCACTTGAACTACCGAAGCGGAGCGTTCCGTAAAATCAGAAATATCTCTAACAACCAAGACGGCGATGGTTACATCTTAAAAATTCTTCAAATCACCAGTCAAGAAAAAACTAACAGCTTAACGCAAGACGCTAGTATTCAAAGACACCGAAGGCTTTTTAAGAAATTATTTGTCAAATTTCAGCCAAGTCACTGCACACCCAAAAAAAATCGACCCGGCCACCTTTAAGCAACTTGTTTGGACGCGGCACCGTAGGGAGGGAGGGGGGAGGCGGGCTTGAAAATGGGGACGAACGCGGAGGAGGAGCGACGGGGAGAGGGGCGCTGGGGGGCTTTCCGCTCGCGCCCCGCGCGCCTGTCCGCGCAACTACGTGACGCCTTGCACGAAATCATACGAGCATCGGCGACGACAAAATGCCCGACGTATAGTGCGGAGGGGACGAAGGAGAGAGAGGCGAGGAGAGCGAAAAGGAAAGGAGGAAACGGGAGGAAAAAAAGGCCGGGGGGGTAGGTTGTGGGAGGGGGGCGAGGGGAGTGCGGTGGTGGGGGAAGAGGTCGACGAATAATAGGAAGACGGGAGAAAACACAACAGGAGAGTCTCGGGAGGGGTTGAGGTGTGGGAGGAGGGCGGGAAGGAGGGGGGAGGGGTTGTGTGAAGGAAAGTTGAGAGGATCACCGCATCGGGGTTACTGCAGCTCTGGTGTTCAGAATTGCACCCACTTCACCAGGTTCCTCAAGACGAGTTTCAGCATCCCGAAGGAAACATCGCCGTGGTCGAGCGACACCCTGACGCCTCAAAATCAAATAGGAGAGACTTGGCGAGACAGCAAGATCTATGAAAGCTAAAAGAAAAATCTGCAGCTCGAAGCGGCACAAAACTATAGAGTAATTCTATGATAGCACCGATGCAACTGTTTGATGCGGCGAGTACAAATCTCGGTTCAAGGAATTGGGTGAAAGTGGGGGGTGTTAGAAGCCTACCCCATTATTTCCAAATATAAACTATATATATATATATATATATATATATATATATATATATATATATATATATAAACAAATATAAACAAATTGTTAAGAATTCTGCACACTGAATGATGACTGCGATACGTCATAACAAATGTTGTGCTCATCAATTAACTGAAATTTTTACTCGGTTAAGTATAATTCATTCATTCTGGGTCCCGAACGTCTATTTATTTTCAAGGATTGCGAGAACTTCCTTTTGTTTCTTCTATATTGTTCCATTCTTCTTCCCGTCGCATTTTTTCTCCCTGCTTTCTCATGCTGCCTAAAAAGGCCAATTCATTTCCTTCCTCTACCCCGCTTATCCAACGTCTAGCCACGGTCTAAAATTTTATCAAATTTGCAAAATCACTTTCACAAAAAGCGATTGCGCCCGCATTCCTCTATGGATGCGTGACTGGTACGGTGACAACATAGGGATGGTCAATAAATTACGTGACAGCCCCGGGGGAAGGGAGGGTCTCCGGACCCGGTTTTGTTGTGTTACATCGCGAAGAGGGATCAAGCGTGGCCTACGTTAAACTTAAAGCAAGAGGTACGGAACTGGAAGGAATTTCGAGCTTCAATGAGGATTGGTTTTGAACCCGCTAATGGGCGATAGACATTGTTTTCTCAAGGGTTGGGACCCAGCTTACTTCCAACCAGCAGAGGTGGTATTCCAATCTACTAGTTTAATGTTTGCACACCCTCTGAACGATGGAGGAGAAGAAAGAAAAACGTTAAGCTGAATTTATCAGGATTCGACTCTTCGCACATTTCAACAATCTTTAAATACAACATAAAATGAAAACGGAATAAAGAGGCGAAGTTAATTGAAGAAATGTTTTTGAAAGTAGAGAGAAAAAGGCATTGGTGGTGTAAAAATGACGAGAAAAGCGTCACCTTCTTAAAAAACCAAGATTTATTCCCCCTAACATCATCAAAACCAAAGCAAGTTATTGTTTTTCCCGTTACCCCCAATGTTACAGCTCATTTTGTTATTGCATCGTTTTGTTGTGATTCATTATTTTAACTTATGTATTTTTTATCTTATGGCTTATGTTGCTACTCATGGTGTACTAATAAATAAATAAAAATAAATGTCCTTAAATCCATGAAGGAAACACAAATAACTGGGTGAGAGGATCCAATACAGCACAAGATAAAGTCAATGAACGACACTAAAAAACTGACAAAATCCTTGCGGTGGGTGTGGAAGAGACTAGATTGCACACTGCAGAGTGAAACGAGGCGTGGATGGAAAAGAGACATCGAAAGAGAGAAAATGAATTAAACGAGAACGGTTGGAAAGGGAGTGAAAGGGGTGAGGACATTAAAATATAAAAGGTAATCCTTGTGGGGGGGGGGCGAATAAGGTTTACGCCAGATTAGCTGAAACGTTGGGGATTAGCCGACACTTACATCAGCTTTCAATGTAACGTAACTAGAGTGGGGGAGGAGGTGTCGACAAGTGGTCACAAGGTTTAGCATTAAGTTCCAGACGACCAGAGACGAGAAAAGACTGCAGACAATCGGAATGAGGTGCCGCGGAGAAGCGACGACGACGAAATGGATGGAAGGAATGACTACAGGAGTTCTACGCCGAGTGGGCGAAGGAAGAAGCTTATGGAAAACTCCGATAAGGCGAGGAGATAAAACTCATTGGGCGTGTTTTGAGGCGATAGAGAACTCCCCCTGAAGACCACTGCGGCCGGAAACCCAAAGCGCAGGAGAAAAACAAAGGTTCCTCGTGCGATCACGAAGGCCTCGTGAAAGACATTGAAAGCTATAAAGATGAACATACAAAGAGCTCGGCTCATGGAAATATCAAGCGGAGAGCTACGTCAAACCAATCCAAGGATTGATAACTACTGATACTGATATGATGATGATGACCCAATAGCACTAACTTGTCAATTACCCACCAACTGCAAGCGATCCAGATCTCCCTACAGCCACATCTCCGGGAACTTCGAAATATTTAGTCGTCAAGGGTCATCAATCCGAGGATTGCTTTCCAGCAACTATGCAAATTATCCTGTTCCCTGCCGATCATTTCACTGAAAAATCTTCCTTGAGAAAAAAACAGCGATGACTTTCAATCAGGTTGAATGATAACTACTCAAATACTCGTATTTAGAAAATAATTAAGAGTGACACCGTTACAGTAGCTATATTATTCTCCCTTCCGTTAGGCCCTTCAGCATCCCACATATGTATACAATTATTGGGATAACTTGCTCGACTTTGCTCGAAATAGTTCCCTTAATAATATTTTGAGTACTTGTGTTTAAATAAAGGAATCGACAGAAACCCGATTTATAATTTTTTCTTATTTATGGTTTTTGGAGGGGGGGGGGAGAATACATGGAGAGGACACTCAAGGATTTTGAGTAGGGAAGAACAGAGAATGGGAAAAATCGTTAATTTGATTCGGAATGTTAAAAAACATTCGCGGGCCGGGCTTTATTTTGTTGCCAACATTCACCGGGAGGTGGAATACTCTTTTTCTCCGTCAACAGGAAAATGTTTACCGTGAAATTTGACCTTGATTTAAATACCACACGAATTACCTTTTTCACATAGGTATGGTGGAGTGACCACAAAGTTGCAATATCACACCTAAACGTGATGAAAGAAAAAAAAGCAATTCGCTGATCGGGTTTCCTGAAATGCTCATAACTTAGGGATCACTACTGGCTACGGAACGTAACGTTAAATTATTAATCTTAAAATACTGGAAATTAATCTTAAAATGTTGGAAGATTGTATCTCTCGTACTACTTTTTCGGAGAAGCCAAGGTAAGAGAAACATAGGGGACGGGATTAATACGGCCACCAGCGAAAGCAGTGAGTCAATGTCTGTTCTAAATTGGGGTTAAGGACAGTGGAAATACGTGAAGAAAAGCGCGCAAGACTAGTAATAAACCAGTACACGTTTCCCTCACTGAAATTACGAAATTAATTAGTCATATTCCTACTAGAACTTGGCTAACGCATACAACAAATCTCTTTAAATAACCACCTGTTGAATACTTCGCTTGAATGAGTTATTAATAACTAGGGCATAACTGGAGGCTGCAGGTTAAAGTCCGCTCCAAGCAGCATGGTGCACTGCAAGAAAACTGGCCATGGGAAACCATTCATGAATGATCGATGCATTTCATACTCCCCCGATATAAACCACTTAGTATACAGGTGCACCCCAAATAACTTCTAGACTATAAATTGAATATGAGGCATTTGAAATTTCAAAACGAAAAATATTAAAGGGAGCACATTAGGGGAGGGCAAAGCTGAGAGGAACAACAATTTTGAAATGTGTTTCAAAGTCGCGGGACAAAAACTGAAAAATATTTAACTTTAAATCGCTTCGCCGTAAAAAAAGAATTCATCGGGAGTCAAAAGTGTTTTTGTGCTTCCGTGGTTATATTCCCAAGCAAATAAAATCAGTTTTGCGTCTCCACGAAAGAACATTTAGGGAGGTACGTATATTTGCACGATGCGTTAAGAATTTTTGCCGGAATCTGACACGGCCTTTTACACCAATGGGTGCGTTCATACCGAACGAGCTTCGCATTCCGTGTCACGTGAATGCTTCACGCCAGGCGTACGCCATCGAGAACCCACCCGCAGTAAAACGGCAAAGAAATATCAACACCAGACGCTACCCGATGACGAGTATAATGCCTCTGAGTTAAGAAAGCCGCACCCGTCATCAACGTGCGCTTCGCATGAAGAAAACCATCGGAAGCGCATCGCTCGTGATTTCGTAAATTTGGCAACTCCGTCGCCCAGGCCATAGGAAGTATAATCCTTCAAAAAAATTCTCTTTCCGTCTCTACTTAAACGAGCTGTTGCCCTGTGGTTCAATTTTATTCAGGTATCTCCGCCGGTAATATATTTTTCTAGCAAGGTTGATAATCCCATATCACTGCCTGACCACTGCCGTACCGAGAGTCGCCTATCTAAAGTTGCCTTCGCACTCGTTTGCCGTGATCGCGCCTACTTCGTACCGAGAGAGTGGAAAAATGCCCCCTTCGCATTCGAAGACTTCCTTTGTTTGAGCTGCCAAAACGAAGTGGGAACTCTGGACCGACCTTTGTTTACCTTCGCTTTCTTCGTGCAGCCTCCCTTCGAAAACGAGAGCCTTACCACTCTCGTGCAGAAATCCTACCTTCGTTCTCACGTTTGCCTTAGTTAAAAGGCTCGCTTTGTAAGAACTACTCACGGTACGGGCCTCAATCTAAATCAACTGGCGGCTTTCGATGTGGAAACGCAACTTCATTTTCTCCTTTCACCAGCCTCCTGCGAGTGTTCCCTGCGCCTTCTCAGGCCAGGCCCGAGTGTGAGCATAGCATCAATGAGTAGCGCATGCGCTAGGTAGAACGAGACACGCGGAAAGCGTTCGGTGTGAACGTATCATAACGGACCCACGCCCGAACGTGTGCCCGGCGCTTCGTTCCTGCGGAGCCTTGGTGAAACGGACCGAACTTAAGGAGTAGGGATTGATCCGGAAATAAATAAACGAGCCAAATTTTTCGAGGGAGCCGGAGAGAAGACCGCCGCGGTCAACAAAAAAAACAACGCGGAAGAAAACATCCAAGAAGGCAACAAGAGGGCTCGAAAAACCACAAGTAGGCTCACGAAGGATGAGAGGGGTGGAGTAGGGAGGAAAATAAGGGCGAAGAGGGAGTATTTAAACGCGGCTACGGCGAAATACCACGACACGGGCGCGCGGCGAAGAGGAATTTCCTTACCCCCAATGCTCCCCCGCCTGAGTTGATTTTTCTACCGCCCGGAAGGAGAGGAGACTTGGAATACGGAGACCCCTTAATTTTCATTACTGTCACATTGTGGCACCCCTCACCTTTCAAAAGCCACCTCCCCCGAGGCAGCGGGAGCTGTCACTCGGCGGGGTTACCTCGGGGAGAGGGGAGGGAGGGGGCGGAGCCGCGCCAATCTTAATCTCGGAGAGGATACAAAAGCAGGGGTAAAAGTTACGACGGAAAGAGAAAAAAAGAGAGCAACGCGTGGGAGGTTCGACTTGACTGGAAGTGAGGCAAAAGCCGTCCACTTAGTCGAACGGAATGGGACGGATCCGACAGTGAAAGTTAATCGGAATTGATCGCTCATCGTCGCCTTTCGCTGCAGGTAACGGTGCTACGCACTGCAGGAGATCTAGAAATTCCCTAAGGGGGGCTACAATCGCGTATGAAAGTTGAAAATCAAATTCAATTTGAAAATTATCGCACTAATTTCTAGGCCGCAACGCACTAATAGACAACTTTATGCTGGGGGACAGCATGTTTCACTCATAAGTGGTGTCGGCCATTCAAGTAATAAATAATATTAATTTTCAATTTGATTTTAGCCAAAAATTTCCCCAAGCATACGGCACTATTCACTCCCTCCCCCAAGGATCCATCTATGGCTAAGTGTCGTTCTTAAAACGAAAACAACGTTGATCTCAACCGCCTCTAGTTCGCCCGTTTCTATGAGAAAAATGTTTCCGGAAAACGTTTATCTTTCAGGAAAAAATAAGTTTTGAGTACTTCTGTGTCCCGAGGGCTTTGAAATTATTTATTTTAAAGAAAACACTTGAATAAGCATGCTTCAATTCAGCCTCTAGGCTTTCTTACGCCCCAGTCCGTATGCTGGACAAACAAAGCAACGAAGGGATAGCCAAATGCTGGGTAACTAGTAAATACCAAGGTTGCCATAGCATTAAGTAATAAAATACCATATTCTAAATACTACCCTAACAAATCAACGATTCAACACTGATTTCACTCATTTATTTGAATGTAATTTCTCAGCAATCGCTAAGATAATAGTAACACGTCTTGCATTCAGTGATACAATCTATTCGCATACCTCGTTCCGCACAGTGTGGCTGATTTCCTACGCGCTAATCGACACGGGGAATCCACAGGTAGTGAATCATCCTCAAAGGAAGTAGCCTTAGCGAACAAGAATACCGATAGCGTTGGGTGAAGAAGGCATCATTGGAGTCGCATCAAAAATTTATTAGCATCTTCAACGAAAGGTGGTCTCATAAATCTTCCCGTAGTCTCATTCACTAGTACAAAGGCAAAGAGAGGACCAATGGGCAAATCTGAACTTTTTCTCAAAATAACAAAGTTCACAATAAATCATACTTCATAGGTTAAATGGCTAAAATAAAACAATTAGAACGTATACGCAATAAAAGTAAAAGGCAATCGTGACCGAATTGCTTATTCGCCACACGAGGGATATTTATTAATAAATTACGCAGCACGGCACCTAGCATTCCTTGATACGATCAAAAAAAAAAATTTTTTTTCAAGATAAACCGCAATTTATCAGTAGGGCGCAATTCTTTTCGTTTTACATGTTAGTGGAAACCCTATAACTAACCTACAATGAACACAGCCAAATAATGCCACCGTACACCATTTATAAGATTCACACCTTGAATCTTATGCGATACATTACTTAATATTGGTCTCGGACGTATATACCCGCCATTTTTTCTATGGCATGGAAGTCGATACATCCATAGCAGTTAAGCATACTTACTCACAGAAAACTATTTCGAGGCATCTTTTGGTCAGAAATTTACGGAATTCCCAGGACTGCAAAACTTTGAAGGATTACCGCTGGGCCCAAGCGCACTGCTCTACCGAGATATTTCCAATATTAACCACGACTGCGTTCACAAAAAAAAACTTCCGGTGAGACATCGACCTCTTAAGCAAAGCAACGTGACCCGACGCGCTACTAAACTCTCCGAATACCGAAGTATTTCCGCGGAATCACCCACGCCCTCCGGAAAGATTCCCCGGCCTTGTAGCATCAACCCTGTTAACCGTAAAAGATGCGGAATTCGCTCCGAAAACAAGGTTGCGAGGTGGGCGCGTTCTCCGACGGCGTCGGGGCCCGTAAACTAGGAAAGGGGAGCGGAAGGAGACGGAGAATGGGAGTCGTGGGGGGAGTGACGACGACGGGTTGACAGGGGAAAGGGGGGAAGTGAGAGGGTAAGAGCAAGGGACGGAGATAAGGGTGGGTGAGTGGAAGGGAATTTCAGAGGCTCGTGGGAGGGCAGGAGGTGGGGATGGAGAAAATGGAGGAAACGGGGGAAAATGAAGGGAAATGAGGGGCAGGGGGAAAGGGAAATGAGGGGCAGGGGGAAAGGAGGGATGTGGGGGCCGAGGGACGGCTACCGGGGATGTGAATGAGAGAGGAAGGGAGATAGAGGCGGTGCCATGCCGCCGCCGAAAAACAAGATTCGTGCTGTGCCGACAGGATATATACTACTGCGGAAGAGGCTCTTGGGTCGGGGGGAGGGGGGGGGGGGGGAAGGGCGCCTCTTCGCGAGACGACGGACGTACACGAGACGGACACCCGTCAGCCCGTCCAGATATTTATTTATTCCTTCCTTGCGGGGTCCCACGCTCAAATAGCGGCACTTGAGTTCGCTTTGGGAACCTTCACAAGAATGAAGAAAATGCATTTCCCGATATACGTGCAACTACCTCGTTTACAGATGAACAATGTCAAAATGAACCACGGTAAATCCACATGAAAAATAAACTTTAATGCATAGAAATTTATTTTTCATGCGGATTTACAAAGTTTTATTTTGACATTATTTTTCATGGAACAATTCCACAAAGTTAGGCAAAAAATGATTGATTCATCCTCGTGCACTCTACAACTTTTTGCCTCCTAACGTTTACGGTAGGTTTTGGATGGATGCATTATTCATTAATATATTCCTTACCTCTCATAATAAATCAAACTGACAAACCATACTATTAAAATGAAATTTCCTCCAATTCCGAACGCTTTCTACTTCCCCTCAGTCCGTACAACGAGCCTATCCAATACACCTTCCTCGCTTGCCCAACGTTCTCCCCTCTATCACAATCTTCAAATTTGCCTTTATCATAATAACTAACTTCCACTACATCTCGCCAGAATCTGTTGAATACAATCTTTAAAATTCCATCACCAATCAAATCAGTGCGCATCCTTTTGCCTCATTTGGATTTCTCCCAACGAACTCCTTTCCTCCACCATTAAAAAATATTTCAAAATACGCTATTCAACTGATAATCAACATTGACTGATGGTGTTTTTCAACTAAGCACTACCCCAAAAACGGACAATTTTTGGCCTTTATGTCAGATTATGAGCATGTAATAGCAACAAGGGCTCGTAGAGAGTGGAGGAAAACACACACAAGACTTATGGAAACCAACCCGCAATCTATGACATAGAATGCGAAGAAGTAAACCCTTCGCCACCGGAACAGGCGAACTATTGATAATATTTCGATATGTCAAGGAAGACTTCCGACCGAACTCAAGGACGCAATACTTATTTTCATTCCCTGGCCTACCATTCCGTCGCCAACAAAGTTTTAGCTACCATTAAATCGCACAATTTACAATTTAAAATAGGGTTGTGCAAGGGTATCAACGGGAAATTGAACCCAGGACCCTCTAGGAATGATCTACCCACTTGCCTACCGCGCTGCCCATAGGAATAAGACCATTGGCTAATGCAAGCTAAGTGTCTAAGAAAGAAAGCTTCTGCCAAATCTGTGCAATTTGTTCGGGTACCAAATCTCCCTGGTGAATCATAATCAGAACAAAGAAAGGAACGAACTGCTCTGTCCACCTGATGTATGCAATACACACGCTTTTTAGGGCTCACTTTTACACGGCTAATTTTAGTTTTTAGGATCACTTGTAGAAAAAAAATAATTTAAATCTTCCTCTGCTGAATGAAAATATAATTCCTTCCAGTGACTCCGTATATTTGAAAATTGATGAATGCTTCATGAAAATCGATGACAGGCTTCAATCGATAGTGATTTGATCCCAATCGATAGACCTAATCGTTATTTACCTGTTGGACATTTTAGTTTCAGATAGTGA